>NC_060121.1:991257570-991586737 GCF_021461395.2 Schistocerca americana
AGATTAGGAAAGGAGACAAAGTAGTAAAGGAGTTTTGCTATTTAGGGAGCAAAATAACTGATGATGGTCGAAGTAGAGAGGATATAAAATGTAGACTGGTAATGGCAAGGAATGCGTTTCTCAAGAAGAGAAATTTGTTAATATCGAGTATAGATTTAAGTGTCAGGAAGTCGTTTCTGAAAGTATTTGTATGGAGTGTAGCCAGGTATGGAAGTGTAACATGGACGATAAATAGTTTGGACAAGAAGGGAATAGAAGCTTTCGAAATGTGGTGCTACAGAAGAATGCTGAAGATTAGATGGGTAGATCACATAACTAATGAGGAGGTATTGAATAGCATTGGGGAGAAGAGGAGTTTGTGGCACAACTTGACAAGAAGAAGGGACTGGTTGGTAGGACATGTTCTGAGGCATCAAGGGAGTACAAATTTAGCATTGGAGGGCAGCGTGGAGGGTAAAAATCGTAGAGGGAGACCAAGAGATGAATACACTAAGCAGTTTCAGAAGGATGTAGGTTGCAGTAATTACTGGGAGAAGAAGGTTGCACAGGATAGAGTAGCATGGAGAGATGCATCAAATCAGTTTCAGGACTGAAGACCACAACAACAACAACAACAACAGGGGAATTTACTTTCTGGGTGCGCCTCGTAATCTCCAAAGAGCCGTTTGTCATCTTAATATGTTGGCATACAAATACAACAAGCACATCTCTACTAATGCAATGATACTTATGGCATTGCTACTACGCTGTATGGCTCTTAAACCTGAATTCCAGCGAAAGAGGATATCAGTACGGTCCAGGCTACGGAAATATTTATATTTCTCTGTGCTGTTAAAGGAAGCAATAGAGGAGATCGCTTCAGAAATAATGACTAATAGGAATGAACTACAAGTTGATTCAGTGTACAAGAAAATAGGTCTAAACAGAAACAAGTTGTGAGATCATGTATATATAACGCATTTACAGTTCTACGGCATGTGAGTGTGATCCTGAGTCGGAAGCTGATGTCAACCACGTCTTATTTATGTGCCCCAAATTTGACCGTGAACGGTTGGTCTTTTTGAAGATATTGCTGAGTATGTGCTACCATCTTCCTCAATCAGCTTCTTCTCTTTTGTGTACTAAAGACGTTCGTCTATATAAAGTGATCGTTAACTTCATCAAGAGTACTGGTCACAGTCTGTAGGTTTTAATGGTGTACGTCAATTATAAATATGTCTTGCCGATGAAGATATTTCAGAATTGGTGTCAATTGTAAGCCAAGACACTTTTAATTATTTTTCAATTCAATTCAATTTTTAAAACATTAAGTACAAAACTGTAACAGTTAAGCTTTTTATTCTTGTAAATATGCATTTCTGTATTTGTTTATTCAATTATGTGTACATTGTCACTGTGTTGCCGATGGCTAAATTGAGTACACACTCAAAAGCAAAAAAAAAAAAAAAAAGGATATAGAACGCATGGATATATTCTTCCAAAACAAATTCTCCACCACAAACGTAGACGGACAAGACATAAGGGAACAACACGGCAAGGATGGTTGGACCTCGTTGACCGAAATACGTGAAATCATCTAATCAATAAACGCAGAAGAAGAAGAAAAATATCAGAAGTTTCTGCTGTGTGAGAAAAAATAGTTTAATAGTTGGACACTTGCTGGACACTTGTTAACGCACCTGTCAGAGAATTATCGAATGCTGTGATACTAATTTTTAAGTGATATCCTAGTCCCGTCGCCACCATAACTAACGGCAAACGGGGAAGCTTAACTACTTAATGAAGTGCGGAGGGAACTCTAATATACGTGGAAATTCGCTTACATTTAGATAAATTAACTAGCTGCTACCACAAACCGGAAAATTAATCATCCTCAAAACGGAAATGATTTATACTTTAAGAGATACATTTTATTTTTCAGGAGTTTTAATATGTAATATTCCTGACAGAAGATATTTCCTGTATCGTGTTAGCTAATCATTTACTCGTTCCGATTTCCTTTACGTGCTTTTGGAGGCAACATCGGAAAGTGAAGGAGCTACCTCCCGCTGCAAGTTAACCACCTACCTTGTAATCGTAACCGGAACCATGTGATTCTTCGAGACTTTCACAAATCGCAGAGCTCCACAAATTCAACAAGCAGAAGGTAGTGGAAAGCGCAGATTATCACGACTAAACAGATTTCTCGAAAGGTCTTTTTTCCTGCGGCAGAAGGCGAGTGCAGTCTTGTGGAACACTTCTGATTAGGCTATTCATTCAAATTACTTCCAGTGTGAAAAACTGAGATGAAATTAGGAGCGGTAGCATAAAATGGAATTTTCTACTGAACGGGTTGCTAGAAAGTGTGTTCTAATTCTTGCTACTGAAGCATGACAGATTTCCGCGTCATTAGGTTACACGGGCAAGTCTGTTCAGTGAATCCGCATTTTTATCTTTGTTTTACTGCGGGTAGAAGATGCAGACTGTGAAATACACTATGGATTACGAGAGTTATATAACTGTGGAAACTGAATAAAATTAAATAGAAAATATTTTATAATGCTTATATCCGCGTTTTTAAGGCTTGCATTGAAATATAGTTGACTGTTTCTGTGTATTCATTTCTTTCGATCTCCATGTGAAGACTAAAAAGAATTGAATACCAAAGACATTTTATAGTTGAGATATATTACTAATAAATTATAGGTGGTCCATTGAGAAACATCAGTCAGCGTATATGATGTCAAACGTAGCACGCCAGACAGTGCTAATGGATTAATAATAATGTCGTGTGGCTAGGGCCTCCCGTCGGGTAGACCGTTCGCCTGGTGCAGGTCTTTCGATTTGACGCCACTTCGGCGACCTGCGCGTCGATGGGGATGAAATGATGATGATTAGGACAACACAACACCCAGTCCCTGAGCGGAGAAAATCTCCGACCCAGCCGGGAATCGAACCCGGGCCCTTAGGATTGACAGTCTGTCACGCTGACCACTCAGCTAACGGGGCGGACGCTAATGGATTGGAATCCTGGGAATGGAAGAGCTTACAGCTCTATATTTATGTCAATGAGAAGAGAAAACAATGCAAAACTCGGTTCCTTGACACCAAACTTCTAGCTGTTGTTTCGGATTTCCTTCCAACTCTTTTTCTCATTGTATTGTACAATCCATTTTTGAAGCCTATGTGTTCAAGGATCGGGTTTCTTTTCAGGAGGAGTAAATCAAACCAGCTACTGTCAACGATTTCCCTTTGTCGTATCTTCCGGTACGAATGCAAATTCACATGCATTCGCTTAATCTAGCAGTCGCACTACTGTAATACATGGCGCGTTCAGCCTGGAAATCAAGAGTTCGGGTGATCGGATCCCGGATGGACCACGGAAATTTTTCAGTCTGCTTGCAATATAGCCTTCTACTCTGAACGAGGTGAGGAGTTGCCAGGCTGAGGGTTGGTGCGACATCAGTAATATGCGATGTTGGGTTGTTCATACGCCTAATGAAGGAGGTGCAAAACTTCAACGAGTGTAACAGAACCTGGAGTGTTTCCCAGACTTGGAGAGAACACCTTCGAGGGCTTCACTTTGATAGCGAAGAAACGGTGCTAGAGGAGATGAGATTGTGGCTCCGTCAATAAATTCAAGCTGTCTACAGTGACGGGTGTCAACAAACGGCTCTCTCGTTGGCAGAATGCGTTCGTCGTCAGGGTGACCATATTGTGAAATGAATATGTAGACATGAAGAATAATGATGTAGAATGTTAATAATGTTTGTTTTATTTAAAACGTTTTAAGAGTTTTCGTATAAAAAATTCGGAAGCATTACTTTTCATCACGCCCTCGTAACATCTACATGAACAAACTCACAAAAACGTACAAGACACTACTGTGCAGCAAAGTATGTACACTTTCCTTACAGAACGCTATAGTAACAAGTTGTACAGCCTGGATATTTGTACAGCTGAGTTTCGGTGTTTATGACAGTCTAAGCACGCAGGTCCACATCACTATCGATTTTTCATGTGATATATGATGAAATACGTGCGTGATACAACAAGAGGCAGTGGAACAGGGAAGACAACCAGCAATATCAATGTCACACGCAAATAACCCGCAAAGAATTACTTTTACTCTTCTTTACTACCAACAAAACTTGGATGAGATGCACATGTGGTTTCCTGGAAACGATGCAGCCTGCGGCGCTGTGTGGCGGCAGAAGGCGTGAAGTAATTCCAGACAGCACCGCAAATAATCCACCTACATATTTTCGATGTACTGTTAATTTAAGTAAATCCACTTGATGATCTTTCGAAACCAGTAATGTGAATATGAAAACAAGTAACGGATTACAGTTATTTGTATGTGTCTACTGATATTCATTACTAACTAAGAGATTGTATTCAATTAATTGCTGTCCAAACTGTACAGCGCATAATGCTGTAAGTGCAGATATTTGTGTTGGTGGCTGAGGGCGGTGTACTGAACGACATTACATCAGTGTTTACGTCATTTGCAGACTAGTAATTATAACTATTAGAGGTGGTACGTCTTTAGGATGGTTAGTATCTCCAAGTACATGTTCCAAGAACAAATCATGAATGCATTGTTGTTCCTTCTCTAGATTGTCGCACAGATGACAAAATGGTAGATATCGAAATAGATGACAGAGGGATAGAGAAACAATTAAAATTCCTCAAAAGAGGAAAGGCCGCTCGACCTGATGGGACACCAATTCGATTTTACACAGAGTACGCGAAGGAACTTGCCCCCCTTCTTGCAGAGGTGTACCGTAGGTCTCTAGAAGAGCGTAGCGTTCCAAAGGATTGGAAAAGGGCACAGCTCATCCCCGTTTTCAAGAAGGGACGTCGAACAGATGTGCAGAACTATAGACCTATATCTCTAACGTCGATCAGTTGTAGAATTTTGGAACACGTATTATGTTCGAGTATAATGACTTTTCTGGAGACTAGAAATCTACTCTGTAGGAATCAGCATGGGTTTCGAAAAAGACGGTCGTTTGAAACCCAGCTCGCGCTATTCGTCCACGAGACTCAGAGGGCCATAGACACGGGTTCACAGGTAGATGCCGTGTTTCTTGACTTCCGCAAGGCGTTCGATACAGTTCCTCACAGTCGTTTAATGAACAAAGTAAGAGCATATGGACTATCAGACCAATTGTGTGATTGGATTGAAGAGTCCCAACATAACAGAACGCAGCATGTCATTCTCAATGGAGAGAAGTCTTCCGAAGTAGGAGTGATTTCAGGTGTGCCGCAGGGGAGTCTCGTAGGACCGATGTTATTCACAATATACTATATGACCTTCTGGATGACATCGGAAGTTCACTGAGGCTTTTTGCGGATGATGCTGTAGTATATCGAGAGGTTGTAACAATGGAAAATTGTACTGAAACGCAGGAGGATCTGCAGCGAATTGACGCATGGTGCAGGGAATGGCAATTGAATCTCAATGTAGACAAGTGTAATGCGCTGCGAATACATAGAAAGAAAGATCTCTTATCATTTAGCTACAGTATAGCAGGTCAGCAACTGGAAGCAGTTAATTCCATAAATTATCTGGGAGTACGCATTAGGAGTGATTTAAAATAGAATGATCATATAAAGTTGATCGCCCGTAAAGCAGATGCCAGACTGAGATTCATTGGAAGAATCCTAAGGAGATGCAATCCGAAAACAAAGGAAGTAGGTTGCAGTACAGTTGTTCACCCACTGCTTGAATATTGCTCAGCAGTGTGGGTTCCGTACCAGATAGGGTCGATAGAGGAGATAGAGAAGATCCAACGGAGAGCAGCGCGCTTCGTTAAAGGATCATTTAGTAATCGCGAAAGCGTTACGGAGATGATAGATAAACTCCAGTGGAGGACTCTGCAGGAGAGACGCTCAGTAGCTCGGTACGGGCTTTTGTTGAAGTTTCGAGAACATACCTTCACCGAGGAGTCAAGCAGTATATTGCTCCCTCCTACGTATATCTCGTGAAGAGACCATGAGGATAAAACCAGAGAGATTAGAGCCCAGACAGAGTCATACCGACAATCTTTCTTTCCACGAACAATGCGAGACTGGTATAGAAGGGAGAACCGATAGAGGTACTCAAAGTACCCTCCGCCACACACCGTCAGGTGGCTTGCGGAGTGTGGATGTAGATGTAGATGCTTCTTTTTTTGCGGAAATTTCTGTTGGTAAGTTCCTGTGGGACCAAACTGCTGGGGTCATCGGTCCCTAGGCTTACACACTACTTAATCTAACTTTAACTTATGCTAAGGACAACACACACACCCATGCTCGACAGAGGACTCGAACATCCAAAGGAGGGGCCGCGCGAACCGTGGCAAGGCGCCCGAGACCGCACGGCTACCTTGCAATGCTCCTTTTCCCTAGGCATCAGGTCAGGTGTTGAAGTGTTTACTAGTGGACCCAGATTGGTTAGTTTATACTAATAGGCATAGACCACTTAGTGATGCGGCTACGGCCATACAGAAAACTAGCTCATAAAATTTGTGACCTGTTTGTAGGAAGGCTGTTCGAAAGAGAGAGAGAGAGAGATAAAACAAAGAACACATTGATGTGTGTACATGTTAAGACCCAATACGTGTTAAGGTCCAACAAGTAAAAATATCTGTACTTATATTCTACATCCCGTGCAGATAGCTAATAGTGACATGGTGAGGAACGGCTGCCAACATTCCATCGTGGTGAAATCTTACGCAGCCCACGAAATGTCAGCAGTATTTCTTCCAGACAGAGTGAGGCAGCGTGGTGCGGAATTTCCTTTTGTGTCAGCGGCGAGCGAGTCTGACTGCCATCGGACGGACCCAGCTCCAATTCCCGGCACTGCAAGGAAAGTTTCCTTGGTGCAAGTAGTGGCACGGTAAGGACTCAGCTTCGCGAGGATTCACTTGAAAGTGGAGTGCCCGCTGCGAAGTCTGCAGATCCGACAACGGCTGGGACAGCTACAGATCTGCATGCCCGAGCGCTCCGCATTGAAATGGCGCCATTGGGAGAAAATGACACGGCGGCCGGTCGGGCATCCAGGCTTCGATTGCAGAGGTAGTTCTGCTTGATACCTCCCCTTCAAAAATTAACGAATTACTGTGCGGATAAACCTCTTACATTATTTGATTTTCAAACAGCTGAGCAGACCTGAGCGTACTCAGACATTTCGCTCTTTACTTATTCTGATCAACACTAAACTGACACACAATATTTTTAGCGCAACGCAATCTGACTTTCAATAATCCCTTCAAAAGAATGACCCTGACTAACATTAACCTATACCTTTCACAAATCACTTACCTCACAAAAATCTTCGTTACTCAAACTGCTGCAATACAGCGAGCGCCACTACTGCCAGCCAAATAAAATATTCTGACTACTGAAGGCACTAACTACTGATAGGCATAGTTAGCAAATGAAAGATTTTGATAGAGAACAAACAATGTATTTACCTTAATAGTGTTCAAAAGTCATAATGTATATATAGCAGTTCATGACATCCACTCTTACAAATGTACTGTTTCTGATGGACACACGTCCAGATCATCCGTTCTCAAAAATCCACCATCTCACTTCCCCAAATCCACCACTGCTGGCGGCCCACCTCCATCTGCGCAACGCTATGCGCTGTTAACAGCCAACTGCCCAACACTACAATAGCCAACAACAATGCAAACCAGCCACAGACTCCACGCAGCACAGCCAGTGATTTTCATACAGAGCGCTACGTGGCGTTGTCAACATAAAAACCCAAACAGCCTACTTACATGCTTCATTCAGTATCTCGTGAGATGCAATTACTGAGTAGGCTGTGGGCGTGAGTTCGTTGAATCGAATCACAATAATTATGGTTCACAAGCGCAATTGTTCGTAGGAGATTAGCGGCAGTGTTTATCAGGGACCATTCTGGCATTTTACGGAAATGATTTGCTGAAACCATGTCTCATGAACAGACATAAAGCATCCTCCTGGAGAATAGCTTTAATATCTTCTATATGAATTCGTGGTACCTGTTCTTCGGACATGACGAAAGAACAGACACCACGCATCCGTAACGGGTCTCCGGGAAGTAACGACGAATTTGAATTTTGTGCCATTTTAGCATATGACAATTGGCAGCCGTGGTTTTTTTCATGTTTTTAATCTGCGAGCCTTCCCATTAGTAGCCTGATAGCTTTTGTGTGCTGAACATTGTTGTTTGACGTTTAGTTTCGTCATGGAGCACATGACAACTGAGCAACGTATCCAAGTGACAAAAAGTTGTTAGGAAACAATGGAAGTCCCACGGTAACCGTTCGCGAACTGCGTCTGACACATGGACGTAATGCTGCTACAACTGAATCGTCAGTTCGGAAGTTTGAGACCACGTGTTCCGTTTCAAACTTTAAGAAAACAGGGCGACCGCGTTCTGTTCGAACACAAGAAAACATTGCTGTTGTGCGTGACAATGTGACCGTTAGCCCCAGACAGTCGGTTCACCGACGAACTCAGGTGAATTTCTCACCAAGTTCGCTGCATTAAGTCCTTTCAAAAGATCTGAAAATGCGTGCGTACAAGATTTAACTTACACAAGAGTTGAAACTTGCAGATCATGTAACGAGACATCGATTTGCTCAGTACTTCTTGGCTCGACAAGCAGAGAACGAGCACTTCACAAAGAGAGTAGCTTTCTCAGATGAGGCGCACCTCTACCTCAGTGGGCAGGTCAGTAAGCATAACTGTAGAATTTGGAGTAACGAGAATCCGCGAGTGACTGTGTAAGGTGAGGTGTATCCACAAAGCATGACTGTGCGGTGTGGGTTCTGGGCAACAGAAGTGGTCGGCCCGTACTTTTTTTGAATGTGTTGAGGGAGCTGCCGTCACTGTGATCCGCGACCGTTACCGAAAGATGCTT
Source organism: Schistocerca americana (assembly GCF_021461395.2). NCBI lineage: Eukaryota > Metazoa > Arthropoda > Insecta > Orthoptera > Acrididae > Schistocerca > Schistocerca americana. Next base: position 991,266,455 of record NC_060121.1, read on the forward strand.
CCTGATTGGTTTTTACTTCTTACTGATGAAAATGACGATTTTTGGGTTCGACAAGATCGAGCGACAAGTCACACATCAAGTGAAATGATTGCTCTGCTGAATGAAATGTTTATCTCTTTGCGTGGCAACCAGGAATGGCCTGCCGTATCATGCGATCTTACGCCTTATGACTGTTTTTGTGGGGATTTGTGAAATGAAAAGTGCAATCATAAACAATTCACCAACTGAAGGAGAAGCAATGAACGCATTGCTCGTTGCCTCGCGATGGTCATATGGAAGATATAATTTTTCATACATAGACTGGAAACTTACTTAAAGTGTTTGCAAAGAAATTACATTTACAAACAATTTTGTATGTTCTATAGCACTTTAATATTCGTCCCTACTTCCCGGACACCCTCTGTTACTGATTCGCCTCGATGGGGAACGAATCCACCTTCTTCAATGTGGATGCACGATTAAGTCTGACCTCCTGCGATAATATCAAAGCAGCGAGCTTAGAGGAAGGATGTGCACAGGGACTGCAGACAGGTGCCGCTGGATGGCGCTGAGAGTTCGCAGACAGGACTGCAGAGAGAGTCCGCGCAGTTGCGATAAACATTGAGTCCAGGCGCGAAGTGGTTAATGCAAGCAGAAGACAGCCCCCCGGTTAGCCGAGCGGTCTAACGCACGGCCTTCCCCATTGGGAAGGAGCGCCTGGTCCCCGGCACGAATCCGCCCGGCGGACTTGTGTCGAGGTCCGGTGAGCCGGCCAGTCTGTGGGTGGTTTTTAGGCGGTTTTCCATCTGCCTCGGCGAATGCGGGCTGGTTCCCCTTATTCCCCCTCAGCTACACTATGCCGGCAATTGCTGAGCAAACAAATTCTCCACGTACGCGTACACCACCATTGCTCTACTAGGCAAACATTTGGGGTTACACTCGTCTGGGGTGAGACGTTCCACCGGGGTCCGAACCGCAGAATAACCCTGAAAGAGTGGTTCGGTGTGGGGCGGCGGAGGGGTGAAGTGGACTGCGGTAGCCGTCGTGGGGTTGTGGACCACTGCGGCTGCGGCGGGGACGGAGCCTCTCCGTCGTTTCTAGGCCCCCGCTGAACATACAGTGCAATACAATACAAGAAGGAGGTCCCGGGTTCGGGTTCCGATCTGGCGCACATTTTCACTCGCCGCCGCTGATTCCGTGTAAAGTACCGATGGAGCTGACATCGACAGCCCCCTCCCTTTTCTTTTCTTTCTCACTTCTCGACCCTCAATTTACATATAAGTTGTAGTAGCTCCCAGAAAGAGACGGAGAATTTACGCCAGACGTGTATCCTTCCGCAGTAGGTAGTCCTAAAAGGAAAACGAGGACCACAGTTTCACGTCCCACCAGCAAAAACCTGAGCACGACGTATGCGAGATGCCTATAGTGGCTCGCCTTCCACACATTTTACTTTAAATTGTGACTAAAGTTGCTTCGCTTTATATTTATTTTATACGTGACGTGTAAGTACTGCTTCTTTTTGTACTGTTAATCAGTTTTCAAACCTTTGCCTTTTGAGTTCAGGGACTAAATACTGTTCATTTTAACATTCAGCTGTCTGTATTTCAAATGTTAAGTAGCCTTCTTGTATTTACGGCTACCAGATGGCACTGTTGGTGTCATGTTCACCTGCCGGCACTTGTTAACGCGGGCGCCTCCGTCCGTTACTACCTGTGGCTTTAGATATGAGCAGCCCATAGTGGCTCGCCTTAATGCATTCTTTTTCATAAAAAATTGTGACTAGAGCCCTTCTGGCCCGTTATTTATTTTATACGTGATATGTAAGTACTGTCTCTGTCTTCTATTGTTAGTCAGTACTTACACTTTTATACAAAATTTTCTTTTCCCATAAATTTGTAATTATGTTATAGGCCACTTTAAACATTTAAATCCTGATGAAGGCACTCTTAGAAGTATTGGAAACCTGGTTAATAAGACTAAAAATTGTGACCGACTGCTCACTTGCTTCAACTTTGAAATGTCCCTGATGCATCTGTCTCTTATGTGACAGTTAATGACTACTCCGCTTTCGAAGTCACTGAGCTGCCCTGACGACTCATCCTGCTGTTACTGCTTGTGTTCATACAACATGTTACTCGCCACGTCCTGTTATACTGGCGGATCGACCTGACGTGACATCTGGTGGTCAATTCCGCAATTAATAAAGGTATCTGGATAATTATGATCAGATTGTGTATAGTCAGATGATTTTGCACTGGGGTTTGTCGGAGAAAAAGGCTGTTATCATTTACATGTAATTAATGTTGTTTGGTTTGAGTAGTTACTATAAACACAATACTTATCTCTCAAACTTCTCCCTGGATTAAACATCTTTGGCTTTTGTAGTGCTGTCGTCTTCATGTGCGTATAATATTGTGATGTGTAGTTAACTATTGTCCTCGTGACATCTAATCAGAAACATACCATTTTTGTCCCATGTGCGTTCCGCATTTATTATTTTCAAGTCAGCTTCAGTGGTCTGGAATATGCACATATTTTTATTTATATTTTTAGTTTATATTTAAGCAGTTGTATATTGAGGTTATACACGATTGCGGCACTGTTTGCTTCTCTGTGATGTAGTTAATAAAGTTCTCCTTCCAAATTTTGTTGCCGGCCCGTGTGGCCGTGCGGTTCTAGGCGCTTCAGTCTGGAACCGCGTGACCGTTACGGTCGCAGGTTCGAATCCTGCCTCGGGCAAGGATGTGTGTGATGTCCTTATGTCAGTTAGGTTTAAGTAGTTCTAAGTTCTAGGGGACTAATGACCACAGATGTTAAGTCCCATACTGCTCAGAGCCATTTGAACCAAATTTTGTTGATGCTGATCAATATGTGTTTTTTTTCCTTTCGCTATAGCTGTTCTTCGCCTGCTTACTGCCATTTGAAATGTTATTTTCACAGCAGTTGGAACTGAACATTAGCTTTAATGTGATGTTTTGGATGGTGTTGCCAACTGCCTAAAGTTATTACCAACTATTCGATGTGTGTTTAGGTTTTTAGTTTAGTATGTGTGAAATCTTATGGGACTTAACTGCTAAGGTCATCAGTACCTAAGCTTACACACTACTTAAACTAAATTATCCTAAGGACAAAAACACACACCCATGCCCGAGGGAGGACTCGAACCTCCGCCGAGACCAGCCGCATAGTGCATGACTGCAGCGCCCTAGACCGCTCCGCTAATCCTGCGCAGCGATGTGTGTTTATATCAGTGATGTGTGTGTGTGTGTGTGTGTGTGTGTGTGTGTGTGTGTGTGAACTGGTTTGTTTTGGTATGATTAGGCGCGTGTATGTAAACATTTTTTTGTCTGTGTCTGTAAATGAATGTTAACTAAACAGTAGTAGAAACAAAAATATGAACGTCCTCCAGGCCACTAAAGTTGCCTTGCAAACAATAAAGGCGAAACGTGTATGGTACAAAAAATGTGTTGCATTCGGCTGCGATTAGACCGTCCGAGAAGTAAAACACCAGTACTATATCCAGTTAGTGTTGCACCAATTTTCTATTTTATATGATTTTATGACGTATGGGTTACATATCCAGCTACTTTTTGCACAATCTGATGATGCCCCAAAAGGGCGAAACACGTCATTGATGTTGAACAATTTCGCAAACAAGACTGCTTTTATTCTGAAACGAAAAGTAATTATTCTCCTCCGATTAAAATTTGGATTTCGATTATTGATTCTTCAACACAGAAGTGAGGTGCACTACATCTTATCGCGGCCTCTTACTATCTCTATAAGTATTTATGTTCTACCATATGGTTTTGTGTACCCTTTAGTGTGGGTGTTGACCCTGGAATGTTACTCGTTCACGGAGTGTTTAGTTTTCTCCAGGAGGGGCAGTACTCGGCGTCCCACGTGGAGGACACGGCAGTGCGTGTCAGGGCACAGTGGCAGGGGCAGGCCGGCGTCCCGCTGGCGCGCGGTGCACGGCGGGAAGCGGGGGGCGCAGGGGCCGACACGCGGCAAGCGGCGCTCATTGCTTATTCATCAGCATCGCTAATTACTGAGCCCGTAATTAATATCTGCCGGTGGCGCGCTGATCCGAAATGTCGCCGCGCTAAATCCAGCGCTGTAAGTAAATCACAAACCTCGTCTCAGTGCGCTCGCCGGCCGATTACGGGACTCGACTGAGCCACCAGTACTTCGGGATTTATGACAACGCTTGCCTAAATTTGTGGACAGCCGCCGTTGCGCCCTCGCTGTGAAAGGGGAAGGCGCGGCTGGCACAATGGTGTCTCACGTCTCTGATAGAAATAAAAAGATAGAGCGACAGGTTGCACTTTTTGAGATACTGGACTCTGGTTGAGTAATACTCGAGTTCGTACGGAGCAATAGTTCAATTCTTTTATCTTGGCGGTTCGCCCATGCCCACCCACACGCGGGAGATCGCTGCGTTGACAGTTGTACGCGCCAACAGAAGCAGCGCCATAGTATAGTATAGTTCGCAAACCTACGTTTTGGGGGAGAGCGGGCAGTTTATGAAGTGAAGCCACCACGGCCGCATTAACCCTTTCACTGCTACAGAGACGTGCTCCCCGCATTCCGCGATGTGCGCGATTTTGTCATCATTGCACTGCTCGCCTGTGCAGACACATGGTGTTTCGACTGCTTTGACACACTTTATCATTTGATTTCATAAAATCTATTTGGCCCAAAAACTTGATTTTTACACATCTTCTTGACTTACACCTACCCCCCATAAATGACTTAATTTTGTTTCGATGTTCAACGCAGTTATTGTGCAGCATTAGATGTAGTAAACCATTGCACGAAATTTTGAAGAGTTTGCAGAGGTAAAAGTCCATAGCGTATACTTTCCGTATGGTCGATTTTAGTTCCCACTAGAAATTTCATAAAATTACATTCAAACGAATAAAATTCTTGAAGTAAGACACTTCGATATTGTTTTTAAATAAAAAAAATATTAAGCGCAGAACAAGGTTTGAACTCAGCACCTTTCGCTCAGCAGCCATACCCGCTAACCATTACGCTGACGCAGCTCGTCGCTCAATGTATCTCCCGGAGGACTTTAAAAAATCACGCAAAATACCGACAAACACTGTTGGTATGACTATGAATTACTCACGTTTCGTCCAAGTACAATAGGAAATAAACAATTACCGCTGTTCTTTATTGCGAAAAAGCGGTTAGTGAGAATGATACAAACACCTTTCCTTGCTATCGCCCGAATTAGGAGGCTTATTGCTTGTTTGGTTTAATTAATTAATAGAATATGAAGCAATTGGTATAAAGAATGCTTTTTCCAAACTTTCTATAAAAGAAAGTCTGCTATCAAGACATTGCTTTTGTTCAATTACTTTATTTATGACTGAACGTTTCTAAAACTGAAGACACTCGTCAGTGCTCTGCACTGCAGTCGAGCTCTGGCAACGTCGTTCTCTGTTCATTGGCTGGCTGTGCTTTGTGACGTCAGATGAGTAGAACGAACCTAAACTGGGCCGCCGTCATAAATGACGCGCACTTTAGGCCATCAGCAGTTCATCTTAAGAACTTTAATTTCCCAAGGACGGTATGCAGAGATATTTCTATTCATTCGTACATTATTCCCAACATAAACGCATTGGTTCCACAGTGAAATTCGTTTATTAAAATGTCTCCAAGCTCTTCTTACTTATACGAGTTCCGAGTCGCGAGTCTTTTTCGAAGTTTAGAGATGAGATTAGATTAGATTAGATTAGTACTTGTTCCATAGATCATGAATACGACACTTCGTAATGATGTGGAACGCGTGAGGTTAATAAAAGGTGTCTATAAAAGATATTACATTACACAAAATATTACATGGGGGGGGGGGGGCGGGGGTTGGGGAAAGTACCCACTTACTACATCCAAAAATTAATCTAATGAGTAAAAGGAGTTGCCATTAACAAATTCTTTTAATTTCCTTTTAAATGCTATATGGCTATCTGTCAGACTTTTGATACTATTAGGTAAGTGACCAAAGACTTTTGTGGCAGCCTAATTTACCCCCTTCAGAGCCAAAGTTAGAGTTAACCTTGAGTAGTGAAGACCATCCTTTCTCCTAGTGTTGTAGCCGCGTACACTGCTATTACTTCTGAATTCGTTCGGATTGTTAATAACAAATTTCATAAGTGAATATATATATTGTGAGGCTACAGTGAAGATCCCTAGCGCTTTAAATAAGTGTCTGCAGGATGATCTTGGATGAGCTCCAGCAATTATTCTGATTACACGCTTTTGTGCAATGAACACTCTTCTACTCAATGATGAATTACCCCAGAATCTGATGCCATACGAAAGCAGAGAATGAAAATAGGCGTGGTAGCTAATTTACTGAGACGTATGTCGCCAAAATCTGCAATGACCCTAATAGTATAAGTAGCTGAACTCAAACGTTTCAGCAGATCCTCAGAGTGTTTTTTCCAGTTCAACCCCTCATCAATGCATACACTTAGAAATTTTTAATATTCTACGTTAGCTACCGATTTCTGATCGAAGTCTATATTTATTAATTGTGTCATTCCATTTACTGTGTGGAACTGTATATACTGTGTTTTGTCAAAGTTTAATGAGAGCCCATTTGCGGAGAACCGCTTAATGATTTTCTGAAAAACATCGTTTACAATTTCACCAGTTAATTCTTGTCTGTTGGGTGTGATAGCTATACTTGTATCATCGGCAAAAAGTACCAGCTTTGCGTCGTCGTGAATATAGAATGGCGAGTCATTAATATATATTAAGAACAGCAGAGGACCCAAGACCGAACCTTGCTGCACCCCAATCTTGATTGTTCCCCTGTTTGAGAAATCACCAGTTTTTTGCATATTAAGAGAACTGCTTATTTCAACTTTCTGCACTCTTCCAGTTAGGTATGATTTAAACCATTTGAGCACTGCCCCATTCATACCACAGTACTTGAGCTTATCTAGAAGTATTCCATGATTTACACAATCAAAAGCCTTTGATAGATCACAAAAAATCCCAACGGGTGACTTCCGGCTACTCAGAGCATTTAATATTTCATTAGTGAAAGTATATATAGCATTTTCCGTTAAAAACCCTTCTGGATACCAAACTGCCCATTTTTTAAAACTTTATTTTTACAAAGGTGTGAAGCTACTCTACAATACATTACTTTTCCAAGACATTCTCTACCCAGGCTATCGATGGCTTTAGGTATGGTTTTACTTACCACATTCTGACATTGACTGGTAAAGTGGAGTTACGCAACACTCTGGAGGCACACTGTGCAGAACCTACTGAGAGGGCTGGGCAGGTCGACTCGTGTGTTAGTATGTACTGTCTGACGGTAGACAGAGTGCAGTCTGTTCCGTTCCTGCCTGCATGTTGCTGGGGACCGCTGGTGTCAGAGCTTCCTTATCGACTCTGTGCATTTCAGTTGAGATTATTTTCTGATAGCTACAGTCACGCTACGAGAACTACGGTGAGCCCGTGCCATGCACTTGCAGCTTCACGTAATATTTTGTTTGCAACATTGTCAGATCTATAGCTGTCTCTTCACGCATATTCAGTCTTAATTCCAGTTGGTCAAACAGGTAGATCGTGTTCCATGCTGGTGGTACTGTATTTCATTCGTTCGAGGTTAGCGTACTTGTTTCAACACACTTTCACTGCGTTACTGTTGCTTAAAGTACTCAGGCGCGTACAGAGCTTTTTGTTTTTTGTTCTGATCTTCATGTGCCATGGACTAGTATAGCATGTGGTCCATCATGGGACAAGCGTAAAGCTGTTATTTGTTACCACTTTTGAACTGAGTATCATCAATCAGAAATCTCTCTAAAACATTAACGAATTATTTTCATTGACCAGTCATTTATGAAGTCATAGCTGTACTCGGTCTGTACACGTGCTTCTATGTACATTCTTGCGTCCGTTCTTGAATGGAGTACGAATTCAAGCTGCAGTAGTCGTAGTAAAGCCAAACTGCCGTCAGCAGAAATATTTTGAACTTTTTGCACGTCTTTACAGTCTCAAGGCAAGTCGTGCTGGCGAGACTTCGAGGCAGCGTGCTGTTTCCATATTACGTTCGCTGTGACTGTTACTCAAGTTATTGCGTGGGTAGACATTAGGCTTTTAGTGTGAAGTTCTCCTTCTCATTGCGCGTGGTCTCCCTACAGGGGAGATCGTATACACTCACAAAATTTGTTCAGAAACTTAGAGAAGTAATTGCGATCTGGAATTTGTTCAGATATTCATATATTTTCCAGTTTTTCCACTGCACAATGAAAACACCTCCTTCACTTGAATATGACTGTGAAACCCTAGCCAGATAGTATTAAGTTATTTCTTGGGTCACAATTTTTTATAAAAGGGGCATTTTGCTGAAGTCACATATTCTTTTGTACTTAGTTCAAAACGAGAGGAGACTCTCAGCAGAATTTTAAATACTGAAAAGGAAAGGGGAAAAAGATGAAATAGAGCTTCCGAAATTTTACCATTTTTCACCTTAAGCTGCTGCTCAGATTATTGTTGATGAATAAAGCAACAAGCCACAAATACTTTTAAAATGCTTTATTTAAATGTCTTCAATGGTTTCGGGATATCACCCCCCTGTTCAGATGACTAACGTTCCGGATTACATTGATGTTTTTGGCAGCAGTGTATCGTCCACTCCGTCTGAAGGGGGAGGGGTGATAACCCGAAGCCAGTTATGACACTGAAATAAAGCATTTCAAAAACATTTGTAGCTGGTTGTGTTCGTCACCAATAATCCTTAACAGCCGTGGAGTTCACGAGATCCAGCGTCGATAAAATAAGATTATCAATTTCTTTTTTATTTTGTGACGGGTTTCAGTGAAGTACTATTTTACAGCACAGATTTTTGTTACATATATACATCAAAAACCACAATGTCAGAAATACGGTATTTATGACTATTGTTTACTCATGCAGAAGTAGATTAATAGAGTGTAAATTACAAACAATCAAATTGAAATAAATTTAACAGGCAGCTTAAGATGTTTCATGACAACATTTATACAATTTATAAAAGCTGTGGAACTCAGGCAAAGAAAAATATCTCCACAATTTCGTCGTATACAAATATTAAACAAAAGTATGTGTCATTAACAAACGCGGAAAATACGGGAATGGCGTCGGCTTAGAGAGAATCAGAGACTGGGACTCGAACTTAGGTTGTTGCTTTTCGAGGGCAAATTTATTAACATCAAAGTAAGCAGGATAGCTTCTGTGTAGTTTGGGAACTAGGAAATGGGCAGTGTCAGATTCGTTGCTTGTCACTCTTATTGATTTCCTACAGCTGCGCCAGAACGTGGTTCGGATGCATCCTATATGTTAATCCGATGCGCGTAGACGACTCATGCTTTTCCAACTGAAGGTGGAACCGTGTTCAGATACTAATAAATATGTTTATGAAATTGCAGCTATGAATTAAATGTATTACGAAGTTCGCTTTGGATGATAACTTTAATTATAGTCAGCAATGGTGTAGGCGGAAGGAAGAAACAGATATTTTGTGATGGTTATGGGAAAGTTTACTGCAAGGGAACCACATTCAATACTACGCCGCCACCAGTTCTGTTGTTAGGTTCGTGAGTATGCGATCGTTATCAAGTAGACCAGACTTGGAACGAGTTAAGGGGACAGCTGATGGTTTCGACAACTGATAGCGAAGCACAGATTTTCGGCTAAATCAAAAAATTGGATCACTGGAAGAAACCCTCAAATGGCCTCCTTCCAACCATGACACGGCCATCACTGGCACCGAGGCAGAACTAGCTTTCATCAGAAAACACAACAGATCTACACCCTACCATCCAGTAGTGAGCTCTCGCTTGACACCTGTGAAGTCGCAAATGGCCGTGTTTTGGGGTCAGTGGAAGGCACGCTGTACAGTGCGGTTCGGAACCGTACATTTTCGTGATCACCGCTGGTAGCAGTGACATACAGTGGCTATATTCCTGCCAAGACTTTCTGCAGTATAGCAGGATCATACAGCTTCTTGCAGCCCTATTACGCGACCTCGTTCAAACTCAGTGAGTGTGGTGTGCGTACTGTAAGACCTTCGGTACACACACCGTCAGATTATTTGACATGTCGCTCTAACGAAGTAGGCGAGTGTCAGCAATATGTCTCGTGGTCTTAACGTGGCGTGTTTATCTTCTGCCGTTAGGTCAGACGATAGAAATGCCACTTGCACGCTTACAGTAGCAGATTGACGGTGACCAACTTTAAACAGAACTTGATTAATTTTCACACACATTTATTAAAATAAGAACAAGCATAAAAATAACTTAACTTGGTTGTGGATGCTATTTACAATTGACAATCTGAAGTTCCTTTGGTCTTGGTACGATAATCTTATTCTCACATATCTCTGATACTTGACAAAGTGTCTATACATTTCTCTTCATGGCTACGTACAGGAATATGATAATCTTATTAGGCGCAGACTGAAACTTTAGACTGGTGCAAACAAATGCAGACTAATGCAGACTGATGCAGACTAATGCAGACTGACTAATCGGAGGTCTGTACACACGTTATAGTACCTCGCGCGTTCAGGTATCACTGCGCGAGTGTGATCCGCGACGAGAAAAGGTTCTACGTTAGCAGCAATCTCATTGGCTGCGTGACATATTAATACGCGGATCGGCGGAAGCAGAATTTGGTCTGTCTCTAAGACAGCGCCATCTCGTAGTGCGGAGATGGACGAGCGCTGCGCCTGCGCTGTTGTGCTTAGCGGGGCGCGGTCTAGTGGGAAAGTTGTGTGCGCGCTGACTACGCGGAACTATGTACACAACAGTGAGGTAATGACAATGAAGACTCTGGCGTCTTAAGGGCATTCTTGATTAACATCAACTCACCTGGTCCTGCCTCTGAGGTAGCTAACGCTGACGACTGTTACAGCGTATATTTAAGGCAAAACTGATTTGCATCCTTATAGCGCCAGTCTTATGCAACTGACACGAAATTTGAATAGACATCACCTTTAGGACATAGAAAAATATCTACAAATTTTTATGTCGCACAACTCCTTCTTGGTGCTGTGACTTTTTTTCTGTTAGTGTATTTTGCTAGCAAGTCTCGACGCATCAGTGTCTCTGCTACGTTTGGCACCAAAAATCAGCTGCTAATTTTTCAAGATGTTTAGGTTTTTCAGTTAAGACGTTTATTCTGAAGGGGGTGACGGAGAAAGAAAGAGAGGATGAGCGAGACAGGAATTCATGAATGAAACTGAAGCTGGTAGAATATACGAGAGCATCAAGAGGGAGCAAAGTATGGCAGAACCTGCCCACATTCGGGGTGAGAGAGGAAGAGAAGACCTCTCCCCCTTGCACATTTTGGACAAGTCCCAGGGGGTCGAGAACACGTACAGGACCGTGTCGTATATCAGGCCGCCTCGGGCGCCAGACGCGTGTTTTCCGACTGTATGGAAGGCCGAGGTGGTCGTTCTTGCTCCGGCAGCGCCCATTTAGCAGCCTCACCTCGCGCGTAACGTACAGCTGGGCTGCCTAGCTGCCAGGGGATTTGGCCGCGCCCGGAAAAACTGGGCTTGTTTGCGGCGCTCGCTGGCGGTCTGATTGATAGCAGCGGCCGGCCGGCCAGCCGGCCACCGGCCGCGATAACCTGCCCCATGAATAAAACATGGCGGCGGGCGGGCATTAGCATAGCGCGGGGGCGGCGGAGGCGGAGGAGGCGCCGACAGCGGCCGCCGCACCCCGGGGACTCGTCAGAGGTCGGGGGCGCTCCACCGGCCACTGGCCGGGAACCCGCCGCCGCGCCGGCCGGGACAAACACGGAGCGCGGTTCAAAATTCCACTCCTCGAGGGCTGCCGCACCTATGCGCGACTGCAAACTTCCTCAGCGGGGAAAGGTTTGAAAGTTCTGAACAGCTCCGCGAACAAGTTCTGTGCAAAGGTGTAATGGCGCTGTAGCTTCTCTGCATGAGAGTTGCGTCGGCACCACACGGGCGGTAGTTTAGTGTGCTGCAGCTCAGTTCAACGTATACGTAGAAATTCCGCAAGTCGCTCTATGGTGCACGGCCACTGTCTTCCCAATTCCGTTGTTGTGTAGAAGGAGCCACCTTATTTAATTCTGACATTCTCTTCACAAGAAGAGCATAAAAATCCTGTTGGCTCGATGTTGTTTGTTGTTGTGGTCTTCGGTCCGAAGACTGGCTTTATTTACAGGGTAATAATAATAATGTCGTGTGACTAGGGCCACCCGTGGGGTAGACCGTTCGCCTGGTGCAAGTCTTTCGATTCGACGCCGCTTCGGCGACTTGCGCGTCGACGGGGATGAAATGATGACGATTAGGACAACACAACACCCAGTCCCTGAGCGGAGAAAATCTCCGACCCAGCCGGGAATCGAACCCGTGGCCTTAGGATTGACATTCCGTCACGCTGATTTACAGGGTGACGATTATTGAACTACATGGAAAGAAACAAATTAGTTTCGAGCAACAGCGTGCACACAGTTTATTCAGCATTTAAAAGTGGCTACAGATATTCAGGTTATGAAATATTCGATATGCCTGCCATCATTGGCGATGATGTGGCGCAGAGGAATAACGAAATTCAGTATGACCCGCTGAAGTGTCGGAACATCGAAGCTGTAGATGACCTCCTGAACAGCTGTTTCCAACTCAGCAATGGTTTTGAGGTTATTGCTGTACGACTTGTCTTTTATGTAGCCCCACAGAAAGGAGTCGCACGTGTTCAGATCCGGAGAATACGGCGGTCCATGCCAGTGGCCTCTGGGTACCCCAGAGACAGAATGCGGTCCCCAGAGTGCTCCTCCGGGAAATCAAACACTCTCCTGCTTCAGTGGGGTAGGGCTTCGTCTTGCATGAATCACATCTTGTTGCAATCGGGATCACTTTGGGTAATGGGGATGATGCCATCTTCCAAAACTTTCACATACCGTTCGGTAGTCACCGTGCCATCAAGGAATATCGCATCGATTATTCCGTGACTGGACACTGCACACCACACAGTAACCTGTTGAGGGCGAAGAGACTTCTCTAGCGGGAAATGAGGATTCTCAGTTCCCCAGTTTTGCTTATTTTCGAACACATCCAAATGAAAGTGGGCTTCGTCGTTAAACCGAACAATAAAGCGTATACTAATTCCCATCATGCCCCGCGTCCAACCGTGCAGTTTGTACGTCCTAACACAAACCGTTCAGAAGTTATGAAGTTTTTATTTCGTATAGTTCAATAATTGTCCCCATACTAAACTATCCCGCGCAAACTTCACCTCGGCACAATTACCGCAATCTGTACCCGTATGAAACTGCTTACTGTTTGGTCTTCCTCTACACTCCCCCCCCCCCCCCCCTTACCGTCTCTATGCTTCTATACTTTAACAAACAGAGAATTCCTTGACGTCTCAGGATGTGGCCTATTAACCGTTCCCTTCTTTTAGTCAAGTTGTGCCGTAAATTTATTTTTTGTCCAATTACATTAGCACCACGTTTCAAAACCTTCTGTCTTCTTCTTGTCTGAACTGTCTATTGTCCACGTTTCACTTCTGTACAAGGTTATATACTCCAGACAAATACATTCAGAAAGACTTCTTAACACTTTAATTTACATTAGAACTTAACAAACTCCAATTTTTCAGCAATGCCTTTCTTGCTTTTGCCAGTCTTCATTTTATATCGTCCTTTGTTCGGTCATCATTAGCTATTTTGCTGTTCGAATGGTTCGATATCACGGGAATTTGGAAAAGTCAGCAGTGAAATATTTTGCCCGTGATGCAGAAATTTATCCTGAAATACTCATTTCTCAGAAACACTGCCTCATTTGTCAGAGTACGCGAACTCGCAGAACAATCGACGTTTAAATTCTTAAAATTCTTATCAGTTAGGTGAACATCCTCGGTACGGCATATGAGTATGATGTGCGTGCAATTAGTAGAACGTAAGTTATTCGGTACAATTTTTTTACCAAACTATAACTTACGATATGTACGTAAACAATACACTACAACCTTTCTTCACAGAATTAACGAGAGATCCACGGGTATTTCATACGAGACAGTGCAAGAGACACATTTTCAATACTTGTGTGACAATATTACGAGGTGGTTCTGTTTATAGAAAGCGTTCAGTCGATGCAGCAGTCTCTCAGCGTTTAGCGAAAACACGAGTAAAATACAATACTCTGCGGTTAGGATAATTGTATAGCATTTCCTCTGTCAGCAGCAGCAGCAGTCCCATCACAAAATCAGTAAACAAATGGCATATTGGCATACTCAGCGTTTGTAAGTGTGTGCGGCTTGTTAAACGATACAGTACAATTTTCGAATAAATCACAGCTGGAAGATTCGGTTATGTAAACTCAAAAACAATTTCCCAACTTTAACATCAAAAGAAAAATTATGACAATAAGTAAACACATGTAAACTGCAATACCAACAGCTTTATATAATCAATAAAATTCGACCCAAATTTTTAGATTGTTTTATTCGAATTAGTATATACTGCTAGCTCCTGAAATACTTACGACGAAATGAATCTGAAGATGGCCAATATTGGCTGAAACCGGTCACTGAAAATTGCGATGTAGACTGTATTATTCAGACAATTTATTATTCCTCCACAAATACTGTGTACATAAATTTTTTCGTTGAATTTTATTTCATATGCAGGGGTCATAGTCAAAGTTTCCGATAGCATAAATTAGGGATTCGGAAGGCGCAGTATTCATGTCCGCATTGGGTCATCGACCTTTATTTTTTTTCTTTTCTCTGTAAGGAGTAACGCGAATGCCGCGATTGTTCTCTTGGGAAGGGGACATCTGGTTAACTTCGCCATCCCTATCCAGTCCGAGTCTGTGCTCCGACTAGCTGCCTCGGCATCGACGGGAACCTCAAAATAATTCTGCCTTCATTTTTTATGCCCCGCCTCAGAATGCAATACATACCCGCAACTTGTAATAGGAATTGAAATGAAACAATGAGAAATTCGTAGTCCTTTGAATACACTACTGGCCATTAAAATTGCTACACCAACAAGAAATGCAGATGATAAACGGGTGTGCTCCCTGCCGCCTTTGGATAAGCAGCTGCAGCAGCAAGTCGTATACTCCTAGCTCACTCATTTGTTACATAGTTTAATTCTTAATTTCTTTGCGTGTTTTTGGTACTTGCATTGTTTAATTCGTAAATTTCGGACGTATTATAGTATTTGAGAGTTGTAGCATCGCGTTTTAGTACCTGAATAGTGTAAATTCGCGTAGTCTCCTTCCGCCGCCGAGCAGTGTCAGCAGTGCGCAAGTAGCAGCATTACTGCATTTACTAGGCAATCTTGTATTTTAATAACCGTTTAAATTTTGTCGATTTGTTTTGCGCTCTCTGTAGATTATTTCAGACGTTCTTTGCAAAACAGTTTTTAGCATGGATAGGGACTGCAACTGCTGTGTTCGGATGCAGGCTGAGTTGGCATCCCTTCGCTCCCAGCTTCAGGCAGTGTTGGCTTCGGTCACACAGCTTGAGGCTGTTGCCAATGGGCATCACTGTGAGGGTCCGGATGGGGGTTTGTCGGGGACGGCCAGCTCGTCCCACGCATCCCCCGATCGGACTACGACTGTGGTTGCCCGGGATACTGCCCGCATTGAGGCTGATCCCTCACCTGTGGTAGAGTGGGAGGTCGTCTCAAGGTGTGGCAGGGGGCGAAAGACATTCCGGAGGGCTGAACGGAAGGCCTCTCAAGTTTGTCTGACGAACCGGTTTCAAGCTCTGTCTCAGGCTGATACTGATCTTCGGCCTGACATGGCTGCTTGTCCTGTTCCAGAGGTTGCCCCTCAGTATGAAAGATCCGGGCGGTCGCAGAGGGTGGGCTTACTGGTAGTTGGGAGCTCCAACGTCAGGCGCGTAAAGGGGCCCCTTAGGGAAATGGCAGCAAGAGAGGGGAAGAAAACCAATGTGCACTCCGTGTGAATACCGGGGGGAGTCATTCCAGATGTGGAAAGGGTCCTTCCGGATGCCATGAAGGGTACAGGGTGCACCCATCTGCAGGTGGTCGCTCATGTCGGCACCAATGATGTGTGTCGCTATGGATCGGAGGAAATCCTCTCTGGCTTCCGGCGGCTATCTGATTTGGTGAAGACTGCCAGTCTCGCTAGCGGGATGAAAGCAGAGCTCACCATCTGCAGCATCGTCGACAGGACTGACTGCGGACCTTTGGTACAGAGCCGAGTGGAGGGTCTGAATCAGAGGCTGAGACGGTTCTGCGACTGTGTGGGCTGCAGATTCCTCGACTTGCGCCATAGGGTGGTGGGGTTTCGGGTTCCGCTGGATAGGTCAGGAGTCCACTACACGCAACAAGCGGCTACACGGGTAGCAGGGGTTGTGTGGCGTGGGCTGGGCGGTTTTTTAGGTTAGATGGCCTCGGGCAAGTACAGAAAGGGCAACAGCCTCAAAGGGTGCGGGGCAAAGTCAGGACATGCGGGTACCAAGCAGCAATCGGAATTGTAATTGTCAACTGTCGAAGCTGCGTTGGTAAAGTACCAGAACTTCAAGCGCTGATAGAAAGCACCGAAGCTGAAATCGTTATAGGTACTGAAAGCTGGCTTAAGCCAGAGATAAATTCTGCCGAAATTTTTACAAAGGTACAGACGGTGTTTAGAAAGGATAGATTGCATGCAACTGGTGGTGGCGTGTTCGTCGCTGTTAGCAGTAGTTTATCCTGTAATGAAGTAGAAGTGGATAGTTCCTGTGAATTATTATGGGTGGAGGCTACACTCAACAACCGAGCTAGGTTAATAATTGGCTCCTTTTACCGACCTCCCGACTCAGCAGCATTAGTGGCAGAACAACTGAGAGAAAATTTGGAATACATTTCACATAAATTTTCTCAGCATGTTATAGTCTTAGGTGGAGATTTCAATTTACCAGATATAGACTGGGACACTCAGATGTTTAGGACGGGTGGTAGGGACAGAGCATCGAGTGACATTATACTGAGTGCACTATCCGAAAATTACCTCGAGCAATTAAACAGAGAACCGTCTCGTGGAGATAACATCTTGGACCTACTGATAACAAACAGACCCGAACTTTTTGACTCTTTAAGTGCAGAACAGGGAATCAGTGATCATAAGGCCGTTGCAGCATCCCTGAATATGGAAGTTAATAGGAATATAAAAAAAGGGAGGAAGGTTTATCTGTTTAGCAAGAGTAATAGAAGGCAGATTTCAGACTACCTAAGAGATCAAAACAAAAATTTCTGTTCCGACACTGACAATGTTGAGTGTTTATGGAAAAAGTTCAAGGCAATCGTAAAATGCGTTTTAGACAGGTACGTGCCGACTAAAACTGTGAGGGACGGGAAAAACCCACCGTGGTACAACAACAAAGTTAGGAAACTACTGCGAAAGCAAAGAGAGCTTCACTCCAAGTTTAAACGCAGCCAAAACCTCTCAGACAAACAGAAGCTAAACGATGTCAAAGTTAGCGTAAGGAGGGCTATGCGTGAAGCGTTCAGTGAATTCGAAAGTAAAATTCTATGTACCGACTTGACAGAAAATCCTAGGAAGTTCTGGTCTTACGTTAAATCAGTAAGTGGCTCGAAACAGCATATCCAGACACTCCGGGATGATGATGGCATTGAAACAGAGGATGACACGCGTAAAGCTGAAATACTAAACACCTTTTTCCAAAGCTGTTTCACAGAGAAAGACCGCACTGCAATTCCTTCTCTAAATCCTCGCACAAACGAAAAAATGGCTGACATCGAAATAAGTGTCCAAGGAATAGAAAAGCAACTGGAATCACTCAATAGAGGAAAGTCCACTGGACCTGACGGTATACCAATTCGATTCTACACAGAGTACGCGAAAGAACTTGCCCCCCTTCTAACAGCCGTGTATCGCAAGTCTCTAGAGGAACGGAGGGTTCCAAATGATTGGAAAAGAGCACAGGTAGTCCCAGTCTTCAAGAAGGGTCGTCGAGCAGTTGCGCAAAACTATAGACCTATATCTCTGACGTCGATCTGTTGTAGAGTTTTAGAACATGTTTTTTGCTCGAGTATCATGTCGTTTCTGGAAACCCAGAATCTACTATGTAGGAATCAACATAGATTCCGGAAACAGCGATCGTGTGAGGCCCATCTCGCTTTATTTGTTCATGAGACCCAGAAAATATTAGATACAGGCTCCCAGGTAGATGCTATTTTTCTTGACTTCCGGAAGGCGTTCGATACAGTTCCGCACTGTCGCCTGATAAACAAAGTAAGAGCCTACGGAATATCAGACCAGCTGTGTGGCTGGATTGAAGAGTTTTTAGCAAACAGAACACAGCATGTTGTTATCAATGGAGAGACGTCTACAGACGTTAAAGTAACCTCTGGCGTGCCACAGTGGAGTGTTATGGGACCATTGCTTTTCACAATGTATATAAATGACCTAGTAGATAGTGTCGGAAGTTCCATGCGGCTTTTCGCGGATGATGCTGTAGTATACAGAGAAGTTGCAGCATTAGAAAATTGTAGCGAAATGCAGGAAGATCTGCAGCGGATAGGCACTTGGTGCAGGGAGTGGCAACTGTCCCTTAACATAGACAAATGTAATGTATTGCGAATACATAGAAAGAAGGATCCTTTATTGTATGATTATATGATAGCGGAACAAACACTGGTAGCAGTTACTTCTGTAAAATATCTGGGACTATGCGTGCGGAACGATTTGAAGTGGAATGATCATATAAAATTAATTGTTGGTAAGGTGGGTACCAGGTTGAGATTCATTGGGAGAGTGTTTAGAAAATGTAGTCCATCAACAAAGGAGGTGGCTTACAAAACTCTCGTTCGACCTATACTTGAGTATTGCTCATCAGTGTGGGATCCGTACCAGATCGGTTTGACGGAGGAGATAGAGAAGATCCAAAGAAGAGCGGCGCGTTTCGTCACAGGGTTATTTGGTAACCGTGATAGCGTTACGGAGATGTTTAATAAACTCAAGTGGCAGACTCTGCAAGAGAGGCGCTCTGCATCGCGGTGTAGATTGCTCGCCAGGTTTCGAGAGGGTGCGTTTCTGGATGAGGTATCGAATATATTGCTTCCCCCTACTTATACCTCCAGAGGAGATCACGAATGTAAAATTAGAGAGATTAGAGCGCGCACGGAGGCTTTCAGACAGTCGTTCTTCCCGCGAACCATACGCGACTGGAACAGGAAAGGGAGGTAATGACAGTGGCACGTAAAATGCCCTCCGCCACACACCTTTGGGTGGCTTCCGGAGTATAAATGTAGATGTAGATGTAGAACAAATATATTATACTAGAACCGACATGTGATTACATTTTCACGGAGTTTGGGTGCATAGATCCTGAGAAATCAGTACCCAGAACAACCACCTCTGGCCGTAATAACGGCCTTGATACGCGCGGGCATTCAGCCAAACAGAGCTTGGATGGCGTGTACAGGTACAGCTGCCCATGCAGCTTCAACACGATACCACAGTTCATCAAGAGTAGTGACTGGCGTATTGTGACGAGCCAGTTGCTCGGCCACCATTGACCAGACTTTTCAGTTGCTGAGAGATCTGGATAATGTGCTGGCCAGGACAGAAAGGCCCGTACAGGACCTGCAAGATGCGGTCGTGCATTATACTGCTGTAATGTAAGGTTTCGCAGGGATCGAATGAAGGGTAGAGCCACGCGTCGTAACACATGAATTGTAACGTCCACTGTTCAAAGTGCCGTCAATGCGAACAAGAGGTGACCGAGGCGTGTAACCAATGGCACCCCATACCATCACGCCGGGTGATACGCCAGTATCGCGATGACGAATACACCCTTCCAATATGCGTTCACCCCGATGTCGCCAACCACGGATGCGACCATCATGAAGCTCTGAACAGAACCTCGATACATCCGAAAAAATGACGTTTTAACATTATGTACCCAGGTTCGTCGTAGAGTACACCATCGCAGGCGCTCCTGTCTGTGATGCAGCGTCAAGGGTAACCGCAGCCACGGTCTCCGAGCCGATAGTCCATGCTGCTGCAAACTTCGTCGAACTGTTCGTGCAGATGGTTGTTGCAAACGTCCCCATCTGTTGACTCAGGGATCGAGACGCGGCTGCACGATCCGTTACAGCCATGCGGATAAGATGCCTGTCATCTCGACTGCTAGGGATACGAGGCCGTTGGGATCCAGCAAGGCGTTTCGTATTACACTCCTGACCCCACCGATTCCATATTCTTCTAATAGTTATTGGATCTCGACCAACGCGTGCAGCAATGTCGCGATGCGATAAACCGCAATCACGATAGGCTACAATCCGACCTTTATCAAAGTCGGAAACGTGATGGTACGCATTTCTCCTCCTTACACGAAGCATCACAACAACGTTTCACCAGGCAACGCCGGTCAACTGCTGTTTGTGTGTGAGAAATCGGTTGGAAACTTTCCTCATGTCAGCACGTTGTAGGTGTCGCCATCTGCGCCAACCTTGTGTGAATGCTCTGAAAAGCTAATAATCTGCATATCACAGCATCTTCTTTCTGTCGGTTCCGACGGTTAAATCTGGCGCCTCTAGCACATCGTCTTCGTGGTGTAGCAATTTTAATGGCATGTAGTGTATTATCCTTCTTCATTGGTTGGTATTAAGTCGCGTGACCGTATACTCATGAGCTCTCAGACGGGTAACCTTTGGTCATCGTCAGGTACCCACTGCTGTGTGATTGCAGGCCTGCAGCCTGTGACAGGCTGATTCTGCTGGCCCTACTGTTGGATTTTATGCAACTTGCAATGGCTTCAAATAACACGCAAAAGATTTTCATATCGTCTCGCTCAGTACAGAAAATTCTAAATCCTACACAAATGAACAGGACCTTTTTGTAGGAAATTTAATGCAGATAAATTATTTTACTGAGAAAAGTTTCCACTAGAGGCCATGATCTTTGTGCTATTAAAGAAAAAGGAACTAAAGTTACCTTCAAACATGTTTTTCTTGAATAATTATAAACTACATTAAATTTCCTACAAAAAGGTCCTGTTCATTTTTTCCTGTAGGACCAGCAGCTTGCACAGAGAGAATACATGAATCTCATGCGTGGTTTTGGAAGGTGTTGGGTGGTACACAAAACAAATTCTTAGGTGCAGCTGAATCGCCATTTATTGTCGTGGTACCTACTGTGGGGTTACTGAGTTTCAGCCTATCGCCAGATAAGGTAATTTTCTCATACCACTTCCTCCGATCCCACTTTAAGGTTGCAATGGCCGTGATGCATGCTATACTCAGCTGAAAGCAGCCGTCATTACTGAAGCTGTTGTCAGATATTTCGATATCTTTGTGTTCTATAATTACGATATCCCAGAAACCATTAGTCTTCGCCATGACAGAGTTGTCGTTGATGCAATTTCCCTTCCATTTTCAAATGTATCATCAGCTAAGGCCTATATTGCAGCCACCTCTCAGTTACAAACTGATGTAGTTCTGTCGATCAACAGTCTTCCCGACGTAATACTGTCTACACTCTCGCCGTGTTTTGTAAACGACGGGAGATCTGAGGTGTATATTACCTCTGACAGACTTCACAAGTTTGACGTACTTTAGCAGCAGGCCTGAAGATAGTGTTATGTCTGTTCAGCAGGCGACTAATCGGCCCTGAGACTGAGCTGCAGAATGGAAAAAAACGCTTTTTTTATCTCCTATTTCGAGGTGTTTTGCTTGCGTATACTTCCTGAAATTTTTGGCAACTTTTGGACAAGACAGATTCTGCTCCATGAACCAAACTCCTTACACACTTGCGCCTTTATATCGAGTGGTGGAGCAGAGCGTGCAAGTACAGATCCGTACGAATTGTTTGCCTTTATGCGCTGTGACTGAGACACCTATTGCGTTTACCAGGATTATGGACGGCAATAAAGGACAAGGACTTTTTAAACGCACATCGTAAACTTGATGCTGTCTACTGAGGTGTTCCAAGAACTCACCCAGTTTTCTACCACCTTGTGGACACACAAGGAATGTGTCGTCGACGCAGCAGTAAAACCAGCTCGGCTTTACAGGAGCCATGGCCGTACATTATCTGGTAAAAAGTATCTGTACACCTGTTAGTGGACGTTAACAAGGGGTGTGTCCGCCCTTCACGATTACGACGGCTTGAAACGTGCCGAGGCGCACGTGGAATGAGGTGTCTGAATCTGAGTTCCTCCCTCTGATGATGATGTTGCTTGGGTTCTGGGGAGCTCAGTTGAGCGGTTATCAGCGCCCGTACATATTCCCAACCTTTGCTCAGCCCAATCTCGCCACTTTCATGAATAATGAAAATCCCTGACCCCGCCGGCAATCGAACCTGGGACTCCGTGCTCGGGAAGCGAGAACGTGATCGCGAGACCACAAGCTGCGGATGTTTCTCCCTGGATATGACAATGTTCAAATAACTTGCGGAAACACAGCCGGGTGACGTCGACAACTGCCGATATTTCGACAGGTGCAAATCCTGTCATTTTTCAAGGCAGAACTACAGCAAGTGCTGTGGAAGAGAATTTAGGACCTTGGTTTGCAGAGAAATTGCGAAAAGATGATACACACGTACGTACACAAACACACACACTTTGTTAACACTAGCGCCACCACACAACCAAAGATGGCGTCGGTGTTTACAGTGTGTGTGTGTGTGTGTGTGTGTGTGTGTGTGTGTGTGTGTGTGTGCGCGCGTTTTCTTTCCGGGATATCCCCACAAACGGTGGTTTTAAATTTCCTTACTTGCTTACTTGCTGCAGTTTTGCCTTGAAAATGACAGGATGTGCAGCGGTCTAAACATCGGCAGGTTGACAATGACGTCACCCCACTGCATTCCCATAAATTACTTGAACAGGTATCTCAATGTCTGTGGACGAATGGAACCCCACGCTTCCTCAAGAAGGTACTGGTGTTGGGCGGCAGAACCTGGACCGAAGTCGCCGTTCTAACTTATTCCAAAGGTCACCCACTGCGTAAAGGAGAAGCTATCTTACAACAGGTTGCAGTGTCATGTTAATACAGTTACCATCTCCTTTCTCTTCCTCTACTGTACGCAGTAAAATGTGCTCATATCGTTCAGCATTTAACATTCTCTTAAGCACAATTGGGGAACCACACCTTAACCTCGAAAAACACTCTCATACTGCAAACAACATCCTTCGTACTTCGCTGTCAGCTGTAGGGCTGTTGACGAAGTATCGGTATATCAATATATCTACATTTTTCAACAAATATTGATACGTATCTTCTACATCATTTCCCCGGATATATCGATACATCGACATAAAAATGGCAATATCGAGTGTCGATATTTTTATTTCATATTATATTTGTTCCACAATTTTTGGTAAATAGTATTAAAAACAGCCGACCAGTTGCAAAGGATAAAGTAATCTTTACCTAGGTTTCGATAGATTTAAATCTATCTTCTTCAGAATGCGGCAGTATTTTTGGTAAATGTTTAAATTTGTTCTTTTGAAATTTTAGTAGGACATAATTTTACTTTTACTATGTGAAGGAGTCTTACTACTTTTTGAGCTTTCATCCCGTGCAATCTTTTTCTTCGACTGTGTGAAGCAAGTATATGTGGCACAAAAGAAGAAGTCCGACTGCACTGGGGAGGGTATTCTTCGGAAACAGTTGCTGAAAATGATGAACAAAAATCTAAATGACAAGATTGGTCTTAACGCTGAGCTTCAGCACGCAGTTTTGACACTACAAGTGCTAGGTCGCTGGCGTCGGTAGAAAAAAAAAATGATGAAGTGTGCCAGACAAATCCGATATGTGACGAAACCGAACGACGGATACATTTTATTGTGCCGCTTACATCCAGTTACAATTGTTAGCAAAGTCGTTCCCGGCAAACAAGAAAATGCATAGTTTTCCTCTTAATTCTTGCTCTAAGGGGAATGGGCAGGTTGCTAGCTTGTTGGTATAGAGAATGTCTAATAATAAATCAATATTTAAATATACACTTGTAAAACCGGAAGTATATTTACAATGTGCATCCGATATTTTTGTAGGCAAGTACGTCTATATTTACAACGTCGATATACCGATGTATCTACACTTTTTTCGATATATCGTAAGCAGATAGTGATAGTTTTTTAAATATCAGTATATTGAATTCCCGATATTTTTAAAAACGTTGACTGCACGTAACGTGTCCAAGCATTAGCACAGACCCAAAACGTTCCAACGGATTGCCATAGGCTACATCGCGATTTGTCACTCGAAATCACTCGTTTCCAGTCATCCATGGTCCGTCTGGCGTCGCTCTTTACACCATATAAATGTGTGGCTTTATGAGGAGCTGCTCGACCACTAACGTGTATATTACCTTTGACAGACATGACAAGTTTGACCTATTTCATCAGCAGGCCTGAAGAAAGTGTTATGTCTGTTCAGCTGCCGACTACGAACAGTCATTCCGTCAGCTGAGCTGCTTCCACTCATTTCACGAGATATTTTACGACCGTCTTCTGTAACGCTCTATGGTCCCTGTACGTCAGTTCATGCATCTGCTTCCTCTTGGTTTAGCTGTGGTTGTTCCTTCGAGTTTTCTCATCGCAGTCACAAGAAGTCACCTTGGCTGCTGTAGAACGGCTGGAACGTCCTTAGCAAATTTGTTATTCAGGCGACGTCCAATGGAGGTGGTGCAGTGGTTAGCACACTGTACTCGCATTCGGGAAGACGACAGTTCAAAACCTCGTCCGGCCACCCTGATTCAGGTTTTTCGTGATTTCACTAACTCGCTTCAGGCAAATTCAGGGATGGTTCCTATGAATGGGCACGGCCGACTTCCTTCTCCATCCTTCCCTAAACCGATGTGGCCGATGAGCTCGCTGTTTGGTCCCCTGCCCCACATCAACGAACCAAACAACCAACCAACTACTTCACGTTGGAAGTCACTCTGCTTTACTGACCGACCCATTCTGCTGTTACTGAGAATGTGATACTCGTCGCGTTCTTTTATCGTGTATGGTCAGCCTTTCGTGATATCTAGTGGACAATTCCGCATTACATAGGCGCGTCCTGACACTTTTGATTAGACAGTGCACAGACTCTTAACAGCGGCTGGAAGGCCGAAGAGATCGTATCTCTGCAAGACCATGTATTTATGCATTATACAGGGTGAGTCACCTAACGTTACCGCTGGATATATTTCGTAAACCACATCAAATACTGACGAATCGATTCCACAGACCGAACGCGAGGAGAGGGGCTAGTGTAATTGGTTAATACAAACCATACAAAAATGCACGGAAGTATGTTTTTTAACACAAACCTACGTTTTTTTAAATGGAACCACGTTAGTTTTGTTAGCACATCTCAACATATAAACAAATACGTAATCAGTGCCGTTTGTTGCATTGTAAAGTGTTAATTACATCCGGAGATATTGTAACCTAAAGTTGACGCTTGAGTACCACTCCTCCGCTGTTCGATCGTGTGTATCGGAGAGCACCGAATTACGTAGGGATCCAAAGGGAACGGTGATGGACCTTAGGTACAGAAGAGACTGGAACAGCACATTACGTCCACATGCTAACACCTTTTTATTGGTCTTTTTCACTGACGCACATGTACATTACCATGAGGGGTGAAGTACACGTATACACGTTGTTTCCGTTTTCAATTACGGAGTCGAATAGAGTGTGTCCCGACATGTCAGGCCAATAGATGTTCAATGTGGTGGCCATCATTTGCAGCACACAATTGCAATCTCTGGCCTAATGAATATCGTACACGCCGCAGTACATCTGGTGTAATGTCGCCGCAGGCTGCCACAATACGTTGTTTCATATCCTCTGGGGATGTAGGCACATCACGCTACACATTCTCCTTTAACGTACTCCACAGAAAGAAGTCGAGAGGTGTAAGATCAGGAGAACGGGCTGGCCAAATTATGCGTTCTCCACGTCCTATGAAACGCCCGTCGAACGCGTACCTAACCCCTCATGGTAATGTACATGTGCGTCAGTGAAAAAGACCAATAAAAAGGTGTTAGCATGTGGACGTAATGTGCTGTTCCAGTCTCTTCTGTACCTAAGGTCCATCACCGTTCCCTTTGGATCCCTACGTAATTCGGTGCTCTCCGATACACACGATCGAACAGCGGAGGAGTGGTACTCAAGCGTCAACTTTAGGTTACAATATCTCCGGATGTAATTAACACTTTACAATGCAACAAACGGCACTGATTACGTATTTGTTTATATGTTGAGATGTGCTAACAAAACTAACGGGGTTCCATTTAAAAAAACGTAGGTTTGTGTGAAAAAACATACTTCCGTGCATTTTTGTATGGTTTGTATTAACCAGTTACACTAGCCCCTCTCCTCACGTTCGGTCTGTGGAATCGATTCGTCAGTATTTGATGTGGTTTACGAAATATATCCAGCGGTAATGTTAGGTGACTCACCCTGTATAAGCCTACTCGACTGCAGTGTGTGTGCGTTTGTGGCCACTGAACCGTACTGCGGCTCGCGTTGGTGCTGTCTGTAGGTTTCCGCCCTCTGTTGCAGGCCAGACGGTATTGTTTAGTTGGCATGCTTACGGTTGTTTGTCTTCTTCTCGTGCTGACTGGCGCCACTGGTTTCGTAAGCGTTGCCTGTCTGCTAGTGGCAGCAGCGGCGGTTATCCATATGTAGTAACTGTGGCCCTATCTATGGGGCGACGTTGTCGTTCTTCCGGGTCGTGTGAGTGGGGCAGTTCGGTTGGGGACTCAGGAGGAGCCAGGTCCACGCAGTGCGAAAACACGCCAGAATTGCTGACGGCGTGCATGGATTGCCGGATCGAAGGCCTGTGGTCACGAGGCTGCATCACCTCGCCGTAAACCGGATCCTGCAAGCTTTAAGTTGACTGCATTTGGACTCAGGTGGAGAAACCTCCACCATTGTGAGATCTTGCGATTCTCCAGTAACTTGGATTCGTGTTGCTGCTCGTAGTGTTGCCGAGACGAAGAGGAGCGAGTGGGCGCTTGGGAACGGCGGATGTGATTAGCTTTCCTGGAGGACTTCTAATTACTATTTATTGCGTTCAGTTTGTTACTATTTGTTAAGTTCAACCAGCGGTATTTTTCCTCCCTCGCAACTGCTAACGCCCCAGTTACCTGCCCTGGGTGTTAGTCTATGTATCGGCAGTGTACGTTTCCTCCACTTGCCGCTACCCGGCCGGTGAGGCGTGTAGTTCTGACAGCTTTCTTGATTGTAGGTTGGCTGGCGATTCTTCTACTCTGCTGCTAGTGGTTCCGTTCTCTTTCCGGGCGCTCTAAGCACAGTATTCTGCGGGTGGAGTCCAGACCGCCGGTTCCAACTTTGGCGTATCTTTACGTCTTTGCATTTGGTTTATTGGACATCAAGTAGTCTCAGCAAGATTATCATTAGTCATTCGTTTGACTGCCACTGGTCTGAGCTACCGTCTTGTGAAGTGAATGCAGGTCTTGGCTGCCTATCTCATCGCTCGCGAAAGTGTTTTTTGCCGGCCCTACTCAGAGGTCGATTCCTGGTGCACCGTCTGTGACTGGCCCTTGTGTTTTATTATTGTATTTGCTGTTTTATTGTATGTTTCTAAATTTTTTTTTATATAATTGCCATTCTTGGCGCTAGAGCAGGTTTAAATGATAGTGCTACCAAGTTTTCCATCATTTTGTCTCATCTGGTTGGTGATCAGTTGCTTGTCCTTTAAATTAACATTTTCTGTTGTGTTTGCTGTTTTATTGTATTTTTTTAATATTGGAAGAAATAAGCCCTCGGTCACAAATATTAAGTCAAAATTCACCTGGTTTCGACGCTACTATGAGCGTCGTCTTCAGAATTAGACTAACTGTTCTAAAACATATTAGGTACATAGTACATTGTTCACATTACGAGCAGCCCTTAGCGGCTCGCCATCTCACAACTGTTCATGACGTCGCCTTTCCGGCTGAGATCTTTTTTAATATGTGACTTGTACGAGGTGCATACAAGTTCTAAGGCCTCCGATTTTTTTTTCTCCGGACTGGAAAGAGATAGAAACATGCGCATTGTTTTAAAATGAGGCCGCGTTCATTGTCAATACGTCCCAGAGATGGCAGCACCGTACGGCAGATGGAATTTTACCGCCAGCGGCGAGAGTGAGAACTGTTTTAAATACTTAAAATGGCGACGTTTTCCTTACTTGAACAGTGTGCAAGCATTCCTTTTCTGAATTTGCGTGGTGCGAAACCAATTGAAATTCATCGATAGTTGAAGGAGACACGTGGTGATGGAGTTATGGATGTGTCGAAAGTGCGTTCGTGGGTGCGACAGTTTAATGAAGGCAGAACATCGTGTGACAACAAACCGAAACAACCTCGGGCTCGCACAAGCAAGTCTGACGACATGATCGAGAAAGTGGAGAGAATTGTTTTGGGTGATCGCCGAATGACTGTTCAACAGATCGCCTCCAGAGTTGGCATTTCTGTGGGTTCCGTGCACACAGTCCTGCCTGACGACCTGAAAATGCGAAAAGTGTCATCCAGGTGGGTGCCACGAATGCTGACGGATGACCACACAGCTGCCCGTGTAGCACGTTGCCGAGCAATGTTGACGCGCAACGACAGCACGAATGGGACTTGCTTTTCGTCGGTTGTGACAATGGATGAGACGTGGATGCCATTTTTCAATCCAGAAACAAAGCGCCAGTCAGCTCAAAGGAAGCACACAGATTCACCGCCACCAAAAAAATTTCGGGTAACCGCCAGTGCTGAAAAAATGATGGTGTCCATGTTCTGGGACAGCGAGGGCGTAATCCTTACCCATTGCGTTCCAAAGGGCACTACGGTAACAGGTGCATCCTACGAAAATGTTTTGAAGAACAAATTCCTTCCTGCACTGCAACAAAAACGTCCGGGAAGGGCTGCGCGTGTGCTGTTTCACCAAGACTACGCACCCGCACATCGAGCTAACGTTACGCAACAGTTTCTTCGTGATAACAACTTTGAAGTGATTCCTCGTGTTCCCTACTCACCTGACCTGGCTACTAGTGACTTTTGGCTTTTTCCGACAATGAAAGACACTCTCCGTGGCCGCACATTCACCAGCCGTGCTGCTGTTGCCTCAGCGATTTTCCAGTGGTCAAAAGAGACTCATAAAGAAGCCTTCGCCGCTGCCATGGAATCATGGCGTCAGCGTTGTGAAAAATGTGTACGTCTGCAGCACGATTACGTCGAGAAGTAACGCCAGTTTCATCGATTTCGGGTGAGTAGTTAATTAGAAAAAAATCGGAGGCCTTAGAACTTGAATGCACCTCGTAAGTACTGCATCTTTTCCAGTCAGTATAAACTTTAATTTTATTAATGTACTATATACCTAATATGTTTTAGAACAGTTAGTCTAATTCTGAAGACGACGCTCATAGTAGCGTCGAAACCAGGTGAATTTTGACTTAATATTTGTGACCGAGGGCTTATTTTTTCCAATATAATTCTGACTCGGTCACTGAACCTTAGCAGCTATGTTCAAAGTTTTACGTATTTTTTAATTTCTTTTTTAATATAATTGCCATTCTTGGCGTTACAGCAGGTTTGAATGGTTGTGCTACCAAATTTACCATCTTTTTGTCAAATTTACCATCTTTTTGTCTGACCCGTTTCGTGATCAGTTGCCTGTCTTTTTAAATTAGCCTTTGCTATTTCGTTGCTATTTTATAGCATGTTTGTTAAATTTTCTTTATAATTGCCGTTCTTGGCGTTAAAGGCCTTGAGCCGTGGCTGTGGTCACTTACCTTAAAATTCTAATTGGGATCACATTGGCTTGTTATTAAGACATTACTTGCTGTGTCTGTATTTTATGCTCATTTGGTAAGTTGTAACGCACTCAAAGCACTATTAATTACACAGTTGTTTATTCCTTCATTGACAACGTGTGATATCTTTATTAATTGCTGAGTGTGGAATTACCGTTTTAAAATAAATGTGTGTAATTGTAGTTGATTACGGCTCCGACCACAATCGTAGCCGAATCCTGCCTTCCTCGACTACCAGGTTTCAGCCACTTACGCGCGGTGAGTGAAAATTACTTTTGTTGCGGGCCTTTATAACCTGCCGGCACAGTTTTTCCCCAGAGATGAGTGGACTCGCTACAGGCCAATCGGCTGCCGGCTCAGCGTGAGCGGGGCTTAACCCCGCGGCCGGCGGCTGTGGCGGCGCGATGTTATCTCTCTCTGTCACGAGCCCCACTGCCCGCGGCGGCTGTCCTTGACGCGGGATGAGTCCGGCACAATGAGGCGGGCCGTACAATGGCCGCGGACAATGCGCACCGCCGCCAAACATCCGTACCGAGCCGAGCCGACGTATCGGTCGGCGGCGGTTCGATTGCTGGCCCCGCCAACGGGATGTGTGGCCCACCACCAGCGTTGAGTCCGCGTAAAAACGTGACCCGGAGATTGCTGGGGAGTCGCCGGATTTGGGAATTCACGATTAGCACATGTATACCGGTGGGCATAACATAAGGATGGAAGGAACTCCCGCATGATGTGACACTGCCAACGACATAGCTACTTGGACCATACATAGAGAGAAGAGTTACAGAACAGCAGAAAACGTAACTGAAAGAAATACGCAGTAAGGTGAACAGAAATTACTGTAATTACAGTCTTCTGTCAGAGACAGCAAAGGGCTTGGAAGAGCAGTTGAACGGAATCCTCTTGAAAGGAGGATATAAGATGAACATCATCAAAAGCAAAACGTTCTAGGCGCTCAGTCCGGAACCGCGCGACTGCTACGGTCGCAGGTTCGAATCCTGCCTCGGGCATGGATGTGTCTGATGTCCTTAGGTTAGTTAGGTTTAAGTAGTTCTGAGTTATAGGGGACTGATGACCACAGATGTTCAGTCCCATAGTGCTCAGAGCCTTTTGAACCATTTGAAAAGCAAAACGAGGACAATGGAATGTAGTCAAATTAAATCGGGTGATGTTGAGGGGATTAGATTAGGAAATGAGACACTTAAAGTAGTAAAGGAGTTTTGCTATTTGGGGAGCAAAATAACTGATGATGGTCGAAGTAGAGAAGATATAAAATGTAGACTGGCAATGGCAAGGAAAGCGTTTCTGAAGAAGAGAAATTTGTTAACATCGAGTATAGATTTAAGTGTCAGGAAGTCGTTTCTGAAAGTATTTGTATGGAGTATAGCCATGTATGGAAGTGAAACATGGACGATAAATAGTTCAAACAAGAAGAGAATAGAAGCTTTCGAAATGTGGTGCTACAGAAGAATGCTGAAGATTAGATGGGTAGATCACATAACTAATGAGGTGTTGAATAGGATTGGGGAGAAGAGAAGTTTGTGGCACAGCTTGATGAGAAGAAGGGATCGGTTGGTAGGACATGTTTTGAGGCATCAAGGGATCACAAATTTAGCATTGGAGGGCAGCATGGAGGGTAAAAATCGTAGAGGGAGACCAAGAGATGAATACACTAAACAGATTCAGAAGGATGTTGGTTGCAGTAGGTACTGGGAGATGAAGAAGCTTGCACAGGATAGAGTAGCATGGAGAGCTGCATCAAACCAGTCTCAGGAGTGAAGACCACAACAACAACCACACACTGAAGTCGCCGGCCGGGGTGGCCGAGCGGTTCTAGGCGCTTCAGTCTGGAATCGCGCGACCGCTACGGTCGCAGGTTCGAATCCTGCCTCGGGCATGGATGTGTGTGATGTCCTTAGGTTAGTTAGGTTTAAGTAGTTCTAAGATCTAGGGGACTGATGACCTCAGCTGTTAAGTTCCATAGTGCTCAGAGCCATTTGAACCATTTTTCAACACTGAAATCACTGCGATGTGTGATGGTCCCCTGGACATGTAAAGAAGGTGGGACGTACAAACAACATCGCACAAGCTTATATGGATATGGTGTCTGTTCTTTCGGACATCTCCGAAAGAACAGACACCATAGCGATATAAGTATATAGTTCTGGCCACACCGACCATGACCTCCTTCTTCAGTGCGGCACTTAGTAAGAATGTCTTCCACGAGTAATGAATGTGTTGGGGTGGGACACTACGAATGTAGTGTGTGGACATACGAGGTGAGAATGTGGGTCTCGCGGGAGGCGTGCGCGAGATAGTCCCTGCAGTCGCCCTATCCTCTGTGCCCTCGGTAGCTCAGATGGATAGAGTGTCTGCCATGTAAGCAGGAGATGCCGGGTTCGACTCCCGGTCGCGGCACTCATTTTCACCTGTCCCCGTTGATATGCATCAAAGCCTGTCAGCAGCTGAAGGTATTAGTATAATTCTAACATCGCATAAGTATCTTATTATCCGTTAATCCTAACTTCTTTGCTACTGGTGACGACTGAAAGCCATAAAACTGCCGCAAAAAAGATCAGTATGAAAAGCAGGCAGCCAGGATATGTGTACATGGGAATGCAAGCTTCAGGCCTGAAGTTGACGAATAGGAAACTCGTCGAAACGTTGCGACAACACGACGCCGCGGCTCGGCTGAAAACACGAGTAGATTTCATCGAGTTAACTAAACCTGATAACACTCCTGGTTAACTACTTTGCATCACGCTCCCTCTATCGCGACCATTGATGCACATAGAAGGAACTGCGACACGTAGAAGGAACTGCTGCAAGTGCAGTAGCCTTCAGAAGGTAACTGAAAGAAATACGCAGTGAGACGAACAAAATGATAATAGTTAGCGCGACTTATAAAGGTCCCCTGGACATAACAAAAATAGCGGGACATTCTCTTTAACAGGGTTTGTGAGTACGCTCTGCAGCGTGTTCTCATGCCGCCCACTAGGTTGGTAACGAGTTTTTGTGGTGGTGGTGGTGGGGGAGAGGGAGAGGGGAGTTCCATTGCTCCACCAGCACGTTCGACAACTGCTGGATGGACGTTGGTGCTGGAATGCGTCTCCCCAACGCGTCTTCACGTACTCTTTGGGATTTAAGTCGGTGCGACGAGCAGGCCAGTCCATTCGCCGGATATTCTCTTGTTCCAAGAGCTCTTTTCTGTACTGTTCGATGCATTGTCATCCATAAAAATGAAGCGACGGCCTAATACACCCCTCAACAGACGCACGTGGGAAAGTAATACATCGTCACAATAAATATGATCGGCGAGCGTACTGTGTTCAAAGATTTGAAGGTCTGTGTCGCTCATGATCATTTCGGTGGTCCACGTATCCTGGTGTGGGGAAGTATAATGCTGGCTAGCGAACTGATCTCCAAATCTTTGAATACTTTATGCATGATAACACGTGACCGCATCGACCAGCGCAAGTAGAGCAACTCTTGGAACGAAATGACGTTCGGCGAATGAGCTGGCCTGCCCATTCCCCCGACTTACATCACATCGACCACGTGTGGAATGCGTTCACACGTACAAACGATCTTTCAGCGTTTGTCTAGCCGCGCCGACCTTGTGGCCGGTCCAGGACCACGTTGAAGAGCATGTAGTGCCGTCTGTGGTGCTCGCAAACCTTGTTAATGCCATATTTTGGAA
This sequence comes from Schistocerca americana, assembly GCF_021461395.2. Taxonomy (NCBI): domain Eukaryota; kingdom Metazoa; phylum Arthropoda; class Insecta; order Orthoptera; family Acrididae; genus Schistocerca; species Schistocerca americana. Next base: position 991,299,891 of record NC_060121.1, read on the forward strand.
AGCCCACTCATATCTTCATTTCAGCGCTAAGACATGTTCACTGTTTTTATTTCACTACAACCATTCCTTTATCCGATCACAAGCATACAAGGTAGCTGGAACGTAGAAGCCCCCCTCCTAGACTTCCGAACGACGTTCGACGCTCCACCATACCCTCGACTACTAACCAAGGTATTTTAATATTCGATGTCAAATGAAACACCTCTCAGCCGTCTAGTTTCCACACTTACTTTCTTTGGCTACCAGTTTCGGCGTTTTACCACGCCATATTCAGGCCCCTGACCTACGTTTACGTACATTACACCTTGGTTGTGGTCAAAACAGGGGCCAGCAATACTGGTAATTGGTCGGCAGATGATGGCAGATCGCAGTAGCAAGCAGAAATCAATTAATACCAGTATTGCTGGCTCGTGTTTGGACCACAACCAAGGTGGTATCTACCTACACGTCGGCCGAGGGCCTATAGATGGCGTAGTAAACCGCCGAAACTGGTAGGCAAATAAAATAAGTTTGGAACCTAGACGGCTGAGAGGTGTCTCATATGACATCCTGTACCGAACAACCGAGTCCCGCGACTATCTCTGAAAAGTGGGACATACAGAGACTAGTTTTATTTTGGCCTGTAGAGGAGGCGACGTTGGCCCGACCAACAGATTCGGCAGTTTCCTTTTGGTTATGAAGCGAATGCAGACACTGCAGTTCGACGCCCAAACATTCTCTGTTGGAAGCCTCTCTGCTCCCCTCCCAGCATACTGAGAGGTCATTGGTTCAAAGAACGAAGTTCTACATAATCTCAAAAGTCTAGTTTTCAACACTCGTATAAACAGATGAGACCGAATGAGGAAGAAGGCTGCTACCACAACTGGGACTGAGTCACCCCGGCAGAAAAGCCAGTTGATGTGATGGGGTCATATTCTTCGAATGGCCACAGTTAACCTGAGCCGTGCGGAGCTTCGATGTCTATCGAAAGCTCGATTTTACCTCTTTTACTCTGTAACCATAAAACCGCCTTCTTCGAATCCCGCCAAGGGGCATGTGCCATCTACTCCAAGTCGACATAATCGACATAACGGCGATTTGCGTGATGTCACTCTGCTGTTCAAACCTTGAGGGCACTTTTTTTAAAAATTGAATTATGCATTATTTTAAGGAAGTAGCCTCAGTAACCTAAATTTTTAAATCAAGCTATGCGCATGCTACCTTTTCTTTGACTGATGTTTGGATTTTGCCTGGTTATTTACCAGGATCCAAATAATATAGTTGAGTGTTTTATACTTTATGCTTTCCTCTTCTGATTTGCTGTGTTTACAGAGGTTAACGCAACCAGCAGCTAACTCTTTTGATGCTTTATGTATTTTTGAGAACATGTGTTCATCAAAACGTTTTCGTCTGTTCTAGTAGTAACCGAAGTCATATTACGCTTTATTGGATTTATAAATCGCAGAACCACGTGATCGAGATCAAGATTTACATAATCTCCCCGTTTCAATTATTAAGTTAAAAGTCATACATTAAATATTTATTAATAATTCCCAGTACTTATCTGAACATTCTTTACTGTTGTGAAACTTCCTGGCAGATTAAAACTGTGTCCCCGACCGAGACTCGAACTCGGGACCTTTGCCTTTCGCGGGCAAGTGCTCTACCATGAAGGTAGGAGGCGAGATAATGGCAAAAGTAAAGCTGTGAGTACCGGGCGTGAGTCGTGCTTCGGTAGCTCAGATGGTAGAGCACTTGCCCGCGAAAGGCAAAGGTCCCGAGTTCGAGTCTCGGTCGGGCACACAGTTTTAATCTGCCAGGAAGTTTCATATCAGCGCACACTCCGCTGCAGAGTGAAAATCTCATTCTGTAAACATCCACCATGCTGTGGCTAAGCCATGTCTCCTCTATATCCTTTCTTTTAGGAGTGCTAGTTCTGCAAGGTTCGCAGGAGAACTTCTGTAAAGTTTGGAAGGTAGGAGGCGACATACTGGCAGAAGTAAAGCTGTGAGTACCGGGCGTGAGTCGTGCTTCGGTAGCTCAGATGGTAGAGCACTTGCCCGCGAAAGGCAAAGGTCCCGAGTTCGAGTTTCGGTCGGGCACACAGTTTTAATCTGCCAGGAAGTTTCATATCAGCGCACACTCCGCTGCAGAGTCAAAATGTCATTCTGGATTCTTTACTGTTGCCTATTTATTTTACTCTGCTTTTTACAGTGGTCCATTGTCTGTTGTGATCTAACAGATGAACATTTAATGGATTTATTACCATGGAACGTCCATAGTCTTCAATTACTTGAACTCAAACCTCACGTGTTAAAAGAATACATTAGATCTGTTTGGAGTACCATTTAAAGATAAATTAGCATTTTCTGGCAGAAGTGTAACATTTTTTTGTGACCAGCACCTTCCTTCTGCCAGTTCCTCGCTTGGTATCGTATTTCAAACCTAAGAAGGTTTTGTGTCATGAGATACAGAGTTGGAAGCACAGAACACAGACTCCACCGGTACTCGAGCGGAATGTGAACTCCCGCACGCAGAGCTGAGCACAGTTTGAACAACTCAGTCGATCAAAGTAAGAAACTCCAGGTGAAAAACAGTCTGGTGGAAATATATGAGGCGGCCGCTGTGCCCGACCGGTTGCAGGCGCTTCAGTACGGAACCACGCGGCTGCTACGGTCGCAGGTTCGGATCCTGCCTCGGGCATGGATGTGTTTTACGTCCTTAAGTTAGTTAGGTTGACTTAGTTCTTAGTCTAGGGGACTGATTACCTCAGATGTTAAGTCCCATAGTGCTTGAAGCCATTTGAATTTGAAATATATGCTAATGCTATAGATCAATCAAAACTGTCTTCAGGAAAAGGACATCTACGCGGGCAATGTACGGGGTAGTTATAAATAAACATTCGCTGCTTGAGATGAGTTCTATGAAAAATGAATGATCCTAAGACAGCGATATTTGTAAGGATATGCGAAAGAGAAATAACGAATAAAGCATTGAAAGAAGTACATTTTAATTTCCACATGCATGGGTTACATTTGTTAATAGAGTATCATGTTTACGTTCCAGGTTAGAAACGTTGCTCAATGTGACGACCATCTGCATCGACTACATCCTGGAACCGCAGGATAGATTGCTCAACTGCTACCTGAAACATCTCAGTGAGATTTTGCTACTTCTATGCTATGATAGTCTTCAACCTCAAACGGGTGTTATTGTCCCTTTGAAAAAACCTGTCCTTTAGCGAACCACTTGGATACAAATACAGGGTTAGTACAAATGATTGAAGCGATTTCACAGCTCTACAATAACTTTATTATTTGAGATATTTTCACAATGCTTTGCACACACACACAAAAACTCAAAAAGTTTTTTTAGGCATTCACAAATGTTCGATATGTGCCCCTTTAGTGATTCGGCAGACATCAAGCCGATAATCAAGTTCCTCCCACACTCGGCGCAGCATGTCCACATCAATGAGTTCGAAAGCATCGTTGATGCGAGCTCGCAGTTCTGGCACGTTTCTTGGTAGAGGAGGTTTAAACACTGAATCTTTCACATAACCCCACAGAAAGAAATCGCATGGGGTTAAGTCGGGAGAGCGTGGAGGCCATGACATGAATTGCTGATCATGATCTCCACCACGACCGATCCATCGGTTTTCCAATCTCCTGTTTAAGAAATACCGAACATCATGATGGAAGTGCGGTGGAGCACCATCCTGTTGAAAGATGAAGTCGGCGCTGTCGGTCTCCAGTTGTGGCATGAGCCAATTTTCCAGCATGTCCAGATACACGTGTCCTGTAACGTTTTTTTCGCGGAAGAAAAAGGGGCCGTAAACTTTAAACCGTGAGATTGCACAAAACACGTTAACTTTTGGTGAATTGCGAATTTGCTGCACGAATGGGTAAAGATTCTCTACCACCCAGATTCGCACATTGTGTCTGTTCACCTCACCATTAAGAAAAAATGTTGTTTCATCACTGAAAACAAGTTTCGCACTGAACGCATTCTCTTCCATGAGCTGTTGCAACCGCGCCGAAAATTCAAAGCGTTTGACTTTGTCTTCGGGTGTCAAGGCTTGTAGCAATTGTAAACGGTAAGGCTTCTGCTTTAGCCTTTTCCGTAAGATTTTCCAAACCGTCGGCTGTGGTACGTTTAGTTCCCTGCTTGCTTTATTCGTCGACTTCCGCGGGCTACGCGTGAAACTTGCCCGCACGCGTTCAACCGTTTCTTCGCTCACTGCAGCCGGACCCGTTGATTTCCCCTTACAGAGGCATCCAGAAGCTTTAAACTGCGCATACCATCGCCGAATGGAGTTAGCAGTTGGTGGATCTTTGTTGAACTTCGTCCTGAAGTGTCGTTGCACTGTTATGACTGACTGATGTGAGTGCATTTCAAGCACGACATACGCTTTCTCGGCTCCTGTCGCCATTTTGTCTCACTGCGCTCTGGAGCGCTCTGGCGGCAGAAACCTGAAGTGCGGCTTCAGCCGAACAAAACTTTATGAGTTTTTCTACGTATCTGTAGTGTGTCGTGACCATATGTCAATGAATGGAGCTACAGTGAATTTATGAAATCGCTTCAATCATTTGTAATAGCCCTGTATTATCATCTTGGTGGCCACTCAATTTGGAACGACTGGTAATTGATTCAGTTTTCTCCTTGTGTGTTACGGAGTAATCGAGTGACCTCACGAACATTTTCAGTTGGAGCTCCATCGTGCGTCAAAACAGTCGAGTCCGAAGAACCTCTCCCCCGCAGAGCAGGGATCACATCTTGTGGAAGCAGATCAGAGTAGCGTGTGCCATTTACGCTGTGAAGCCACACCACACATTGACGCATTCCCTATATAACGAAAGTTCGTGGACGTTCGTTGGCGGTGTCGATCCCCAAATCCGACCATTGTGAGTGTTCACTGTTCCATTGAGCGTAAAGTGGGCTTCACCACTCCACAAAATGTTCCAAGGCCACACATCGTCGGCTTCAACCCTAACAAGAAACCTAAGAGCCGAGTCTACTCGAATGTCTGAATGAAGTGGCAAGCGGTGGTGAGTAATGTGAAGCTTGTACGAACATCATTTACAACTCTCCGCAGCACTTTTCGAACAGTGGACTATGGAATGTTCAGCTGTCGTGACACAAATCGTACACTGTTTCAAGGTCGTACATCGTGACCAGCACTCTCAGCCATGACAACAGTGACTTCTTCTACAATTTGTGGCGTAATTGGCTGTAGCTCTCTCACAGGAGCAATTCCCAAATGTTGGGAGCTAATTCGAACTTCCGATCGTGTCCTTCATGCCTGGTACGGAAGAGGACCTCTTCGTATTCCTTTAATGTGTCGAAGCTCGTAAAGAACAGTAGCACTGTCGTCGTTGTTTTGTTAAAACAGCTTTACGAGAAATCCCGTTTCGTCCTGTCGAGACCCATGTTGACGGTCTGCAGCTGTCGCCGCACACTGGTGCCTGTGTTTCAGCCCCACGACGCCGCATCAGCACGGGCGCCTAACGGCATGTCAAGACACTGACACTACCAACCACGCAAATCCTGCAGAGCACAGTCTGAGCATCATTCCTATAAGGTTGGGCACCCACACGGTAAACAGTTTTCCGTCTATGCTGGTTCAAGTAGCCAAATGTTACTTATAATCGCCCGGTATATTCCTCAGCGTTATGTGGGAGACGTGTTTTCAGGCGAAAATTGGATGCATCACTCATAAGAAACGAAGACATGGGCGTGTACTGTGAACTAGACTCATGCTCATAAATTAAGGATAATTGCAGAATGTGGTGCCACACAACGTGGCACTACACAAAACTGGCGCTAATAGCATAGGCACATACGGAACACGCACGACACAGATCTGTAAGTCCACGGTATTGGTGATAAGTTGAGAAATCCGTCCCGAAACACATGTGCTACAAAACGCCACTTTTTCCTGTGCATGTACCCCGACACCAATATGGGATATGATCACCATGCACACGTACACAGGCCGCACAACGGGTTCGCATACTCTGTATCAGGTGGTCGAGCTGCTCCTGGCGTATAGCCTCCCATTGTCGCACCAGTGCCAGTCGAAGCTCCTGAAGTGCCCTAGAGGTTTCAAGACGTGCAGCGATACGTCGACCGAGAACACCCCAGGCGTGCTCGATGGGGTTTAGGTCTGGAGAACAGGCAGGCTGCTCCATTTGCGTGATATCTTCAGTTTCAAGGTACTCCTCCACAATGGCAGATCGGTGGGGCCTTGCGTTACCATCCATCAGGGGGAAGGTTCGACCCACTGCACCCCTGAAAAGGCTTGGTGCCAAATGACGCCCCGATACACCTGACCTGTTACAGTTCCTCTGTCAAATACATGCATGGATGTGCGTGCACCAATCGTAATCCCACCCCACACCATCAAATCACGACCTCCATACAGGTCCCTTCCAAGGACATTAAGGGGTTGATATCTGGTTCCTGGTTCACGCCAGATGAAAACCAGGCGATAATCACTGTTCAGACTACACCTGGATTCGTCCGTCAACATAACCTTGAACCACTGTTCCAATGACCATGTGCCGTGTTTTGACACCAGGCTTTACGGGCTCTCCTGTAATCAGTGGTCAGTGGAATGCACTTTGCAGGTCTCCGGGTATTCATCATGTCTGTTCAGTCGTCTGAAGACTGTGTGTCTGAAGACAACGGTTCCAGTGGCTGCGGTAAGGTCCCGAGAAAGGCTACCTGCAGTACTCCGTGGCCGTCTGCGGGCACTGATGGTGAGATATCGGTCTTCTTGTGGTATTGTACGCTGTGGACGTCCCGTACTGTAGCGCCTGGACACGTTTCCTGTCTGATGGAATCGTTGCCATAATCTCGGGATCACACTTTGTGGCACACGGAGGGCCCGTGGTAGGGCCTGCTGTGTTTGACCAGCCTCCAGTCGCCCTAGTATTCTACCCCTCATAACGTCATCAATATGTGTTTTTTTCAGCCATTTTCAACACACAGTCACGATTAGCACGTCTGAAAACGTCTGCACACTAACTCGCTGCACTGTACTCTGACATGCACCAACACACCTCTGCGTATGTGGACTGCTGCCAGCGCCACCGTGCGACGACCGCAGGTCAAATGCACCGCACGGTCATACCCCGAGGTGATTTAAGCTCGCAAACCACGCACCAGAGCGTTGTTTCACCATGTATCAGCACTATCCTTAATTTATGGGCATGAGTGTAGTTGCCGAGGGCTGATGCTGCCTTTGAACGTCTGACGTGTGCCTTAGCGACCTCGGTTACGTGAGTGGTTAAGAAGACACACAACATTTACAAATTTAGATTTCAAATTAATGTAACTAATGGCTATGAAGGCATTAGTGAAGACTGATGTACAGACCGCACCAGAGAGGTTCAAATGGTTCAAATGGCTCTGAGCACTATGGGACTTAACATCTGAGGTCATCAGTCCCCTACAACTTAGAACTACTTAAACCTAACTAACCTAAGGACATCACACACATCCATGCCCGAGGCAGGCTTCGAACCTGCAACCGTAGCGGTCGCGCGGTTCCTGACTGAAGCGCCTAGCACCGCTCGGCCACACCGGCCGGCGCACCAGAGAGGATTAAATATTGTCTTCCGCAAGGGCGCTACTGAATGCTTACCGAGATATAAGCGGTGTCGTTAGATCTCTGCACTGCAACAGAAACCGATTCTCTGTTGTGGCGAATAAAAAACACCTTCTATAGCCGAAAAGCGAGAGTGCACAACTGAATATTCGTTTGTAACAGGTAAACAAATCCCTCTGTGAAGATAATCCGCTGCAATGAAATACACGTGGCTTTATTCCGAAAGAGGGGAAGGTAGCGTGAAACCGGCGGCGAGAAATATTCTGCAAACATATCGGTTCGGCTATCGCATTATACAACTGTGCCGCGGGTTTCGCGCGAAAGGCCCTATCCGCCACAAAGGAGTGCTGGCGCCTTTGTTATCTGCAGTGTGATTTTGCGCTTTATTAAAGGAATTCATCTCTGCGCACAAAAAGGGTTCTCACCACTGTTTGCTCGGTCGCATAGTTCACTGAATAGTCACAGAGCGGGGGCTGTGTACTGTGAATCGGTGCGTACACCTGCTTTAATCGAGAAACTTGCGCTTGTACTCAAATCTTGCGAGCAATGTTGAGAACGACTCGAGTAAATGTAACAAATGGTGAAGATTATCTACGGCAGGTGGAAGCTGACTGTAAGCCATCTGAGGTAGCCAGTTTTCATAAGAATGAAAGAACTAGTGAACATGAGCGCACGCAATACCTTCGTGCGAGCTTTTGCTGAAAGTTGGTGCAGTGTTTGCAAGATGATGTTAGGTTCTTACCAGTACGTTGAGTTTTAAGTCTTACAGAAATGTCGAAGCAATGCTGCTGTCTAGATGACAGCTCTCCTAAAGAAAATAATAATAAAGACGAGACTGGAAAGCCGGCCGAAGTGGCCGTGCGGTTCTAAGCGCTACAGCCTGGAGCCGAACGACCGCTACGGTCGCAGTTTCGAATCCTGCCTCGGGCATGGATGTGTGTGATGTCCTTAGGTTAGTTAGGTTTAAGTAGTTCAAAGTTCTAGGCGACTGTTGCCCTCAGAAGTTAAGTCGCATAGTGCTCAAAGCCATTTGAACCCCTTTTTTTTTTTTTTTTTTTTTTTTTTTTTTTTTTTTTTTTTTTTTTTTTTTTTTTGAGACTGGAAATCAAGACGTATGTCAGTAAAGCAAACAAAGGTAGAGAATGAACAGGAAGAAGGTTGCGTTGGCGAAAACTAACTTGCAGCTGCGTACAAAGTACACGGTCTAACTCAGGAAAGAAAGTCGGATGTCAATGAAACTTTGTACACGCATGGACCATCGGTGGGCAGGTAAATCATTAGGATAGCAGTTTTCTGTGACAGGTAAACGATCACCAAAGAGGATCGAAATTTTTCGTGTTTTAACGTTGTTACCAGGCCTGAAAGTATGGAGGGTGTGTGTGTGGTTTGTCCTTAGCGTAAGTTAGTTTATGTTAGATTAAGTAATGTGTAAGCTTAGGGTCCGATGACCTCAGCAGTTTGGTCCCATAGGTTCTTACCACAAATTTCCAAATTTTCTAAACGTCCGTCCTTTATGCCTCACCTTGTACTACACCCCAAAATATGGAAAGCAAAGAGCTTGCGGTAGAAGAGACTTCTATGATCAATATTCAGGGAAATGACAGGAACGATCAATCGAAATAAAAAAGTCCAGTAAACATGGGCCTTAAAATGCACACCTTAAGATCTGTGATCACTTCTTCACCTTCGATACTGCGAAACAAGTCTCTTCTACCGCAAGCTCTTTGGTTTCACTATTTTAGGGTGTAGTACAAGGTGAGGCACAAAGGACGGACGAGTGGAAAATTTGGAAATTTGTGGTAAGAACCTATGAGACTAATTGCTGAGGTCATCGGTCTCTAAGCTTACACACTATGTAATGCAACATAAAGTAGATTACGCTAAGGACAACACACACACACACACACACACACACACACACACACACACACACACACACTTGCCGGAGGGAGGACTCTAGTCTCTGACGGGGGTGTGGGGGGGGGGGAGAGGGGGCGGAGTCCCGCGAACCATTACAAGGCACCCAAGGCCACGCGGCTAACGGACGTTCAGAAAAGAAAACAATATATCGATACTTTTGCTTCAAAAGAATGTTTATTTACAGAATAATACGCAAGTTCTGTTGCCATTTTACAAAATTCATGCTTGAAAACATATCTCTCAGGTGACGGACCTTTTGAGCGATGCACCCCTCAAGCCATTATCGGAAGTTGGTTTCCACCCTCTCCAACATTGGTCTGCCAATGTGAACGACTTCCACACGAATTGCTTCCTTCGGTTCTTCAAGTGTACGCTGTTTAAGCTCGTGTACACGTGACTTGAGGTAACCCCACAAACAGTAATCGGAGATGGACAAGTCTGGGGAACGAGCAGGCCAACTAATGCCACCAAGCCGGGAAATGCGCGACCACGAAAAACCGTCCGAATAGCCTCCATTGACATTCTTCGTCGGTGAACTGAAGCCTCGTTCTGTTGAAACCATGGAACACGATTTCTTGTTAGTTCAGGTAGGAAGAGTTCAGTGATCATCTTTCTATAACGTTCCGATCTTACAGTTTCAGTGTTCCTGTTATTGTCTTGGAAATAGTATGGACCAATAACATCTGAACCAGTTACAGTACACCAAAGAGTCAAATGGTTCAAATGGCTCTGAGCACTATGGGACTTAACTTCTGAGGTCATCAGTCCCCTAGACTTAGAACTACTTAAACCTAACTAACCTAAGGACATCACACACATCCATACCCGAGGCAGGATTCGAACCTGCGAGCGTAGCGGTCGTGCGGTTCCAAACTGTAGCACCTAGAACCGCTCGGCCACCCCGGCCGGCACCAGAATCACCTTGGGACTATGTATTGGTCTCTCATGCATTAATGTGCGGCTGGTCCCGGCGGAGGTTCGAGTCCTCCCTCCGGCATGGGTGTGTGTGTTTTGTCCTTAGGATAATTTAGGTTAAGTAGTGTGTAAGCTTACGGACTGGTGACCTTAGCAGTTAAGTCCCATAAGATTTCACACGCATTTGAACATTCTCATGCATTAATTTTGGATTTTCACTGGCCCAATAACGACAGATCTGCTGATTTACCACGCCGTTCAAGCGAAAATGAGCTTCATCACTCACAAACAAAATAATGTTGTCATTCTGCTCAAGTATGGCCTCCATTTCTCGAGCAAAATATAGCCGTTGTCCATAATCTATAGGGTTCAATTGTTGCACCATGACAATTTTGTCGCGATGAAACCCCAGATCGGTGTGCCACGCTCAGCGACTACTGAGGCGCAGTTCAGCAGAACGTCACCCAGTAGATCGGCCAGGACTACGGAGTGCGGCTTGCCGAGCTCTTTCGACATTTTCTGCAGTGCGTACTGAACGGGGGGCCCATGGCGGTTTTCTATTCATCACTGTTCTTCGTAAACGAAATGATCCAGCTCAGAGCAAAATGGTGTTACGAGTGTGAACACTAACCTGTCTCGCAAGATTGAAATGGCGACCAAACTCACTCTGAGCTGCAACTACAGGCTCATTATTAAGCACAAAACTATCGTAGGCAAACACACGACGTCGCACAGTCCACGGCCCCATGACCTCGACTAAACAAAATGGCAAGACCGACCAAACACATGGCGACGTCAATGTCCCCACTTTTACTACCTGAGTGCCTATGGAATATCGCCTCAGCTGAGCGACTGGATTCGTGATTTCCTATCAGAAAGGTCACAGTTCGTAATAATAGACGGAAAGTCATCGAGTAAAACAGAAGTAATATCCAGCGTTCCCCAAGAAAGTGTCATAGGCGATTTATTGTTCCTGATCTATATTAACGACGTAGGAGACAATCTGAATAGCCCTATTAGATTATTTGCAGATGATGCTGTCACTTACCGTCTTGTAAAGTCATCAGATGACCAAAACGAATTGCAAAATGATTTAGATAAGATATCTGTGCGGTGCGAAACGTGGCAATTGACCATGAATAAAGAAAAGTGTGAAGTTATTCACATGAGTACTAAAAGGAATCCGCTAAATTTCGATTACGTGGTAAGTAACACAAATCTGAAGGCTGTAAATTTAACTAAGTACTTAGGGATTACAATTACATATAACCTAAATTGGAACGATCACATAGATAATATTGTGGGTAGAGCAAACCAAACACTGCGATTCATTGGCAGAACACTTAGCAGGTGCAACAGGTCTACCAAAGAGACTGCTTACACCACGCTTTTCCGCACTGTTCTGGAGTATTGCTGTGCGGTGTGGGGTCCGCATCAGGTGGGACTGACGGTTGACATCGAAAAAGTACAAAGAAGGGCAGCTAGTTTTGTATTATCGCGAAGTAGGGGAGACAGTGCCACAGACATGATAGGTGATGGCGAGTGGCAATCATTAAAACAAAGGAGTTTTTCGTTGCGAAGGAATCTTAGGAAATTTCAATCACCAGTTTGCTCCTCCGATTGCGAAAAATACATTCTGTTGGCACCCAGCTTTGTTTTTAATCTTGCTTCCGTTATCAACTGCAACGTCAGAAGTTCCTAAAGCCAAACAAATGGTCATGTAGCACATCCCCAATTTTTCTTTCCATTCTTCAGTACATTATTCTTGTAAGCAACTTGGATGCATGAGCTGTTAAGTTGACTGGACTGTAATTCTGGCGCTTGTCAGCTCCTGCAGTCTTCGGATTTGCGTGGAAGATATTTTTCCGAAAGTCAGATGGTACGTCGCCAGACTCGAACATTCTCCACACCAATGTGAATAGTCCTTTTTGTGGTGTCACCGCAAGACACCACACTTGCTAGGTGGTAGCCTTTAAATCGGCGGCGGTCAGTTAGTATACGTCGGACCCGCGTGTCGCCACTATCAGTGATTACAGACCGAGCGCCGCCACACGGCAGGTCTAGAGAGACTTCCTAGCACTCGCCCCAGTTGTACAGCCGACTTTGCTAGCGATGGTTCACTGACAAAATACGCTATCAATTGCCGAGACGATAGTTAGCATAGCCTTCGGCTACGTCATTTGCTACGACCTAGCAAGGCGCCATTACCAGTTACTATTGATGCTGTAAAACATGTACCGTCAAGAGTGATGTTCACCAATTATGGATTAAAGTTAAGTATTCCAGCAGCTACGTACGTTTTTTGTTAGTCTCATTTCCTTGACCTGTTCCAGACCTCACGCCAGCCTGCGTGAGCTAAAACGTGTGCCTTTCGGCTACCGGTCATAGTGGATTGGCTGTCTTGCCAATCCACAACACTTTTGTTGCCACTTCCCCCAATGATTTTAGAAATTCTGTTGAAATGTTATTTATCTCTTCTGCCTTACTTGATCTTAAGTCTTCCAAAGCTCTCTTTAATTCTGACTCTAATACTGGATTCCCTATCTCTTCTACATCGACTCCTATTTCATCTTCTATCAAATCAGAGAAATCTTCCATCACCGCAGAGACCTTCAATGTACCCTTCCTACCTATCTACTCTGCATTTAACGGTGGAATTCCCCTTGCACTCTTAATGGTACCACAGTTGCTTTCAATTTCACCTAAAGTTATGAATTTTCTGTATGCTGAGTCATTCCTTTGAACAATCATTTTTTTTTATTTTTTCACATTTTTCACGCAGCCATTTCGTGTTAGTTACAGTGAAATGAGTACCCCTAGCTGGATACAGGCGTCGATGTAAGTCAAAGGGGACAGTTGAAAACGTCTGTCCCGACCGGGATCTCCTGCTTACATGGCAGACGCTCTATCCATCTGAGTCACCGAGGACACAGAGGATAGTGCGACTGCAGGGACTTACCTCGGGCACGCCTCCCGTGAGACGCACATTCCCAACTTATTGTCCCACAATATATTTACTGTGCCCCTACCCATTATTTTGTGTTAGCTTCCCTGCTGGAGAGGAAGCAATGGCTTTATGACACAGTTGTCGGCCGCATCATTACATACATTCAGGGCACAGCGGGTGGAACGTCATACTGAACTCGTTACAGCTGACTTAATTTTATAATCCACTGATATAACGCCACGTAGTCTATCAACTCACGAGATTTCATTTTGTTTCCTCCTCTCCTTGTGGGGGCTTCACTTTATTTACCAGGCAGGGTATTAACAGGTATACGGAATCCAAATAAGGCCGTGTGGCTACGGTGTGATAGCAGACCTCATTGCCCGGTCAGCTAGTGCCGGGCTGGGCTGGGTCTGCAGCGACGCGGCAGTCCGCCTCGGCTCGCCTCGCTGGGAGCCTCGGTGTTATACGGCCGGGGCGGGAGGAGAGGGCGCGCCGTTTCTGGGCCGGCAATCCGTCTTCGTTACGACCCGGAATGGCAGGAAGCCGAAGAAAGGACCGGCCATCGCGACAGCGCCAGCAGCACGTCTGCCGGCTCTCCAGGGCAGCGCCGACGTCGGCGCATGCGCGGTTATCTGTCGCTGCACTGCTTGCCTGCCTGCCTGCTTGACAGGTTGTGGGTGTGGATGGGGGGGGGGGGGGTGGTGTTTACCCGAAAACACTTGCAGTAGGAGGTTTGAGCAGGCCTGATTGGATGGACATTGCGTTCAGCCTAATGTTAATTTCCTTATGGAGTTATACAGCTACGGAATAGGACTACGTTATTTTCTACATCTACATCTGCATCTGCATCTACATAGATACTTTGCAAATCACATTGAAGTGCCTGGCGGAGGGTTCATTGAACCACCTTCACAATTCTCTATTATGCCAATCTCGTATAGCGCGCGGAAAGAAAGAACACCTATATCTTTCCGTACGAGCTCTGATTTCCCTCATTTTATCGTGGTGATCGTTCCGCCCTATGTAGGTCGGTGTCAACAAAATATTTTCGCATTCGGAAGAGAAAGTTACTGATCGGAATTTCGTGAGAAGATTCCGTCGCAACGAAAAACGCCTTTCTTTTAATGATGTCCAGCCTAAATCCTGTATCATTTCTGTGACACTCTCTCCCATATTTCGCGATAATACAAAACGTGCTGCCCTTCTTTGAACTTTTTCGGTGTACTCCGTCAGTCCTATCTGGTAAGGATCCCACACCGCGCAGCAGTATTCCAAAAGAGGACGGACAAGCGTCGTGTAGGCAGTCTCCTTAGTAGGTCTGTTACATTTTCTAAGTGTCCTGTCAATGAAACGCAGCCTTTCGTTACCCTTCCACCCAACATTTTCTGTGTGTTATTTTCAATTTAAGTTGTTCGTTATTGTAATACCTAGGATATTTAGTTGAATTTACGGCTTTTAGATTAGATTGATTTATCGTGTAACCGAAGTTTAACGAGTTCCTTTTAGCACTCATGTGGAAGACCTCACACTTTTTGTTATTTAGGGTCCACTGCCACTTTTCGCACCTTTCAGATATTTTTTCTAAGTCGTTTTGCAGTTTGTTTTGACCTTCTGATGACTTTATTACTCGATAAACGACAGCGTCGTGTGCAAACACCCGAAGACGGCTGCTCAGATTGTCTCCCAAATCGTTCATATAGATAAGGAAAAGCAAAGGCCCTATAACACTACCTTCGGGAACGCCTGAAATCACTACTGTTTTACTCGATGACTTTCCGTCAATTACTACGAACTGTGACCTCTCTGACAGGAAATCACAAATACAGTCACATAACTGAGACGATATTCCATAACCACGCAATTTCACTATGAGCCGCCTGTGTGGTACAGTGTCAAAAGCCTTCCGGAAATCCACGAATACGGAATCGGTCTGAAATCCCTTGTCAATAGCACTCAACACTTCATGTGAATAAAGAGCGCCGTAAGACAGCTTCAGCGACTTTGGAGAGTCAGTGGAACACTTGAAGAAGTCGACACTTGAAGTATATACGAGGTCTGTTCAAAAAATTCCTGAATTTCGGGCCATTGGCGTGTTGGAGCGAAATGTGGTTGGCAAAGCTGCACACGCCTGTGTTACTGTGTAGTTGCCGGGAGTTTCGTTATTGTATCTCAGTTACTGTTTTCAGTGGTGTTTTGAGTAGAACGTTGTGTTGTACAGTTTGCGAAATTCCAGATGACGCAACGTGTCTGCATGAAATTTTGCATGAAACTCAAGAAAACCTTTACAGAGACACGCCAAATAATGCGGGAAGCCTACGGTAACGAGTGCTGAAACCGTACTCGGCGTTACAAATGGTTGACACGGTGTAAAAATTGCCAGACGGAAGTTAAAGATGACACTCGTTCACGACGCCCTTCGACATCTACCGACGACACTCATGTCAGGAAAGTCAACGAAACTGTACGTGGCAATCGAATACAGACTGTCTGAGAGATAGCAGAAGACTGTAACATTACAGTTGGATCATGTCATGAAACCCTGATGCAGAATCTTGGAATGTATCGTTCATCACACGGCTCACCATTGAAGACCAGAAAGATCTTCTCCTCGCAATCTGTGAAGAGCTTTGGGATCGCAGAAACGAGAAACATTCCTTAAGAGAATCATAACTGGTGATAAAACGTGAGTCTACGGATATGACTTGAGACCAAGGTTTAATCTTCACAATGGGTCGGGAAAGGTTCTTCAAGACCAAAGAAAGCTCGTCAGGTCAGGTCAAATGTCAAAGCCTTTCTTTTATCTGAATGTGAAGGATTAGTTCGTCATGAATTCGTATCGATGATACTATGGGGACGTGTTGCGACGCCAGCGAGAAAATGTGGGAAGGAAAGTGCCTGAAATGTGACGAGACAATTCGTGACTCTTCCATCATGATAACGCACCGGCACATTCCTCCCTGTTGGTGCAGGACTATTGCATAGAAAACGAAATTGCTACGCTGCCTCGTCCTCCAGATCTGGCTCCTAAGACCTTTTTTAGTTTCCAGTGTTGGAAAACCCCGTTGAAAGGACGAATGCTTGCAACAATAGACACGATAAAAGAAAATTCGTGTGATCCAGGAAGAGGCGTACCAAGAATGCATCCGGAAGTGGAAAAGGCGTTAAGTGTGGAGTATGAATTGTGGAGAGAGTATTTCGGAGACCGTGCACAAAAAGTAAAAGGTAAGTGTAGAAAAAATTTTGTGTAGTTACGATGTCCTTATTCTCTTGTGGTCTTTAGCCCGAACAGTGGTTTGACACAGCTGTCCACGCTACTCTGTCCTGTGAAAGGCTCTTCATCTCTGAATAACAGCCCGCAGCTCGTGGTCGTGCGGTAGCGTTCTCGCTTCCCGCGCCCGGGTTCCCGGGTTCGATTCCCGGCGGGGTCAGGGATTTTCTCTGCCTCGTGATGACTGGCTGTTGTGTGCTGTCCTTAGGTTAGTTAGGTTTAAGTCGTTCTAAGTTCTAGGGGACTGACGACCATAGCTGTTAAGTCCCATTGTGCTCAGAGCCATTTGGACCATTTTTGAATAACTACTGCAACGTACAGCCATTTGAACCTGCTTACTATCCTCGTCTCTTGGTCTCCTGCAATCTACATTTCTGTGAGGCGAAACTCGTTAAGTAATCCAACCAAGCATGTCATCCAGATTTTGTAAGATCTTGGTAGGAATTACTGAATGCTACAATAATATTATTTGAGTTAAAAAGTTTTTCTCGGTTATTCCAAACAAATATTACTATTATTCGAATTTGCTGACTGTACTGGTCTGGGCTGGAAGACCTCGGCTGTTAACAATACAAAGGGACAAGATGGTTGTTTTGAGAAGTTGCACAGCAAAGTTTCAATAAGACCTCATAAATTAGATATTTCATGTGCATCCATTGTAATTATTTTATTCACATAAGTCATTCTTTTCCAATATTTCTAGAGTAACGACACATTTTTAAAGGGAGAATGTCAAATCAAAAACCTGTCAACCGTCTAATTTCCATACTGTTATTTTATTTGGCTACCAGTTTCTGCGATTTACTACGCTGTCTCCAGGTCCCCTGACTGACGTTGCATGGGGGCTTAATTAAATAAAATGCAAATATTTTTAGTAGCTGTATGTCCGATTACGCTGTGTCTCGTAAACGGTTGGCCCTGACTAGTTTTTGTACGCAATCTGACTGCACAGAACAACAACAAAGAATGAAATGAAAATTTTCGTTAACACAATTAATTAATTAAGTCCCCAGCAACTATAAAACCTACGAAGCCAACAAAGCACAAGTGTAGCTGTTCTGTGTGTGGAAGTGTGACTCAACGTACACATCTAGCACGGTTCTTCTTCAACAAGACAAGAAATTTTAAATACCATTTATATTGATGTGATAAAAAAAAATTAGAAATACTATAATTGCGCAAGAAAACCAGAATTACACTCTAATACAAGAACACACGCCAGATGCTTTGTTGACTGAACCTGTAATGACGCATTATTCAGGACACTGAAATAATGAGAGAGAAAAGAAAATTTTTTTTACCTTCATTTATATTGATGAAAAGCACTCTAATCATTACAATATATCACCATACCGAGTCGCTACTACCACATCTCAACAAGAACTGAGTACTGCCACATCTCGACAAGCACTCTTCACTACGACATCTCAGCAAGCAGTCACTACTACGAGTTCTCAACAAGCACTGACTACTACGAGTTCTCCCCAAGCACTGCCAGTGGAGGCGGCTGAATAATACTCTTTGGCGCAATCTCTGGCGCAGTGGCTCAGTGTAGCCACCTTTCAACGTGTAGGAAGGTTTCAACCCCGGGACCAGCATTCAAAGACTGGTGTGTAGATTTTTAATTAATACAGCCATCACTTCAACAATCCTCTAAGGCATCGTAGTAAATCGCCGAAACTGGTAGTCAAATAAAATAACAGTATGGAAATTAGAGGGTTGATAGGTGTTTGATTTGACGTTATGTACTGAGCAGCCGAGTCCCACAAGTATCTCTGAAAAGATGGACGTACAGAAATATTTATAAAGGCGTAAATTCTCTCCAAAATTTTAATTTTTAAAAATACGTCAACGGGTACTTACAGTAGTTTACTTGCAGACTGAGTGCTCTTAACATCGGTTAGCACTGACGAAACATTGCTTATTTTCTGTGCGAGTTAACAAAACGTAATTGTGAAGCCTCCAAAAAATACAAATTTAAAAGGTCCAAATTATTTCAGTTTGTGATAGTAAGATTTGAATTACCAATTTTGGAAATAATTAAGTGTAACAGCCGGCCGGAGTGGCCGAGCGGTTCTAGGCGCTACAGTCTGGAACCGCGCGACCGCTACGGTCGCTGGTTCGAATCCTGCCTCTGGCATGGATGTGTGTGATGTCCTTAGGTTAGTTAGGTTTAAGTAGTTCTAAGTTCTAGAGGACTGATGACCTCAGAAGTTAAGTCTCATAGTGCTCAGAGCCATTTGAACCATCCTTGGATTTGTGAGTCAATAAATACGTCGTAAACACGAGAATACCGCCTATACATATCTAGAAGCACCTGTAGCTTGGAAGGTAGACGATACACAGTATTCCGCAGCCAATATTTAATGATCTGCAGTCAGACCAAGATGGCAGGTGTGCTATGATTGTGTACCCAACTAGAACAACGCGATTTCTGTGAGCCGAGGGACTATCCGTCGAGCACTTCCATAGTGAAAGTTTGAACTGTACACAGGAATTCAGCAAAGCACTAGAAAGGTCACAAACAAGGAGCGTGCTGACCGCCCTGTCTTTTTCAGTGACGGCACAGTTTCCGTGTCTAGGGGTATTTCGCTACCCCGTGCACATATAGGTCATATGGGTTGCAGAAATTTAAGAAACCAAATAAATTTCTACCCAGAGAGGTCACTCAGATGCGAACGACGCCACAAGAATTCTACGCCGCGGGCTTTTAACGCTTTGTCTGACAATGGGATGAAGGTTTAAGTTCTTCAAGGGGTGTATGTTGAAAGGAAAATGTATTTCAGGCTCGTACACGTGGCTCTGGCGTCTCTCTCCTAGTTTCCGATTTATTTACTGACTCACTTTCGTACAGATAGTTTGTGACAAGAATTATCCTGGCATGACCCCCCACGCGTTGTTACTATTTGTAGCCATGTTCTGGGACTTATCACTGTTTGCATGCGCAAATCCTGACAAAGTTGCCATTGCTCAGAATCTGAAATTGTAGACAGAGCTGCCCTCTCTCGATTCATCGTCGAACTGTCAACTAATATGCGCGAAGCGCACCACGTACAATGTTTTACACGCAATACCTCTTTTTCTCATAGATTGTCACTTACCATTTGCATCTACATATACATGGATACTCTGCAAATCACATTTAAGTTCCTGGCAGAGGGTTCATCGAACCACCTTCACAATTCTCTATTATTCCAATCTCGTATAGCCCGCGGAAAGAATGAACACCTATATCTTTCCGTACGAGCTCTGATTTCCCTTATTTTATCGTGGTGATCGTTCCTCTCTATGTAGGTCGGTGTCAATAAAATATTTTCGCATTCGGAGGAGAAAGCTGGTGATTTCAATTTCGTGAGAAGATTCCGTCGCAACGAAAAACGCCTTTCTTTCAATGATGTCCAGCCCAAATCCTGTATCATTTCTGTGACTCTCGCTCCCATATTTCGCGATAATGCAAAACGTGCTGCCGTTCTTTGAACTTTTTCGGTGTACTCCGTCAGTCCTATCTGGTAAGGATCCCACACCGCGCAGCAGTAGTCTAAAAGAGGACGGACAAGCGTAGTGTAGGCAGTCTCCTTAGCAGATCTCTTAAATTTTCTAAGTGTCCTGTCAATAAAACACAGTCTTTGGTTAGCCTTCCCCACAACATTTTCTGTGTGTTCCTTCCAGTTTAAGCTGTTCGTAATTGTAATACCTAGGTATTTAGTTGAATTTACGGCTTTTACGTTAGACCAATTTATCGTGTAACCGAAGTTTAACGAGTTCCTTTTAGCACTCATGTGGAGGACCTCACAGTTTTCGTTATTTAGGGTCAACTGACACTTTTCGCACCATTCAGATATCTTTTCTAAATCGTTTTGCAGTTTGTTTTGGTCTTCTGGTGACTTTATTAGGCGATAAACGACAGCGTCGTCTGCAAACAACCGAAGACGGCTGCTCAGATTGTCTCCCAAATCGTTTATATAGATAAGGAACAGCAAAGGGCCTATAACACTATCTTGGGGAACGCCTGAAATCACTTCTGTTTTACTCGATGACTCTCCGTCAATTACTACGAACTGTGAGCTCTCTGACAGGAAATCACAAATCCAGTCACATAACTGAGACGATATTCCATAAGCACGCAATTTCACTATGAGCCGCTTGTGTGGTACAGCGTCAAAAGCCTTCCGGAAATCCAGAAATACGGAATCGATCTGAAATCCCTTGTCAATAGCACTCAACTCTTCTTTGAATAAAGAGATAGTTGTTTAACACAGGAACGATCTTTTCTAAACCTATGTTGACTATGTGTCAATAGACAGTTCTCTTCGAGGTAATTCATAATGTTCGAACACAATATATGTTCTAAAATCCTGCTGCATATCGGCGTTAATGATATGGGCCTGTAATTTAGTGGATTACTCCTACTACCTTTCTTGAATATTCGTGTGACCTGTGCAACTTTCCAGTCTTTGGGTACGGATCTTTCGTCGACCGAACGGCTGTATATGATTGTTAAGTATGGAGCTTGTAACGCCGGAAATGCATATCCTCCTATTTCCATCTATTGTACTATAATTTGTTTTCCTTATTTTTGCTACCTGAATATATGATATTTCTGTGACTTTACATATTGTGATTGTTTTACTATTTGTATATATATATATTTATGCCTTTATGTCGATGTATAATTGGTTTGTTGTGTAAAGATTATTTGTATTTTTACGCTGGGTCTTGCCTAGGGAAAACTGCTATCGAACGATTACATCGATAGGTCGTGTGAAGAATCAAAGTGTGTAGGATCTTTGGTAGTGTTAACTCTGCCGCGTGGAGCGCGGGCAGAGGAGAGTCTGGCTGGAGTAGCGAGTGGAGCAGGTGTGTGGTGTGAAGCTCCCGCGAGTTGCCGCGCTTCCGGGGTTTGGCAGCATGTAATTGTGCTCGACTTGCGATGATAGTTTCTGACATGGTGTCGCGGACGGGAAGCATTAGCTGGCGCACGTCAAGAGCCCGTTTCGCCTGGTGACCGTGTCGAGAAGAAGGCGCGCCAACATCCAGCTTCTGCAACAGCGACGGCCGACAATGAGTGACTGTCGCCACCTCCTCGATCGACGGCTTCAAACTTTCAATCACCCAACAAGGAAGACTGGAAGCACGTAAAGTTTTAGAACTGTATGGCAGACCTCAGCTTTTCAAACTTTTAAAATCGTTGCATCACAAAATTACAGCAACTTAGCATGAACTTTTGTTGCTCATTGTCCCAATTGCATTACCAAGCAGGGTCCCTTCCTTTTCCGAAATGAACCCGAGTGTCGTTGAAATTCAAACGCCAGCATAATTCCATTTCACTGCTTGCTTTAATTTCGAAGTTCACTTTAAGTATTCATAGGTGGCTACAATATTTAGATTGCACAAGCACAAATTAAGAGTGCGAGTTTTGTTACCGTATTTTAGCTTACCTGTGACTGCAGCTCAGCTTGGTACGTACTAAATTTTACTATTGTTAATTGTTCAGAATCATTTAATTCAAGTTCAAAGTTAAATCTCTTATTTCTAAATTGTGTAGATTCAAGTAGCTTTTGAAATGATTGTTGAGGTAGTCCAAGGCTAACCGTATTTTACTGAATTTCGATGTGCTTCAGAAAGAAAGCTCACTATTAATTTCAGTCACTAAATTAACTTTCAGTTTTCCAGTTTTATTAATTCTTTTGCTAAATTAAGTCAGAGTGCAGCGAAAGTTATTACTTCTGACAAACTTTCAGTTTTCACACTACACGTGTCAACCTCCAGTTGCCACGCTTCTAGTGCTAATTATATGTGTAATTACCTTTCTTTTTCAGTTACTATAGTAATTGTCCTTAGGACTGGCGACCGTAATTTCCCCCAAATCTCAAATATCTAATTACCGCTAGTTAATTGTTAACGTAACGGCCGCACATTTACTTTCTTCATTAACTTTACCCCTTTTCAAAATTGATTTCCACCAGTTTCATTTGCATTTTTCCTGTCATTTAGATGTAACCCTTTCCTCCCTCTTTACCGACAGATTAACTTCGGTGACGATTGCTTTTCCCAAATTTCCATTAGGTACACGCGATTTAATTTTTCACTGTCATTAAGGTCGATAAGTGAGGGGGAGGTTACAAGCTAAACGAGTGTTCAGAGCCGCGGTCTTCATACTGAACAGGGACATAGGCGTGCACGATTCCCCCTCCACCCTCTCCGCATCTTCCAGGTATTTGTAGCGGGCCATCGATTACAATGGGTCGTGTTACACCCACATCTCATTGACATACACAGATAAACATTAATTCGTGGTTGAACTTTTCAGCAGGCTGCATCTCGTTGGCTGAAGGGAGTCGTTGGTCGCCCAGTCTGCCTTTGGCAACAGGTTTAACCTCGCTAAACTGGCCACCCACAGCCTACTTCTTCTTCAGCGATTTAATTAATGAATTCTTCACTTCTAGTCAATAGGTATCGTGAATTTCATATCATTCTATCTGATGCGTAAACCCATTCAGCCTGTGAAATGTAAATTCTTGGTTTCATCAAGAAATAGTTTTTCTGCGCGTAAGACGCTACTACCGGTTTAAAACCACTGTCGTTACGTAACTACATGTTTATTTACTCTCTTATTATTATTGCTTCTGCTTTCTTTTTTGTCGACAATTCGCAAATGTTTCTTTATTCTCTTATTATTACTGAATTTCCAGAATTAGCAAATAATTAATAACAGATGAGTTCATATGGTTGGATATACGGTAGTAATGTGCGACTACTTATTTTTTATTCTCAGTTACAAGATGTTTATCAGCTGATGTCTCCAGTTCTTCCTACACTGTCGAAGCAAAAAGATAAACACAGTTAGTGGCACCCGCAGATCAGACCATGGAGGGATTTCCCATACGCAGAGTTAAATGGATTATCGGCTGTCTCCTTGTAGTTAGCACGTCAAGGTTGTAATCAACAGAGAAAAAAACTAACTGGGAATTCCACACTTCGTCACTTGTAATGCCCACCGGCTAACACCAACCAACGTCAGACACAGTTGATTATTTTTGTGAGAACCTGAAAGTGCGAGTAACACCGATAATATTAGACATGGAGCACTTCGTTATGTGTGAAGGGGCTGGAATTGGCAGAGAGGCTTGTGCAACGGCCTTCCAACACAATAAAAGCTCTTCTTCAATCAGTGTCGAACATCCGTGCTCACAAGACCAAACCATACTCGGAACCGTACCTTGATCTGTAGAATGCAAAAAATAAATTACCTCGTGTGTGCGGTATAACAGCAGGCCTGTAATATACCCATCATTTCATAGAAGCCTAAATCTGAACTAATACTCTTTATTCCACTGCATTCGCTAATGAAGTGCATGTGTTCTACCCTTACCACACGCCCCACCATATTCTCTCAAAAAATGAGCACATGCAGCTTAATCTAGCCACAATCGCTCACGCACTATACAGACGTGACAATATTCACTGTGATTACGTCAGCGCGTTTTACATTCGTAGAAAGCAGTACCCTAAAAAGCGACGTGGAGTTGACACTCTGTCTTCATCCCCTTGCCTCACGTGGCTGTAATGCGAGATACGATATATGCAGGGTATAGTTATTTTTAATACTTTTGTTCCTTTTACAAGAAGTAAAAATAGGCATTTGTATCATTATCGGATTCATCGCTTGCTTAGTTGGTTCAAATGGCTCTGAGCACTATGGGACTTAACTTCTAAGGTCATCAGTCCCCTAGAACTGCGACGGCAGCGGTCGCGCGGTTCCAGACGGTCACTTGCTTAGTGCAGTGACTTGTGACAGATTTGATGGTTATAGGTTGCGTAGTTAGAAGTACATCTGGTGAGCAAGATGTATGAAACAGGCGAAATACCCTCAGACTTCAAGAAGAATATAATAATTCCAATCCCAAAGAGAGCAGGTGTTGACTGATGTGAAAATTACCGAACAATCAGTTTAATAAGCCACAGCTGCAAAGTACTAACACGAATTCTTTACAGACGAATGGAAAAACTAGTAGAAGCCGACCTCGGGGAAGATCAGTTTGGATTCCGTAGAAATACTGGAACACGTGAGGCAATACTGACCTTACGACTTAACTTAGAAGAAAGATTAAGAAAAGGCAAACCTACGTTTCTAGCATTTGCAGACTTAGAGAAAGCTTTTGAAAATGTTGACTGGAATATTCTCTTTCAAATTCTAAAGGTGGCAGGGGTAAAATACAGGGAGCGAAAGGCTATTTACAATTTGTACAGAAACCAGATGGCAGTTATAAGAGTCGAGGGGCATGAAAGGGAAGCAGAGGTTGGGAAGGGAGTGAGACAGGGTTGTAGCCTCTCCCCGATGTTATTCAATCTGTATATTGAGCAAGCAGTAAAGGAAACAAAAGAAAAATTTGGAGTTGGTATTAAAATCCATGGAGAAGAAACAAAAACTTTGAGGTTCGCCGATGACATTGTAATTCTGTCAGAGACAGCAAAGGACTTGGAAGAGCAGCTGTACGGAATGGACAGTGTTTTGAAAGGAGGATATAGGATGAACATCAACAAAAGCAAAACGAGGATAATGGAATGTAGTCGAATTAAGTCGGGTGATGCTGAGGGTATTAAATTAGGAAATGAGACACTTAAAGTAGTAAAGGAGTTTTGCTATTTGGGGAGTAAAATAACTGATGATGGTCGAAGTAGAGAGGATATAGAATGTAGACTGGCATTGGCAAGGAAAGCGTTTCTGAAGAAGAGAAATTTGTTAACATCGAGTATAGATTTAAGTGTCAGGAAGTCATTTCTGAAAGTATTTGTATGGAGTGTAGCCATGTATGGAAGTGAAACACGGACGATAAATAGTTTGGACAAGAAGAGAATAGAACCTTTTGAAATGTGGTGCTGCAGAAGAATGCTGAAGATTAGATGGGTAGATCACATAACTAATGAGGAAGTATTGAATAGGATTGGGGAGAAGAGAAGTATGTGGCACAACTTGACCAGAAGAAGGGATCGGCTGGTAGGACATGTTCTGAGGCATCAAGGGATCACCAATTTAGTACTGGAGGGCAGCGTGGAGGGTAAAAATCATAGGGGGAGACCAAGAGGTGAATACACTAAACAGATTCAGAAGGATGTAGGTTGCAGTAGGTACTGGGAGATGAAGAAGCTTGCACAGGATAGACTAGCATGGAGAGCTGCATCAAACCAGTCTCAGGACTGAAGACCACAACAACAACAACAACAACAGTTAGAAGTAACACCATTGTTCGGAAGCAACGTCAGGCACTGCTCTAAAGAGGAAACCGACTTCATATGTCAGGAAGAGGTATATTTTCTACAGGTCGTTCGTACTCAGTCACAAGTCACACGCCAACCCCGGCCCGTCCTCAGTGCATTTAATGGAGGTGCCAAAGCCACAGAAGTTGATCGAGAGATTTGTGAAGAGTATGGCGAAGAAGGAATGCCTCTGAGGACTGGTCAAAATTGGTTTAAGTGATTTAAAGACGGCAGTTTCTACCTCAAAGACATGCATGATCCACCAAGAATTACTTTATGGGTATACGGAATGGCTTCAAAGGCGATGAGATGGCGTTTCCATATACCAGAAGAACGCCATGTCGCCGATCAGGACGTTATTGCTGGATAGTGTTGTTCAGTCCCTGCATTCGTTGGGCCTTATAACATCGCGTTGTATGGACAGTATTTCCTATTAGTGAGAATGTCGTGCAAGAGTGGATGATCACCTCTGAGATTCATATCGAACATGGCGTTCTTCTGGGATATGGAAACGCCATCTCATCGCCTTTGAAGCCATTCAAACGCTTGTCTGGGAAGTGCTCGGATATCGTCTGCGTTCTCCCGACTTGGCGCCTTCGGGTTTACATTTGCTGCGATCCCTCTCGAATGCGCCACGTGGCATTTCGTTGATTAACTAAGTGGACGATTTCCTCGAGTGGAAACCAGATGATTTCTACCGACGAGTCACTGAACAGCTTGTTGGAACGTTAAGAATAAGGTACCAACAACAACGGAGAATACATTATCCATCGATTTGTTGTACATTTCTTATATATTTTTCTGGAAACCTAGAATTAAGAAAAATCCGCTAGAACTTACATGCGAAACTAACAGATTTCCTATTTTGTCCCTTTTTCGTTTTCGTTTCAGATCCCCATTTAGCGTTACGTTTCAAATTCATCAAGTTTCTTTATTCCAATCGTAACGCTGTCCAAATTTCACTCCCGTATAATCCCTTACTCCAGACCCAAATTTTCAGGAAAGCCTTTTAGTAGAAATGTAGCAAACGGATCTTAAATATGTGATTTATTAAACCAACTGATTTCACCTTCTGAAATGAAATTAAATGTCGTGTTGGTAAGGCCCCCCGTCGGGTAGACCGTTCGCCTGGTGCAGGTCTTTCGATTTGACGCCACTGCGACGACCTGCGCGTCGATGGGGATGAAATGATGATGATGAGGACAACACAACACCCAGTCCCTGAGCGGAGAAAACCTCTGGCCCAGCCGGGAATCGAACCCGGGACCTTAGGCTTCACATTCCGTCACGCTGACCACTCAGCTACCGGGGCCAGACATTTCACCTTCTAGTAGTCCATGTCATATGTCTTCCTTGATATAGCTCTTAAATCTTACTGTTAGCTGGCTGAATGTGGGTAAGTTTTTCATGTACTGCCCAGCCTCAATATAAAACATCTGAACATCGCGTTGTATGGATAGTATTTCCTATTAGTGACAATGTCAGATAAGTACTGTGTCGTTCAAGAGTGGATAATCACCTCTGAGATTCATATCGAATTTCCGGATAAAAGTGTGCGGATTAACTGCTGCAGAAGCTGTTCACTTTATTACGGAGCTGCACAGTTAAACAGCCACGAGGGATGCGTGAGCACTCGCCCGTGTGATTGGAGTGAGCTAATCGCTGATACGAAACAGAGTGACTATGATTGGACTACATAGCATAAATGATGAACCTGTGGAGCACTCACACGCGTGATTGGCAGCAATGGCTTTGGAGAGCTGGACGTGAATGAAGTTACGTCAACTCAGTGACTCGGGAAACAGCCTCGTAGGCCAAACGTAATTAATAAAGGGTAATCAAGCGGGAAGTACAATACGCTAACGTGTTTTACCGCTCTCTCTACATAAAAAAACTGTCACCAGTAGCCCCTCATCCCCTACGCGAATCCTTTAAAGAATCATATTCCCATGTAAAAAACAGCTGTAAGGTGTAAACGAGAAAAAAGTTTAGAAAAGGTTTGAAATTATGTTTGAATTTTGTTGCAAGTCGTGAAGTGCTCTCATTGTCAAACAATGGAAGAATTTAGTTTGGGTAATTTGCGCCTCGTGACTTAACTCTGCCTCAAATCATACACGAAGTTTCTAACTTTATTCTTTGGCTTGCTGTGTTAAATTTTTAATGTAAGATTATTCTCTCTAATGGGAAGATTATGCAGGTATTTTAAATTTTTAAATTCTGTCAATAATCGGATGAAATAAAAAAGACACCCTCCGAACAGACCTTGACGGCCCAAAGTACCGACCGGCCGCCGCGTCATCCTCACCCTTAGGCTCACCGGATGCGGATACGGAGGGGTATGTGGTCAGTACACTACCCTCCCATCTGCTGTCGGTTTTCGTGACTGCTGTCGCTACTTCTTACTCAGGTAGCTCCTCAATTGGCCTCACAAGGGCTGAGCACAGCCCGCTTGCCAACAGCACCCGGCAGACCTGGATCGTGACCAATCAGAGTACTATCCAAGCCGGACAGCGCTTAACTTCGCTGCTATGGCGGGAACCAGTGTTACCACTGCGGCAAGGCAATCAGATGAAATACTGAAAATAAAATGTTTGTTGCCCCTTGGACCCGTGACATAGGCAATAAGCCTGCAACATGAAGCTGGTGATAGGTTGACAGTTTCAGCCGGTAACTAATTAATAATATACAGGGTGATTATAGTTAAAGTTAAACTTTCAAAACGCTGCAGAAATAACGCCACTGGTCAGAGTGACGTCAAATTGCAACGGAATATTATCGGAGAAGGGGGAGAACAAATGGCAGAAGAAAAAAAAGTAGTGTCAAAATTGATCAATAGATGGCGCTGTATGTGTCGGAATACGTAAATGAAAAAACCTGTTGGACTGAGTGGCTAATCCCGGCGAAGGTTCGAGTCCTCCCTCGCGCATGGGTCTGTGTGTGTTTGTCCTTAGGATAATTTAGGTTAAGTAATGTGTAAGCTTAGGGACTGATGACCTTCGCAGTTAAGTCCCATAAGATTTCACACACATTTGAACATTTTTTGAAAAAAACCTGTCATGCGCACGACCCATTAAAGTTGGTATAAACACTCCGGGTACACGGCTTTTCCTCCTTTCGCGTCTGCGACTTTCGCCAGGACTGTCTAACTCCAGAATAGCGCTCTGCTTGTAAAGCTGTATTACAAGACATATGACTGTGCACACGTCGCTCTGCAGAAGTTCCGGACACTGAACGGTTTGAAAAAAAAAAAAAAAAAAAAAAAAAGGCTTTGGTCCGATGACTGCCGTGGGTCTGGAGAAAATGATTTGGAAATTCGAAAAAATGGATTTTTTTTAGTATCTATCCTGGTAGAGGCAGGAAACGAATTGATTCGACGTCAATGGAAGCAGTGGCCATAGCAATGCAGGAGGAGACGAGTGGTGGTGTGTAAAAGTGGAGTGCCCGAACATTGGACATACCCGTGAGGACGATGCGTAAAATCCCACCAAACATCCTTCTGTGCTATCCATTCAAAGCTATCCATGTGCAAGGGTTGCTTCCTGTTGACCTGCCAGCAAGGGAGACCTTTGCTTTCGAATTTCTTGCTCGCATGGAACTGGACAATGATTGTCCGTGGAAGATTCTGTGGACAGACGAAGCCCACTTCCATCTGGCAGGATATGTCAATGCACTGAATTGTCGAATATGGGCAACGGAAAATCCACACGCTAATCAACCAGCTCCACTTCATCCTGAAAAGGTCTCTGTGTGGTGCGGGTTTACGTCATCATTGATCAAAATGCCGTATTTTTCGAAGAGACGAGTGTTTCCGGTCCTGTTACCTGCACCGTCACTGGTAGCCGCTACGAGTGTCTTTTGCACAACCGCGTCATTCCAGCTCTCCAAGAGCGTGGATGTGTGGTTGGGATCATTTATATGCAAGATGGCGCACATCCGCACTTTGAAAATCTAGTTAAGCAGCTCCTGAAGCGCCATTTCGAAAATGCTAGAGTTATCAGCCCCCATTTCCCTACAGTCTGGCCGTCCCTAGCACGTGATCTTAATCTGTGTGACTTCTGGCTGTGGGGCTGTCTGGAAGCTGTTGTGTTCAGTGTTCCGATTGCAAACTTAGCTGCATCGAAGGCACGCACTGCGCAACACATTCTGAACGTGACCCCGGAAACACTTCGATCAGCTACAGAACATGCTGTTTCTCGATTACGTTGCAGAAAACGGTGGATAGCATATTGAACATGTTTTGAGCCAGTCACACGGAAATTAATAATCCGATTTCATTTTGATTGATGCTTTTTATGCGGTTTCTGGCCTCAGAACAATTAAAGACCCATGTGATTGATGCTTTTTATGCGGTTTTTAGCCTCAGGACAATTAAAAACCAATTTTTTCCATCCGATGTGATATGGAAACGAGCGTTTGGCGTCATTGGCTGGGAGGCCCCTTTGGGGGCAGGTCCGGCCGCCTTGGTGCAGCTCTTATTACATTCGACGCCACGTTGGGCGACCTGAGCGCCGGATAGGGATGAAATGATGATGAAGAAAACACAACACCCAGTCTCTGAACGGAGAAAATCCCCGACCGAGTCGGGAATCGAAACCGGGCCCTTTAGGACGGCAGTCCGTCATGCTGACCACTCAGCTATAGGTGCTGAGTGTCCATTGTGATAGGACCTTGCCGTGGTGGATGGGCTTACGAAACTAACAGTATCACACTGAATAGAACAGTTTTTTTTTTTTAATGTCAGACGTTCACCTTAGGCATTGTTGTGTGATTCATTTGTCGTTTTTAGTCGACCACTATTTAATTATGATGCTTACAGAGCCATCTATTGCTACATTTTGTAACTATTTAGTTTTCTTCTGCCATACGTTTTCTCCTTTCTCCGATAGTATTCCGTTCCAATTTGACGTCATTCTTACCAGTGGTGCTATTTCTACAGCTGTTATAATCACGCTGTAGATTCGTTCAACGATGTCGATTTGTCCAAAAGGCACACCTCGGTAGTAACAATTCAGTATTACTAATTAAACCTACTTCTCCAATGACAGGAGATACCAGCTAAAATTTCCCCGAAACGTTTAAATAACAGAACGGAACTACACAGTCCAGTCACATTGGTGTGACCACCGCCTTTGTTAGACGCCAGCGTGCAATCACCACTTACAGACAGCAGATGGCAGCACTAGCAGTGTAGGAGATATGAAACGTATCGGAGAACAGTGAATTCGTTGTAATGTGGGGACAGAGTGAGTTATCTGATGTCCGGAAGGAGGTGATCATAGGCTTTCGGACCAACAAGGGTGGAAGCATTTTGGAAAGGACCAAGTTAGGAAACTGTTCGCGTGTCGCCATGGTTAAAGTATACCGTGCATGACAAAATGGCGCTATCCGAAACAGCTGCCGAGTCAAGTGCCGTGCACCACGGGTCATAAATGTCTGGTGTGCAGGTCGGCTGCGGAGGATGTGTGTAGGGGCGAACAGACGTGCAGCTGTTGAGCAAGTGACCGTCCAGGTGAACCGAGGGGCTGTCAACAGTGTCTGCTCGACGACTGTTCAGCGAACGGGCCTCCCCAGCCTGGTTCACGCACCCATACTGGCCGCTGTTCGTCGGTGACGAAAGCTGGAACTCCAGCCAATACCGCAGCCTGACGTCCACTGTGTGGTGGCAGGTGGTCATTTCAGGTGAATCAGGTTCTGTGCTTTCAAGTCTGCCCGCCCCTAAAATGTGTTTTCATGTCCGCGACCATAATGTCTGTTGTTGCTGTACTATTGTTATTGGCGTTTTAAATCCGAAACAACTAAAACAATATTTTACCATGCACGTTTCCTTTTATTCGTTTAATCGTCAGGAATGACACATATTTACAAGTTTGATTTCCTTGGTGATCTCAAACCAAATTTCAAAAGATGTTGAGCTGTGATTTTAAGTTACTGTTTATGTCTGATTTCCGATTACATCTAGCAGTGCCTTCTTGCCTTGCCTAATCATCTACCCGAAATTCTTACATTTGAAGCTGACTTTTGTGACCTAGTTTCTCTTCAGCCTTACACCTCTTTTTTATTTTTTCAGTCGTCGGTCTTCTGACTAGTTTCATGAGATTTCCTCTTCTGTGCCTATCTCTTGACTTCAGAGTAACACTTGTACCCTAGTTCCCTCCTAATTTGTTGAATGTATTCCGATCTTTGTCTTCATCTACACTTTTGACATTCTGCAGCTTCTTCTAGAACCGTGGAAGTTACTCCACGACTTACGTCCTGTCGTCTTGTCCCTTCGTCATGAAACTGTTCTGTAAATGTTGCTTTTTTCGACAGTTCCGCAGACAACTTCCTCATTTCTTATCAAACCATCTAATTTTCAACATCCGTCCTTCTATTGCACCACACGTCAAACGCTTGTTTCTCCCTTTTTCCGGCTTTCGCACAGTCCATGATTTTCTACTATACAGCGCTGTACTCTAAACGTATATTCTCAGACATTTCTTCCTCAGATTTAGGCCGACTGTTGGTAGTAACAGACTACTCACGAGCTCCCTCTTTGCCTATACTAAATCTGCTTTTTCTGTTCTCCTTCAGCTGTCGTATGTTTCTTGCTTCCGAGGTAGCAGAACTCGTCTACTTCGGGAACCCCGATACTGATGTTAAGTTTTTGATAATCTCAGTTCTACTGTTCATCATTACTTTCACCTTTCTTTCGTTTACACTCAATCTATATACTGTACTCATTAGACTGTTCGTTTCAATCAACACGTCTTGCAGTTCTTCAGTTTCGCTGAACATAACTATATCACCAGCGAATCTTTTCACTGATACCCCCCCATCCTGAATCTTAATCCCCCTCTCGAGACTTATTTTACTTACGCCATTGCTTCTTCGATACAGACATAGACAGAAATGTAGGGGCCAAAGGCTACACCCCTGTCTTACATTCTTTCTGAATCGAACACCTCGTTTTCCGTCTTCCATTTTTATTGTTCCCTATTTGTACTTGCACATATTGTATATTATCCACCATCTCATACACCTTATTCCCATTTCTTCAGAATTTTCATTTTTTTGCACCATCTTACATTCTCTAACGCTGTTTTCAGGTACACACACCCGATGAGTATTTTTAATTTTTCTTGTCTTGTTTCCATTATCAATCGCAACATCCTTTCCTAAAGAAATTCTTCCAGTCCATATGTGGCATGAATCAGCAAACCAGTGTTTAGTAGTATTAGTTGAAAACAGTCTTGGTTGCAGTTTTAGTTTTTTTTATTTATCAACTACGCGTTTCACCTTACTTAGGCATCTTCAGGCTGATCTTAATTTGGTATTTCTTAGGACGATCCTTTTGACAGTGTAGCTAAGGGGCATCGTCGAGTACATCAGGCCAAGATAATAGAATTATTTGTTCCTATGAACGTGAACGCGTTATCCAGGTCTTGTAGTCACTCATGACCATCTCGAAAGTGTTTACTGAGGTAAACGAAGGCGATGTTGGCCTGATGTACTCGACGTTGCCCCTTAGCTACACTGTCAAATGGGTCGTCCTAAGAAATACCAAACTAACATCAGCCTGAAGATGACTAAATAAGGTGAAACGTGTAGTTGATAAATTAAAAGAAACTAAAATTGCAACCAAGACTGTTTTCAACTAATACTCCTTTCCTAAAGCCAAACTGATCGTTTTCTACCAGGTCTGCAATTTCCTTAATATATAAGTTTTTTAAAACTGAAGACATTGAAATACCTTGAAAACTACACAATAATTCCAGTTTGTTTGTCTCGGAGGAAGGCAACGAATGATTCAACACTCGACCCGCCAACCCACCCCGTGCGTGGCGGGGGCAACTTTGAAATTTGCAATGGGAACGCCATTTTTTTACTGCAGATTGCGATTCTACGGCAGAGTCTACATACGTTTTGTCTGGAGCGTTTTCTTCGTTTCGCCACAGATGGTGCTGTACTCGTAGCAATATAAATGGGTTCACAATCATAATTTATGACATTCTAGTCGATGGCTCTCGAATATTCACGTTGGACCCCCACCTCCATGCTGCGAGGGTAGGACAGACCAGTACTTCATAACTTCTAATTGGGAAACCCATTCGCAGCGTTGTATTCCTTCGACATATCGAACAGGTGACTACTCGACGCGCCACTGCGTTCGTGGCCCGAGGCGAACGCTACTCTACTTTTCCAAATAGAGTCAGTGTTCAAACGCAATTCGCACACTTCAATACTCTCATTGATCTGCTTTTCACATGGCCTTTCAAATGGTTCAAATGGCTCTGAGCCCTATGGGACGTAACATCTAAGGTCATCAGTCCCCTAGAACTTAGAACTACTTAAACCTAACTAACCTAAGGACATCACACACAGCCATGCCCGAGGCAGGATTCTAACCTGTGACCATAGCAGCAGCGCGGTTCCGGACTGAAGTGCCAAGAACCGCTCGGCCACAGCGGCCATCTCAAATGGCCGCACACAGGACAGAAGCATATCTGTGGGAGTGTCAGCACAGTCGTTTCTAATGCAGTCGACCATGTCTTCACGGCCTATTGCCACATCTTCTCTTTTAAATAGCCTCACAGAAAGAAATTCGACGACGTCCAGTGCGGAGATATAGCGGGCCAATTAATACGGCCACCACTGGTGATCTACCGCCCAGGTTCTAATACCTGCAGTGCTTCAGTTAGGTAATGCACTGGGCAATCGTCATGCTGAAACCCCATATGTTGTCGAATGTCCAGGACAACATCGTGCAGTAGTACTGTTAGTTCCTCTTGCAAAAGCATTCGATATTTGCGTTCATTCAACGCGCCGTGGATAAAAACCGGACCAATGTGTTTGTTCCCCATGATGCCACACCATGCGTTAACCGACCAAGGACGTCTACCACTCCATTGCTGCATGTTATGCCGGTTAACGCTGTCATAGTTTGTGAATGTAGACTCTTAGAAATACAGTACCTCCCCAAAGAACGTGGGGATCATTTGCATTTGTCCGTTCACAAAACACTACCCGATTATGGAAATCGGGGCCACGAAGTTCTTAGCGCAGTGACACGTGGTATGGATGATACTTACGACGATACAGTATTGTGGAAATACTGCCCTCGGACATACCGGAACCGCGGTGTAATTGCCGGGCACGTGTCCGTGAGCTGTCGTGCATTGCCGCCAGCAGAGTGATTTCATTAGCTTCTCCTGTAACGTTTCCTTTCGCCGGTCTGCACGCTGCCATCAGAGATAAAGGGGTTCACAACCCCGTGAACTGACGGGCTAGAGCGAGCTTACTCCGGTAAACGCTCGGTTTACGAGGCAATATCAGCCTCAATATTTCTCCTACATTCTCCGTAAATAAGGATAATTTCAATTTTTGCTTCCGTGGTTGCAACATTCGTCGTCTACTTGCACGTCTGTTCTCCAGATGATGCGTAGGCAATAAAAGCTGCGAATATATTGTAATGTTTAGAGCCGCTGTCTGTCCTACGTCTGCACTTTAAGCGAGCTCCGCAGGCAGTGTACTGCTGCGCGGACACAGTGGGGCATCGAGTACTGGCCTGTTCGATTTTGTTGTTGTTGTGGTCTTCAGTCCTGAGACTGGTTTGATGCAGCTCTCCATGCTACTCTATTCTGTGCAAGCTTCTTCATCTCCCAGTACCTACTGCAACCTACATCCTTCTGAATCTGCTTAGTGTATTCATCTCTTGGTCTCTCTCTACGATTTTTACCCTTCACGCTGCCCTCCAGTCCTAAATTGGTGATCCCTTGTTGCCTCAGAACATGTCCTACCAACAGATCCCCTCTTCTAGTCAAGTTGTGCCACAGACTCCTCTTCTACCCAGTTCTATTCAATACCTAATCTTCAGCATTCTTCTGTAGCACCACATTCCGAAAGCTTCTATTGGTTCAAATGGCTCTGAGCACTATGGGACTTAACATCTATGGTCATCAGTCCCCTAGAACGTAGAACTACTTAAACCTAACTAACCTAAGGACAGCACACAACACCCATTCATCACGAGGCAGAGAAAATCCGTGACCCCGCCGGGAATCGAACCCGGGAACCCGGGTGCAGGAAGCGAGAACGCTACCGCACTACCACGAGCTGCGGACAAAAGCTTCTATTCTCTTCTTGTCCAAACTATTTACCGTCCATGATTCACTTCCATACATGCCTACACTCCATACAAATACACTCCTGGAAATGGAAAAAAGAACACATTGACACCGGTGTGTCAGACCCACCATACTTGCTCCGGACACTGCGAGAGGGCTGTACAAGCAATGATCACACGCACGGCACAGCGGACACACCAAGAACCGCGGTGTTGGCCGTCGAATGGCGCTAGCTGCGCAGCATTTGTGCACCGCCGCCGTCAGTGTCAGCCAGTTTGCCGTGGCATACGGAGCTCCATCGCAGTCTTTAACACTGGTAGCATGCCGCGACAGCGTGGACGTGAACCGTATGTGCAGTTGACGGACTTTGAGCGAGGGCGTATAGTGGGCATGCGGGAGGCCGGGTGGACGTACCGCCGAATTGCTCAACACGTGGGGCGTGAGGTCTCCACAGTACATCGATGTTGTCGCCAGTGGTCGGCGGAAGGTGCACGTGCCCGTCGACCTGGGACCGGACCGCAGCGACGCACGGATGCACGCCAAGACCGTAGGATCCTACGCAGTGCCGTAGGGGACCGCACCGCCACTTCCCAGCAAATTAGGGACACTGTTGCTCCTGGGGTATCGGCGAGGACCATTCGTAACCGTCTCCATGAAGCTGGGCTACGGTCCCGCACACCGTTAGCCCGTCTTCCGCTCACGCCCCAACATCGTGCATGCCGCCTCCAGTGGTGTCGCGACAGGCGTGAATGGAGGGACGAATGGAGACGTGTCGTCTTCAGCGATGAGAGTCGCTTCTGCCTTGGTGCCAATGATGGTCGTATGCGTGTTTGGCGCCGTGCAGGTGAGCGCCACAATCAGGACTGCATACGACCGAGGCACACAGGGCCAACACCCGGCATCATGGTGTGGGGAGCGATCTCCTACACTGGCCGTACACCACTGGTGATCGTCGAGGGGAGACTGAATAGTGCACGGTACATCCAAACCGTCATCGAACCCATCGTTCTACCATTCCTAGACCGGCAAGGGAACTTGTTGTTCCAACAGGACAATGCACGTCCGCATGTATCCCGTGCCACCCAACGTGCTCTAGAAGGTGTAAGTCAACTACCCTGGCCAGCAAGATCTCCGGATCTGTCCCCCATTGAAGCGTCGTCTCACGCGGTCTGCAGGTCCAGCACGAACGCTGGTCCAACTGAGGCGCCAGGTGGAAAAGGCATGGAAAGCCGTTCCACAGGACTACATCCAGCATCTCTACGATCGTCTCCATGGGAGAATAGCAGCCTGCATTGCTGCGAAAGGTGGATATACACTGTACTAGTGCCGACATTGTGCATGCTCTGTTGCCTGTGTCTATGTGCCTGTGGTTCTGTCAGTGTGATCATGTGATGTATCTGACCCCAGGAATGTGTCAATAAAGTTTCCCCTTCCTGGGACAATGAATTCACGGTGTTCTTATTTCAATTTCCAGGAGTGTACTTTCAGAAACGACTTCCTGACATTTGAATCTATACTCGATGTTAACAAATTTCTCTTCTTTAGAAACACTTTCCTTGCCATTGCACTGTTCCATATGTCGAAGGAATACAACGTTGCGAATGGGGTTTCCAATTAGAAGTTACGAAGTACTGGTCTGTCCTACCCTCTCAGTTCGGAGGCGGGATCCCACGTGGGTATTCGCGGGCCATTGAGTAGAATGACGTAAATTATGATAGTGTACTCATTTCTATTCCTACGAGTATAGCCCCATCTGTGGTGAAGCGAGGAATACTCTTCAGATATAATGCTTGTCTATTTTACCACAGAATCGTAATCTGCAATAAAAAACCGGGGTTCCCATTGAAGGCTTCCAAGTTCCCCCGCCCCCCCCCCCCCTCTCTTTCCCCCCCCCCCCCACCCCCCCCACCCCCACCCACGCACGAGGTGGGTTATCGTTGGATGTACCCCTACGAGAAAAACAAATTAGAATTATAACTTTTATTGATCGGGTAGGTAGTTTTAGAGATTTTTCAATGTCTTCAATTAAAATGGACACCCTATACATCGTCTCTAGTTTGATGGAAAAGAGCCACCGTGGTACAACAATCAAGTTAGAAAACTGCTGCGGAAGCAAAGGGAACTTCACAGCAAACATAAACATAGCAAAAGCCTTGCAGACAAACAAAAATTATGCGAAGCAAAATGTAGTGTGAGGAGAGCTATGCGAGAGGCGTTCAATGAATTCGAAAGTAAAGTTCTATGTACTGACTTGGCAGAAAATCCTAAGAAATTTTGGTCTTATGTCAAAGCGGTAGGTGGATCAAAACAAAATGTCCAGACACAGAGGATGACAGACTAAAGGCCGAACTACTAAATGTCTTTTTCCAAAGCTGTTTCACAGAGGAAGACTGCACTGTAGTTCCTTCTCTAGATTGTCCCACAGATGACAAAATGGTAGATATCGAAATAAATGACAGAGGGATAGAGAAACAATTAAAATTCCTCAAAAGAGGAAAGGCCGCTCGACCTGATGGGATACCAATTCGATTTTACACAGAGTACGCGAAGGAACGTGCCCCCCCCCCCCCCCCCCCTCCTTCTTGCAGAGGTGTACCGTAGGTCTCTAGAAGAGTGTAGCGTTCCAAAGGATTGGAAAAGGGCACAGGTTATCCCCGTTTTCAAGAACGGACGTCGAACAGATGTGCAGAACTATAGACCTATATCTCTAACGTCGATCAGATGTAGAATTTTGGAACACGTATTATGTTCGAGTATAATGACTTTTCTGGAGACTAGAAATCTACTCGGTAGGAATCAGCATGGGTTTCGAAAAAACCGGTCGTGTGAAACCCAGCTCGCGCTATTCGTCCACGAGACTCAGAGGGCCATAGACACGGGTTCACAGGTAGATGCCGTGTTTCTTGACTTCCGCAAGGCGTTCGATACAGTTCCGCACAGTCGTTTAATGAACAAAGTAAGAGCATATGGACTATCAGACCAATGGTGTGATTGGATTGAAGAGTTCCTAGATAACAGAACGCAGCATGTCATTATCAATGGAGATAAGTCTTCCGAAGTAAGAGTGATTTCAGGTGTGCCGCAGGGGAGTGTCATAGGACCGTTGCTATTCACAATATACATAAATGACATTGTGGATGACATCGGAAGTTCACTGAGGCTTTTTGCGGATGATGCTGTGGTATATCGAGAGGTTGTAACAACGGAAAATCGTACTGAAATGCAGGAGGATCTGCAGCGAATTGACGCATGGTGCAGGGAATGGCAATTGAATCTCATTGTAGACAAGTGTAATGTGCTGCGAATACATAGAAAGAAAGATCCCTTATCATTTAGCTACAAAATAGCAGGTCAGCAACTGGAAGCAGTCAATTCCATAAATTATCTGGGAGTACGCATTAGGAGTGATTTAAAATGGAATGATCATATAAAGTTGATCGTCGGTAAAGCACATGCCAGACTGAGATTCCTTGGAAGAATCCTAAGGAAATGCAATCCGAAAACAAAGGAAGTAGGTTACAGTACACTTGTTCGCCCACTGCTTGAATACTGCACAGCAGTGTGGGATCCGTACCAGATAGGGTTGATAGAAGAGATAGAGAAGATCCAACATAAAGCAGCGCGTTTCGTTACAGGATCATTCAGTAATCGCGAAAGCGTTACGGAGATGATAGATAAACTCCAGCGGAAGACTCTGCAGGAGAGGCGCTCAGTAGCTCGGTACGGGCTTTTGTTGAAGTTTCGAGAACATACCTTCACCGAAGAGTCAAGCAGTATATTGCTCCCTCCTACGTATATCTCGCGAAGAGACCATGAGGATAAAATCAGAGAGATTAGAGCCCACACAGAAGCGTACCGACAATCCTTCTTTCCACGAACAACACGAGACTGGAATAGGAGGGAAAACCGATAGAGGTACTGAAGG
Organism: Schistocerca americana; assembly: GCF_021461395.2. Lineage (NCBI taxonomy): Eukaryota > Metazoa > Arthropoda > Insecta > Orthoptera > Acrididae > Schistocerca > Schistocerca americana. Next base: position 991,339,821 of record NC_060121.1, read on the forward strand.
TACCCTCCGCCACACACCGTCAGGTGGCTTGCGGAGTATGGATGTAGATATAGATAGATACATAGATAGAATACTAACCATCGAATGCAGGAATTTTACATTTTAGAAATCGACTATAGAACGTCACGGTTTTGGCTCTGAGCGCTATGCGACTTAACATCGGAGGTCATCAGTCCCCTAGAACTTAGAAATGCTTGAACTTAACTAACGTAAGGATATCACACACAGCCATGCCCGAGGCAGGATTTGAACTTGCGACCGTAGCAGTCCCGCGGTTCCGGACTGTGGCGCCTAGAACCGCTCGGTCACCACGGCCGTCCGTCACGGTTTTGGCAGCGCTAATGCATAAAATATTACAAGCGTCATATTGGAATACACGCTAATATTACTGATCCGGACAAAGCCGTTTCCATTCTTCCGCTGCTAATATTTTGAGTGCGGCGTAACTGAGGCGGAGTTCCGCCGGCGCCTCCGGCAGCCGTGACGGACCGCCGCCTCGCAGCTTGTCGCCCCGGCCAGGGCGGCCGTCATAAATAATAAAAGCGAACGTCAATTAGTCGGCCCGTTGTGCGTCCCGCGCGCAGGTCCAGTGACCTGTTGAAACAAGTGAGCGCGATCCACCGCCGGCAGGCACGCGGCGTCAGCGGACGCAGTCGCGCGGTCGCTTCGCTACGGGCGCACTTCCGCACTGTTCTCCAGCGAACGAAACACCTGCTTACCGAGTATCGAACCACTAGTGTTACTCGATCAAGGCTTCCCTTCAGGTACAGGCGGCCGTGCGGTTCTAGGCGCTTAAGTCTGGAACCGCGTCACCGCCACGGTCGCAAGTTAGAATCCTGCCTCGGGCAAGGATGTGTATGACGTCCCTAGGTTAATTAGGCTTAAGTAGTTGTAAGTTCTAGGAGACTGATGACCTCAGAAGTTAAGTACCATAGTGCTCAGAGTCATTTGAACCATTTTTGAACCTTCATTTTTATGTGATTCTTGAGTTTCTCCCGGCGTATTTGATAATCAAAATATCCACGGGTATGCTGCCGGTCTATAGTGTCCAACGGGCACAATATTTCGGCGATCATACGTGTCGCCATCATCAGGTGAACTGACGGACTGAGCTCCTGTGAACGTGCCGGCACGGAGATCCGTACGCTATGGCTGCTCAGAGGGAACTGGGTTCGGTCGCGGCGGCGGCCGATTTAAATACCCTCCGCCCGCGGCGCGCTCACTCCGCCGCCCGCGCCCCGCGCCACGGTCGCGCGTTGGAACAGATTGCGACGGCGTCTGAGATGACGTCGGTGTGATGGCTCTGTCCGCCGTGGTCGTCACAACTGTACGTTTGCTCGAAGTACTCTTGGTTAAGCCGATCGCTGGTTCCCAAGCCTTGCTAAGATTATAGCCACAGTCACGGTTTATGAGTAAATCGAGCAAACGTATAGTTGTGACGACCACGGCGGACAGAGCCATCACAACGACGTCATCTCAGACGCCGTCGCAATCTGTTCCACCGCGCGACCGTGGCGCGGGGCGCGGACGGCGGAGTGAGCGCGCCGCGGGCGGAGGGTATTTAAATCGGCCGCCGCCGCGACCTAACCCATTTCCCCCTGAGCAGCCATAGCGTACGGATCTCCGTGCCGGCACGTTCACAGGAGCTCAGTCCGTCAGTTCACCTGATGATGGCGACATGTATGATCGCCGAAATATTGTGTTCATTTTTATGTCCACATATTTTATAAAAGTCTATTTTCAGACGCTCGTTTTGCCATATGAAGTAATTTCAATTAATAACTATACATACTGTGTTTTAACTATTGAATTTAGAATATCGGTTACCCATACGCCGTAGCAATAGCGTCCTCTAATCACCTCAGTTTCTTCTGTGTGCAGGGTGAACATTAGTGAAACCGAGAAATCCCAGGGATGGATTCCTTACTGGAAATGGAGAACAAAAGGTCCTATGAACATGTGTCCGGAAACGTGTGGTTGCCACGGTAGATGGCGTTGACGAATGAAAGTTGCTCTTGGCATGTACCGTGTTTTTCTTGTCTATTTCAGGCTGTTTGATTGACGCAGCTTACTGTAAGTACCAGAATGGTCCGGTATCATGTTCGCAACAAGCCTATATTTTGTTTGTGTACAGCAAAGTAGATGGAAACAGTCGAGAAGAAGCGCAGTTATACCAAAACAGTCCCACCAATCATATCACACAACATTTCAAGCCCTTTTTGGGCGCTTGTGTGATCATGAGTCCTTTCAGACAGGCGAAGGTGCAGGGAGGCGGCGGACTGTGCGTACATCAAATTTGGGGGACCAGGTTCTAGGCCTCCACTGTTTCCATCTGCTTGGCCGTACACAAACCATCATCTCGCCTTGTTCCCGACATCAATAACGGACCATTCTTCCGCTTGCAGTACGCTGCGTCAGTCACACAGCCTGCAACAGACAAGGGACACTCGGCACTTGGTCAGAGGTACTGTCATTCGTCAGCGCCATCTACCGTGGCAACGACGTACTTTCGCACAAATGGTTCAAATGGCTCTGAGCACTACGGGACTTAACTTCTGAGGTCATCAGTCCCCTAGAACTGAGAACTACTTAAACCTAACTAACCTAAGGACATCACACAACACCCAGTCATCACGAGGCAGAGAAAATCCCTGACCCCGCCGGGAATCGAACCTGGGATTCGGACAAATGTTCATCGCACCTTTTCTCCTTTATTTCCAGTCAGGAATCAGTCCCTGCAGTTCGTCGGTTTCTTTAATGTTCACCTTCCATACTGGACGTATCCAAACCATCACTAGCAGTCACCATGTACTTACATATCTAGGTTTTCACATTGATACCGATGTCAAAATATTTTATGGTATGTGTTGTGACTTGGCAAGACAGCCAAGCCACTAGGAGATAGCCGAAAGGCACGCGTTTAAGCTCACGCAGGCTGGCGTGAGGTCTGGAACAGGTCAGGGATATGAGGCTAGCAAAAATAGTAGGTATCTGTTGGAAGACTTAACTTTAATCCATAATTGGTGAACATCGGTCTGACGGTACATGCATCACAAGATAAATAGCAAATGATAATGGCGCCTTGCTAGGTCGTAGCAAATGACGTAGCTGAAGGCTATGCTAACTATCGTCTCGGTAAATGAGAGCGTAATTTGTCAGTGAACCATCGCTAACAAAGTCGGCTGTACAACTGGGGCGAGTGCTAGGAAGTCTTTCTAGACCTGCCGTGTGGCGGCGCTCGGTCTGCAATCACTGATAGTGGCGACACGCGGGTCCGACGTATACTACCGGACCGCGGCCGATTTAAAGGCTACCACCTAGCAAGTGTAGTGTCTGGCGGTGACAGCACAGTATGCATGGCTGTTAATCATGTCAACATTCTGTGTGTGTCACTAAGCCTGTTGTAGATATTGCTTCAACTAATTGAACTTAGTTAATCCACTGCTTTCCGTTTGCTGTTTGTAACAGATCTGAAAATGACAACGGCAGAAACCGGCAATAGTGAGGTGTACAATTTATGTGATCGAGACGGACTTCCCCAAGGCTTCATAACATGATCACGGACACGTTTACAAACTTTGTGTTCAGTTGATGAACTCCTTCATCTTCTTCTCATGTTGTATTTTCTTCTCGTCTGTCCATGTGCCTCCAATTTTGTTTTTTTTTCTGCCGTCAAATCCTCCTAAATCTGGTATTTTATTATTAAAGGACAGGTTAAAAGTTTAAAAAAATCATGTAATGTGTCGGAAGATAAGAAGGCAATTTTCGCCGAGGCCGGGACAATTTTCCGGCGGAAGCAGCTGGTGACGGCGGGCGCGCCGTAGCGGCTCGTTGCGTCATCAGCAGTCGTGTCGCGTGCGAGGCTCGGGTATTGTTCCGATCACCTTGGGCGCAGGGCCGCTGCCCGCCGGCCGCGGCCGTGAAGGCGCGCTCGCCCGGGGTGCGGGCACAGCCAGCCGTGCCGTCCCGTCTGCCGAGGCCCGCCTCCCAAGTCCAGGGCGACTCTCCGGCCGAAACCGACTTCTCGTTTTGGGCGCGCGTCTCGTGCTCGAGTGGAAATCAGCCGCCAACCACGTCGCGAATGGGCTAGGGACATCACGGAGCAAGTAACTGTCCCGAGTGTAGACTTCTAGCTCTTGCGTGTGCTGCATACTGCGCATGCGCAGTAACAGGGCTGTGTGGTGGTGTCGTTTGCTTAAGATCGGAAACAGCCGCTGTGTGCCGCGCGTTTCAAATAAGGTAGTTCCGTACCACACTTCCCTGGGGCGCTCCTGACGATAAACTTGTCTCTGATGGACACTCGCCGACAGGGTAGCGCACTGTGTTGCATTACTTAAGAAGTCTTCGAGCCACTCACATGGTGCGATCGTATTTTAAAGTTCTCACTTTTATTTTCTCTATTATTATTATTATTATTATACAAATTTGGCCGTTAAAGACCGTGAAAACAGTTATTTCTTGCGCTTCTGGGAAGTCTTCTTTCTCTCAGTCCACACTTCTTTCATTCTTGCGCTGAAGGCGGCTTTTCTCTCTTCAGACCATTTAGTTTCACAAGTCTTCTTAATTTTCACACCGAAACCCGTGAATGAATTCAGTTTTTTTCTAAAAAAGGTTTCTGTTAAATATTCTTTCCTGATCTATGTCCATTTCTTTTAGATCTCTTTCTGTGTTGACAAACCATAAATTTTTATTTTTTAGATTTGCGATGTACGAAAATATTTGTTTTGTAAGCCTATTCGGGTTCATCCTCATGATGTGAGCATAAAAGGAGCATCTTCTTTTTCTAATTTCGTCTGCAATTTTGCTGCACTTCGTATACACTTCTGTGTTGCTTTTTAGTCTGTATACAGGCTTGCATTGATCATCTGTTCAAATGGTTCAAATGGCTCTGAGCACTATGGGACTTAACAGCTATGGTCATCAGTCCCCTAGAACTTAGAACTACTTAAACCTAACTAACCTAAGGACAGCACACAACACCCAGCCATCACGAGGCAGAGAAAATCCCTGACCCCGCCGGGAATCGAACCCGGGAACCCGGGAGTGGGAAGCAAGAACGCTACCGCACGACCACGAGATGCGGGCTGATCATCTGTTATTTTACTGTGTCCAAGAATTGTCCTCACAATTCCTTTCACGATTTTCTATCTGTTCTGCGTATGTAAAATTTGCCAGTGTTTCTGATGCATATAGTATCTGCGGTCTAATGACAGTCTGGTAGTGTCTGAGTTTAATGTTTTTGGATATACATTTTTTTGAATACATTTGTCTGCAGTAGTGAGTTGCTGTCTCTAGTTTTTGTATTCTAGCCCTGCAGGCTGGATGACCTTTTGCCACAGGCTGAATTAGTTCACCAAGATATTTAAAATGTTTAGATACCTGTATTTTCCCGTATTTCGTAGTTATTTTCTTTGGTGGATTTTTGATATTTGTAATGATTTCTGTCTTTTCAAATGAAATTTGCAGGCCTGCTTTTTCAGCAGTTTCTTTAAGTAATTCTATTTGTTTTATTGTGTCTTTTTGTGTGTAAGCTAAACAGGCGAGATCGTCAGCGAAGGCAAAACAGTTGGTTTCAATGCCTTTGTAGCACTTCCCTCCAATTTATTTTCTCTATTATTTAATTAGCGTTTTACTAACGCGACTGCGTATTATTATGAACTGATTTTTATTCATGGTTAGGTTTAGCGAATCCTTTTTACTGTTTGCTCCTTTCATTTACGTTGAATCCTTTTAATTATGTTTGCGGTAGTTATGAAGTCTACATTGCTTACTGTTCTCCGTAAGTTAAAGAACACGATAATACCATAAGCGTGTCGCAGCAGCAGATCTCGTGGGGCCTCCTTGCTGGAACTTCTCCACCTTGAATCGCTAAAGATAATTTATCGCTCTACGGAAAATCGATCGGTACAGCCAAGTGCTATGCTGTGTCATGTGTATGGAATGTGGCGTCCAACTTCATTTCGTGAAATTTTTTAGGTCTTCGGAGTAATATTCTCGACGGATCTCAAAACCAGGTAAAACTGCAGGTTCGCATCATCAAACCACACAACACTTCCGAACGACTTGCGTCTTTATAATCACTGAATATTTCTTTTAAAATGATTAATTGTTAAGAACTCTACACATCTGATACTCCTTTTGTGCTTTTATATGCATTTATTTTCTTCAATACCATAAAACATTGATTACTGCCTTAATGGCGGCGTCCAACAATCTCCTCTCAATCTGACATAGAACATCTATGTTCCAATGTACAACATAAAATAATTATCTCTTTGCCGTAGCTTAATACAGTCTATCTTTCTTATCGAGTTCGCATAGAGATGCTTAAATTCCCCAGAGTATTTATCTCTCGCGCAGGTATTTTATATTTATTGTCTTATTAATAGCCCGTCGCCTTTACGGTAGGGTTTAGAATTGAATATATTCATACCTTCGTCACATTAATCGGGAACTTAGTGTCGAATGCTCTCAAGAATTCTGGAAACATGGAATCTGCTTGATTCTGTTCAACCATAGCTCGCAGTATATCGTGTGAGAAAAGGGAGAGCTGAGTTTCGTTCATACCTTCGTCACATTAATCGGGGACATAGTGTCGAATGCTGTCAAGAATTGTGGAAACATGGAATCTGCTTGATTCTGTTCAACCATAGCTCGCAGTATATCGTGTGAGAAAAGGGAGAGCTGAGTTTCGCATAAGCGATACTTTCTAAAACCGTGCTGATTCGCGGTCAGTAGCTTATCTGTCTCAAGAAAAATTATTATATTCAAACTGAGCAAGAAAATTTATTATATTCGAACTGAGAATATGTTCGATTTTGCAGAAAACCGTTGTTAAGGTTATTGGTCTGTAATTTTGAGGGTCAGATGTCTTCCGTTAGTATTGATACATGTATTATCCGGCCGTCACATTGAATCCCAGATGAGCTGATGTAACTCTGGAGTATCGCATACGCCTTCGTAATCGACAAGAAGGCTCTTTTTCCTCGATCCAAAAAAACTTTACCAACAGCCGTATATTTTGGGTTATTTTATATATCCTTGTGAGTTTCAGGCTGTGTCACTGACGAACCGTACTTTTAAGCTCGAGAACGAGCCGATACGGTGTTTGTGAACGGCCAAGGAGACGGAAACGGTCGAGAGGCAGCACAGCTATACCAAAACAAGTCCCCGACAAACGCCAAATACATCACACAACATTTCAAGCCCTTTGTGGGCTTTTTGTGATCATGGGGTCTTTCTGACAGACACATAGTCGTACTTTGGCTCACACCATGTTGGAGGACCACTCGTCTGGAGCTTGTACTACGGTTCGTCTCAATAGCACGTAGAACCCGCTCCTCCAAATCTGGTGTACCCACAGTCCACCGCCTCCTTGCACGTTCATCTGTATGAAAGGATCCATGATGACACAAACACCCAAAAAGGTTCAAATGGTTCAAATGGCTCTGAGCACTATGGGACTCAACTGCTGTGGTCATAAGTCCCCTAGAACTTAGAACTACTTAAACCTAACTAACCTAAGGACAGCACACAACACCCAGCCATCACGAGGCAGAGAAAATCCCTGACCCCGCCGGGAATCGAACCCGGGAACCCGGGCGTGGGAAGCGAGAACGCTACCGCACGACCACGAGATGCGGGCCACCCAAAAAGGCCTTGAATTGTTGTGTGATGTGGATGGTGTCTGTGAGGGAGTTGTTTTGGTACAGCCGTGCTGCCTCCCGACCGTTTCGATCCGAGTGGCCGTACACAACCACCATCTCGGCTTGAAGCCGACATGAATGCCTGACCATTCCGCTACTTACAGTACGCTGGTCAGTCACACAGCCCGTAAGCAACACACGGCACGTGGTCAGAGGAACGGTCATGCGTCAGCGCCATCTGCCGCGGCAACGATGCATTTCCGGACTCATGTTCCTAGGACATTTTTTCCTCCATTTCTAATCAGGGATCCGTCACTGCAGTTTGTCGGTTTTATTAATGTTCAACTGTATGCGACTTCACTGAATAAAGTATCGCATCATGCAGTCTTATTACAAAGAAACTTTTAATGATGGCATTTTTAACGTAATTAGCGTACTTTAACCAGATTACTTTATTGTAATGAGGAGTCTCTCAGCAGCAGAAAAGTTTGCAGTAAAAAGTGTAATCGCTGGCTAGTTTGCGTTTGGTGCATTTTATGGCATAGATTGCTGCGTAAGAAATGTAAGGAACGTATCTAAACATTTTTTTTTAACGCAAGAAGTAACGGCACACCTCAGGCCACGTGACAAAGTTTGACGCCTGGCTGTGACAAGGTAGGACGCACCACACTCGACGCTATGACCATCGCCGCTCTATGCGCAGCTGTCTCGTGTTTCCGCCAATACGAGCCTCTGAGCTGCTTTGTCAGAATAGCTGATGCTAGTTGCTCCAAAAAGTGGAAACAGTCTGCACTCATGCCGTGTTCGTGCTGAGAGAGCCCAAGAGAAACCACAACCGTGGTGATATTTGATTACGCAATACGCGTACTTCTAGTACTTCCTTACCTTTCCAAGTTGTTTGAGCTTTAGATATTGATAAGCCACAATAACATCCTATTCAGAAGAGCTCGTGATTACAACTGAGCCAGAAACGTGAGTCTTGCTCTCTTGTTGTTTGTCGGAACACAGGTCGTAGCGCCGACTGTATCGCATACCATATCGCTTCAGTGCGAAGCGAGCCTAAGCGTTTCCTTCTGAGGTACAGCTATGAGCAGAAGACCACCTCTTGTATGTCCTGTGACGCCAATGTCAAATTATCGAACTTTGTGACCCATTATCTTGGAAACTTTTTAAGACACCATATTACGATTTTCTATGATTATTGAATGCACCTTTTTAGATACACTCAACTAGAATTATTTCTAAAATTGTATTGTGGGGCACGCTATCTTTTTTTTTCAAATACTCAATTTTCTGCCAGAATTTTGTAAATAAATGAACATAAAAACAAAACAACTCAGGATATTTTAATTAATCTAGTTCCATATGTGTTGAATCTCACACTTGGAATCCTGTGAAAATTTCATGTGTCTACTATCAGAACTTTTTTTAGAAAATGGGTCATTTATTGCAAAAAAATGTAGTTCAGAGATATTCAGGTTTGCAACTTTTTTATTACAAATTCTTATATAGACTTACATTCCTGCCTCTTTTATGCACTAGAATTGCCCTACTTCAGTGTAACAACAGCCCAGCACTTGCCTCCTCCTTTTCTTTCTTCATTCTTTTGTCATTTGCTGAGCAGCTAACTCTGCTTAATGTGCACGAAGTTCATCCAGTTCCCGCAGTCCTTTAGCTGTGTTCTGTCCAAATCTTACCCCTAACTTCTCCAGAACCTTAAGTCTTTCATAGTTCCCAGCATTAAAAGTTATTACAGCATCAGACACTGTTAACTTACATAGTCACAAGGCCAACAAATACATTTTTAAGTACACGGCACCACACAACATTATTGAAGGAGTCATTCACACTCTGGGTCTTCCATTTAAACACCTCTTTAGAAGGTCAGGATTTGCCAAATCTCTGTAAATAGATTTCATTGCCATAATATCATTACTTTTACCACTGTCATCCGTTTCTAAAGTTACTTTCCTTTTCGATGCACTAGGGGCCGTGGTCACTTCAGAAACATTATCGTGGTTTTCTTCACTGCTAATACACGTGTCTTCAAGTACTTCAGATGAAAATGCAGGTCTCACATATCTGTTACCCGCAAATCTGCGTTTCTTGAAGTTACTTTAACGCTTAGTCATTTTATCTACGTATAAAAAGCAATAAGAGTTAGCTTACTACACAAATGGCCGATAATCACACTACTTTCAGCGAAAACTAGTATCAGAAACTGTTTATTGGTAATGCCAACTTCTGAGACGTAGCAGTAGGCACAAAACAAAGCAATTCAGGGCCTTCTAGACTGCTTAGTTCCCAAGATATGACTGTTTAACTGTGGCAGTGTATGCATAGCCACGAAATTTGACAGTCACATGTCAGCATTGAAAATATTATTTTAAGGTCTCACAATTATCTGACTTTAATGTGTTATATACCAAAACGTTCAGAAAAGTCCAAAGTACATTATGGAGTAGAAAACAGAAAATGTCAACGAATTTCACGTACGATGTCCCCTTAACACATTGTGTTATATTATTTTGTTTGTTGTGGAGTTTTTCGTTGTTTTATGTTGTGTTAGAATATTATTTGGACGAGGCTTTGGTTTGTTCAGTTGGCTTTCAAGCGATGTACTGTTATGTAAACTCGGCGTTTACGTAAGATGTTGAGTGCCGAAATCGTGGCAAAGCGCTATTAACGTTATTTAAACGCGAGTTCTTGAATCTGTAAAAATCGCCGTGTGTTTGCAAGTTCATTCGCCGTGTCTCCAGCCTCTCTCCAAATGCACGTCAACGTAGATGTCTGGAACTCTCTGGATATTTATGAGAATGTAATAGTAGAAGAGTAATTAATTTCGGGTCTCACCTATTAATCATTTGAGATGAGCTATTTTATTTCGTCTGACACAATACAATCAGTCCTGAGACTGGTTTGATGCAGGGTTAGTTTCAACACAATCTTAACAAGAACAACAGTCTGGAGAACAATAGTCAGAATAATTAACATTGCAGATAACAACAAAAATTATATAAAATCAGAGATGATAGTATTGTTCATGCCTCTGTAAGATTATAGCGTCCTTGACAGCTACATACATAGCACAGCGTCAGTCACTGAACTAATAAAATTGTTCATATTAAATCGTAGCATTACAGTTGACTGCGGGACGCTTTGTGGTGGATATTGCGCCGTACCCGCAGTCAAATCCCAAAATTCGTGTTGTCAACACTATAATGCCCAACTAACGTCAATTTCGCAGCCAAATAACTTGGACCGCGACAGACACAGCGCGCTTACATTCGGAATAACTTTTGAACAGTGGAAGTGATACAGCACAAGACGGCTTTATTTGGGACCTTCAATATTACAGGTTTTCCCGCTTAATTCACAGTAAATAACATTAGATCAATAATTTTTTCTTTCGTTGTACGTCACGGGACGTAAATGAAGTGCAGTGTTCAGACAGCGGAACGTGCTGCGCTCATTTTTGCTCACATCGTAGTTTCGAAGCGAGCAGCGGCACCGCCTGGTTTCACTTGAAGCGAGATCGCCAGAGGAGCGTAATTAACGTCGGTGACCGCATTCCGCGGCCAGTAGCAAGTGGCACAGACCAGAGGGATTCGTCAGGAAGCGCCGGCGGCGCTACACGACGGGCGAGAGACGTTAAAACAGGTAAACAAGGGGCTTCTCTGGGGGCGCGGGTGGAACTTGTGTTCTGAATAGACTGTCAGACGCCCTGCGACAACGGTTGTTCAGTCTTGAACTCTGTCTCTGATATCCAGTTTGTTGTTGTTGTTGTCCTCAGTCCTGAGACTGGTTTGATGCAGCTCTCCATGCTACTCTATCCTGTGCAAACTCCTTCATCTCCCAGTACCTACTGCAACCTACATCCTTCTGAATCTGCTTAGTGTATTCATCTCTTGGTCTCCAATTTTTACCCTCCATGCTGCCCTCCAATGCTAAATTTGTGATCCCTTGATTCCTCAGAACATGTCCTACCAGCCGGTCCCTTCTTCTTCTCAAGTTGTGTCACAAACTCCTCTTCTCCCCAATTCTATTCAATACCTCCTCATTCGTTATGTGATCTACCTATCTAATCTTCAGCATTCTTCTGTAGCACCACATTTCGAAAGCTTCTATTCTCTTCTTGTCGAAACTATTTATCGTCCATGTTTCACTTCGATACATGGCTACACTCCATACAAATGCTTTCAGAAACGACTTCCTGACACTTAAATCTATAGTCGATGTTAACAAATTTCTCTTCTTCAGAAACGCTTTCCTTGTCATTGCCAGTCTACATTTTATGTCTTCTCTACTTCGACCATCATCAGTTATTTTCCTCCCCAAATAGCAAAACTCCTTTACTACTTTAAGTGTCTCATTTCCTAATCTAATTCCCTCAGTATCACCCGACTTAATTCGACTACATTCCATTATCCTCGTTTTTGTTTTGTTGATGTTCATCTTATACCCTCCTTTCAAGACACTGTCCATTCCATTCAACTGCTCTTGCAAGTCCTTTGCTGTCTCTGACAAAATTACAATGTCATCGGCGAACCTCAAAGTTTTTATTTCTTCTCCATGGATTTAAATACCTACTCCGAATTTTTCTTTTGTTTCCTTTACTGGTTGCTCAATATACAGATTGAATAGCAACGGGGATAGGCTACAACCCTTTCTCACTCCTTTCCCAATCGCTGCTTCCCTTTCATGTCCCTCGACTCTTATAACTGCCATCTGGTTTCTGTACAAATTGTAAATAGCTTTTCGCTCCCTGTATTTTACTCCTGCCACCTTTAGAATTTGAAAGAGAGGATTCCAGTCAACATCGTCAAAAGCTTTCTCTAAATCTACAAGAGGGAAATCCGAAATTGTTAATTTGCAGTTACATTACTTGAAAACTTTTTTTGTCATTTTTTTATCTGACCGTCTGTTAAGACACCTTTTTCCTCAGGAAGGAGAACACATACCACGTTTAAATTTATGACACATACTGAGGTCTGCAGTACTTTGGTCGTGTAAAAATGTTAACCTTCTAAGTCTGTGTAATCAAAAGATACGGCAATTTATGTCACATTAGATTGATAGTCGCAGGCTCGCTCATTACAACATATATGGTACTTTCCACTGACAAAGGGTCATGACATTCGGCAAGAAGAAAGGTTTCAGAGTACAAGTAAAGGAAAAGAATGAGAACTTTGTCAATTTGTAATTACATCAGAAGAAAGATTTCGTCATTTGCTATCCGATTTAAAACTTGAAATTAAAACATTCTCGAAAGTCTTTGAGTCCCTGGGACCGATATCTTGCTGATTGAAGGTGTCTCTGGCGCCTACCGAGGTATCGACAGACTGGTATTCAGTGACTTGACCAAGTTACGTGGCAGGTATCTGATTGTCTACATCTTCATTTTTAGAAGCGAGTATAGTGCTATCTCGGAACCACTTCAAACTTTGATAGGTTTCGGAAATATTCGGATAGTCTGCATCTGTTAGCTCAGTGATGGATGCCACCGCGTTGAAATAAATCAGAAGACATTCCTCAAGTTGACTCGACTGTAGGAGAAACTTAGTAGTAAGGAATAAACGTATTATGACGTCACGCATGATAACAGATTTTTCGACGCATCTCAGTGTTTATGACGTCATATCTCTTAAAATGTGTCGTACAATTATATATTGGTGTTGGTACACTCAGAGGCGTAGGGGAACTGTCTGCAGAATATGTTACGAATAGAGATATTAGCAAAGAAGTTATAAATTTAAATGTCATGCACAATTGCGGCACGTTTTCAAGCATCTCAATTTTTATAACGTCATATGGCCTGAAGTATGGGTGGTACCATGATATAATTTTGACGGTGCATTTAGAGGAATACGTAAGCACTGTCTGCAAATTTATTGCGAATACCGCTTGTAGCACAAAAGTGATAAATTTAAACGTCATGTATGATGCGGCAGTTTTTCAGGCTTCTCATTGATTATGACGTCATATCTCCTGAGCTGTGATAGGTAAGTGGTTCTTACCCCCATAGCGATTGTTATTTGACAGTAAGACATATGTGTACCAAGTTTGTTTGAAATCGGTTCAGTCGTTTATGAGGAGATGTCGAACGCACACACCTACATACACACATTCTTATAATATGTATGGATTTTCTGTGCCAGCTCTATTTTTTCAACCCTGTATGGCAATTTGCCTTTACTTAGTCACTCGTGTCAGTCGTTTTCGTCATTTGCCGCCCATATCACCGCTCGAATGATTTTCCACTCGCCTCTGTTCCGCTTACTTTTCTTACGACGTAATGGAACCGCGACCCCAACAGGTGCCATTCATTCTCGCGGTGAGCAGTGGTCATGATGTTCTGCGGTCTGGGCGCCTTGTCACGGTTCGCACGGCTCTCCCCCCCCCCCCTCCCCACCGCCCCCCCCCCACCCCCCCGTCGGAGGTTAGAATCCTCGGGCATGGGTGTGTGTGTTCTCCTTAGTGTAAGTTTAAGTTAGATTAAGTAGTGTGTAAGCCTAGGGACCAATGACCTGAGCAGTTTCGTCCCATACATTAAGACGCCAGCCTTTCGGCGAAAATTTTTTCCCCATGTCAGCCACGTGAAAGGAACAAACACATTGGCAAAGCTTCGAGGCAGTGTAAGAGGCGTGTCATGGACGTTCAAGCGAAAGTGCACTGCAATCGAAATGTCGTGTTCAATGCTTCGAACTCCTGTTCGTCACTCAGTTTTATTTTGTCTGTTATAATCATCACAATCTCAGACAAAAGTACAAGGAATTGACCGTAGGTATACTTTTGGTTCAGTAATACTAGAACGACAGCTGTTGGTGAAACTTATTAAAGCCTGTAAAACAAAAACAAAAAAAAAATGGTAGTCGATATGGCTTTGTCTCTCAAATCTTGTGAACAATACTTATTCTAACTTTTATAGTAAAATCTTTTGTAATATCTCTCTAAAATTCGTGAGACTTACTGCCTATAAATTAAGAGAAACTTTGTAACAGTCGTATCAGAGATACGTAAGCACATGTGTTGTGGACGCAGAACAGATTAATCTGATTATAAAATGTGTGAGCTGCATGAAATAGCAGCTCGCACAAAACGTAGGTAATTCGTTGCAGTCAGCGCTCGGTGTGCAAATTCGGGCGGCTCTTGATGCTGTCAGCGGCTAAAGGTGCTGTGATTAAGACGGCTCCTGTACGGGATTACCGTTCTGCTGATATACGTTACGAGATACTTAGCTGTTTCCCTTCCATGAGGAAACGTGCTGTTCTCTTCGTACTGGCTTAAGTGTTTGCTTCCGTTCCTCGCGCTCAGCCTCGGCATTTTCTGACGGCATCAGAGCTTTTGTCACCGACTATTCGGGATGGAGAGCTCGACGAGTTCTTAAGTAGCGTAAAATCCCTCTCCGTTCCCTCCCTGCCCCGCTCCACCCACTCTGCAGCTGCCCCACAGAGTTGCGTCTAGCAGTAAATATTCTCCCGCGTCTGTCACAGTTACTATAGCGCACATCGCAATCTTACTTCGCATTTGATATCATCCCGATCCCAATACCACAGGGTAGTTAACACTGTAGACTGTATTAACTAAGAATATGTATACTGAAACATACGTGTATTCACACAATTATGTTTTACGAAAACATTCTTCTTACCAATGCGGACTTTCCTCTAAACCAGTTGTAGTCCAACTCTTTTTCTCAAGAACCCATACTGATACTGTGGGGCGACGCCTGGGCCAGAAAACGTTCCGATCTTATTACCAACTGGTAAACTGCACAGACTGGTATGTTATGAGGTTCCTACTAGAGTAGCTATGGTAAGGGAGCAATAAGGTGACTGCCGACTCCCAGTTACTGATCGTTAAAAGTCAGCGTTATTCGGAACACTTGGTGTCGATTGTTCTCTGTTTCAGGTTGTTGCCACCCTCAGCGGGTCCAAAACTGTGATTCTTAATAGCTTGACAATGTATTGTTGTGTCGTTTGTGTGAGCAGTCACTCACATGAAGTGCAGTTGTGTACTACATACAGTAGACATTTGTAGATATGTCAGCTAGCACCGTCGCAACAGTCTGGACAGTCAATATTGGCCCACTCAGCACGCTATCAGTGAGTCAGTGGGCTGGTGTCTGCTGCTGGACTTGGCTGGGCCGCCTGTGTTGCGCATAAGCCCAGGGCGCTTTCCACTCGCCTTGCCTGCCACCTCTGTGACTGTGGGCTTCTCGTGGCGTGACCATAGTACGAGCGTAGGAGAAGTTCTGGAGGAGGCCTCTGCTGAGATTGATGATGACAGACACTCGTGAACAGGTACATCAATGAGTGCTACCTAGTGCCTTGTAGTTTCGCCTTTCGCCCTGATGAAGCGGGCAACGAGATCCATGACCAATCCATCACTATCCAGTCCTCATAGAGACCGGTGTTGAAATGGGTACGGGGTTCGCACATCTCAGTAGCATAAGGTCAGGTAACGAGGGAAGCACACAGTCATATCTTTGGAAATTATTCCTCAAAACCTTCTGACACAGTTCAGGACCGACGGGTGGCTCAATATCTTGCTGAAGATATAGATCGCCAGTGCATCAGGTGTATGATAATGGTATACTTATCCGACACTACCTGCGTTGAAGAGAGAGTCATGTATTACATCGTGTGATTCTGGATGGACTTGGACCCTGCTACATCTGCATCTATATTCCGTAGGCCGCCTCACGGTGTGTGGTCAAGGAAACATAGTGCCGCTTCCGCTCTTTCCTGTTCCTGACCGCGAGTGATGACAGGGAAGAAACACTGTTGGCAAGCTTTCGTGAGCACTCGAATCTAATTTTCCTTTCGTGTTCTTTTCGCGAGACATGCGTATGAAGAAGCATATTGATTCACTCTTTTCATCGCATTCTAACTTCGAATTTTAACATTACAGTATTCCGATATGCATAACGCCTTTCTTATAGCGTCTGCCCTTGCCGTTCATTGACCATCTCCGTGACGTTTCTAAATGAATCTGTGACAGAAAAAGCTGTCCTTCTTTGTATCTTTTCTATTTCTCCGTCAGTCCTAGATGTTTATAAATAATAATTACCTTGAAAAGGATCGGTTAATTTCCTTTCCTATCCTCCTAGTTTGTCTATTTCTAACGACGACGTCCTCCTCCTCTTTACACCCTAAGGTCAATTGGAAGAAAGGAGAGCATAATGAAAAACGGAAAAAAATATTCTGGAAACACACCTGCGAATCTTTACTGTTGTCTTCAAAGGTTACACCCCATTTCATGACCCTTACGAAATGTCCCATTTCTGTATGTATTTTAGGGCCCGAGAGGCAGATATCGCATGTGAACGAGCAAATAAAGGAATAAATGTTACCGTTAGTGACTTAATGTAACTCAGGAATAACACGCCAAATCAGTTGGCCATTTTCACTATGGTTGACGCTACCGTCGCATTGTATTGGTGAATTGACGTTTTCTTTAGACTGCTGTAAGAGGTACTATGTTCCTTAATTTTATCGTTTATGCATTTGTTTATGGCAAGTTAAGGCCTATAGGGTACCTCTTACATCTAAACAGTATTTCCTACTACGTTAACATTACAATACGTGTAGTACATAATAATGACAATAACAGAAAGATAGACGTCAAGTGGAAAAAATTATACGCTTTACAGCCATCATAAATTCGAAGATGCAATTCTTCAAAGTAATCACGCCATAACAGCGGTCCCTGTCGGAACATACCTACACGACAAAGGCAATAACTCATGGACTTTGCCGTTTCGGCGCCTGTAATCTGACTCACTAATTACTTGGCCCGTTAAGTCTTTCACACGCCTCTGACGCAACTGCTGCTAGTGGAACGAAACACCCGTTTCTTGGTAAAGCAGTTCATTTTCGGGAAACAGCTTAGAATGCTTCCGGAAAGTACGCATTAAAAGTCTTGTGGAAGAGAAGCAACCAAGAACAATAGGATGAGTAATGAGGATCATGACGCATAATAAAAGAACTGGATAACTAACTGGGAGTAATTTTGTTATTTTTACTATGGTAAAATTGATAGTGACTTTGCTTTACGGGATTTAGATTCAAAGGTATCCATACTGCATATGAAGTTTGCTATCCGGCAGTGGTAAGCGTGAAGAAAGACTATTTTTATTGAAGTTTATTACTAAAGGTTGTTTATGCTATTACTATCCATACTGACAACCGCTTCAATCTTAAGTGCAGCCTGTCACAGAGTTATGACGTCAGAAGTATGAAGCGTCAGTAGAATACCTCCTCGACGCAGAGAACCGATGCGACACGAATATCCCGTGCTTGAATTAGTGTGAGGAAAAACGCAGCATCTTCCTTTGCTATCTTCGATCACCGTTTCTTTCACTTGACTCGTTATAAATCGTCACTTGGGAACTGTCATAGCGTTAATGACGGTGATAATTAATTCTTTTCTTTTTTGTGGAGGGGTACAAAAAAAGGTAGTAGAAAACAGTAAAAGCTGTTGTTGGCACATAGCCTACGCGTCTTGAATCGCATCGAGGAAACCAGGTGCACAATAAAGCAGCTGGAAATGTGTTCTACAAAGTCGTAACCGAAAGAATCTAGAAGCTGTGGGCTGATAAATTGCTCATAGATAGTTATAAAAAAGGAACGTACCGAACTATCAGTTTAATAAGTCACAGCTGCAAAATACTAACGCGAATTCTTTACAGACGAATGGAGAAACTGGTGGAAGCCGACCTCGTGGAAGATCAGTTTGGATTCCGTAGAAATGTTGGAACACGTGAGGCAATACTGACCTTACGACTTATCTTAGAAGAAAGATTAAGAAACGGCAAATCTACATTTCTAGCATTTGTAGACTTAGAGAAAGCTTTGGACAATGTTGACTGGAATACTCTCTTTCAAATTCTAAAGGTGGCAGGGGTAAAATACAGGGAGCGAGAGGCTGTTTACAAAAATGGTTCAAATGGCTCTGAGCACTATGGGACTCAACACCTGTGGTCATAAGTCCCCTAGAACTTAAAACTACTTAAACCTAACGACATCACACACATCCATGCCCGAGGCAGGATTCGAACCTGCGACCGTAGCGGTCACGCGGTTCCAGACTGAAGCGCCTTTAACCGCACGGCCACACAGGCCGGCGGGCTGTTTACAATTTGTACAGAAAGCAGATGGCAGTTATAAGAGTCGACGGATATGAAAGGGAAGAAGTGGTTGGGAAGGGAGTGAGACAGTGTTGTAGCCTCTCCCCGATGTTATTCAATCTGTATATTGAGCAACCAGTAAAGGAAACAAAAGAAAAATTCGGAGTAGGTATTAAAATCCATGGAGAAGAAATAAAAACTTTGAGGTTCGCCGATGACATTGTAATTCTGTCAGAGACAGCAAAGGACTTGGAAGAGCAGTTGAACGGAATGGACAGTGTCTTGAAAAGAGGATATAAGATGAACATCAACAAAAGCAAAACGAGGATAATGGAATGTAGTCGAATTAAGTTGGGTGATGTTGAGGGTATCAGATTGGGAAATGAGATACTTAAAGTAGTAAAGGAGTTTTGCTATTTGGGGAGCAAAATAACTGATGATGGTCGAAGTAGAGAAGATATAAATTGTAGACTGACAACGGCAAGGAAAGCGTTTCTGAAGAAGAGACATTTGTTAACATCGAGTATAGATTCAAGTGTCCGGAAGTCGTTTCTGAAAGTATTTGTATGGAGTGTAGCCATGTATGGAAGTGAAACATGGACGATAAATAGTTTGGACAAGAAGAGAATAGAAGCTTTCGAAATGTGGTGCTACAGAAGAATGCTGAAAATTAGATGGGTAGATCACATAACTAACGATGAAGTATTGAATAGAATTGGGGAGGAGACGAGTATGTGGCACAACTTGACAAAAATAAGGGACCGGTTAGTAGGACATGTTCTGAGGCATCGAGGGATCACAAATTTAGCATTGGAGGGCAGCGTGGAGGCTAAAAATCGTAGAGGGAGACCAAGAGATGAATACACTAAGCAGATTCAGAAGGATCTGGGTTGCAGTAAGTACTGGGAGATGAAGAAGCTTGCACAGGATAGGGTAGCGTGGAGAGCTGCATCAAACCAGTCTCAGGACTGAAGACCACAACAACAACATGTGGGTGTATCTACACAGGCATAGGACGTTTGAGTTTTTATTTCATTCTTTTCTTCTTCTTTTACTGTCTACTAAAATGTTAGACTTTCATTCTGGTAATGATGGCAGAAGGTAACTATTAAGACAGCATACGAAGTGCGATGTGGCATCGTTGTTTCGTAAAACGTACACACCGGGATCGAGTTTCAACCCAAGCGTAGATGAGGGTTTCAAATACGCCATTCTGTAGGTTTGAACGATTAAGGGAAATGAAATAATGTGACATTATGTACAGAAATAACTGTTTTGAAGACGAACGAGAGGCCTCTGTCGTCTAAAATCTAAGGTTGTTAAGTGAGAACGGTGATGGAGCTGTGTGGGTGTTATGACGGTATGCATCAACAACCCCCCCCCCCCCCCCCCCCCCCCTTAGTTGCTCGGATCCGATACTTCGGTAATTACGACGGAGCTGTTAAACTGATTTAGATTCTGTCTGGAGTAGTGAACTCACCCACAGCATCTCTCAGAAAGACATCACTCTTTCTCCACGGATCGAGGTGTAAAATTCCCTGAGCATCTCAGTAACGCTGTCATGTTCAGTGTACAAGAGCGACCACAGCTCCACCATCAGCTGGACCATCACACTGACATCCTTCACTTAAATGTCTTAATATAAGCTTACTGCAATAGTAGTTAAGTACATGTCAACCGCATACTACATGATTCTTTGCATCGTGAAATCTGGTGGCTTACACTGATGGGCCAGAACATTATGGTTCAAATGGCTCTGAGCACTATGGGACTTAACATCTGAGGTCATCAGTCCCCTAGACTTAGAACTACTTAAACCTAACTAACCTAAGTACATCACACACATCCATGCTCGAGGTAGGATTCGAACCTGCGACCGTAGCAGCAGCGTGGTTACGGACTGAAGTGCCTAGAGCCGCTCGGCCACAGCGGCTGCCCGGAGCATTACGACCACGGACCTAATATCGATACCGCCCAGGAGGTAGCAACGTGACCTGGCGGTCGGTGGCTACTAGTCAGACACACGCACGGACCCAGCGAGGTGGTGGAGTGGTTAACAGGCTGGACTTGCATTCGAGAGAGCAACGGTTCAAGCCAGCATCGGGCCATCAGGATTTAGGTTTTCCGTGATTACCCTAAATCGCTTCAGGGAAATGAAGAGATGGTTTGAAAGGGCACGGCCGAATTCCCTTCTCATCCTTCCCTCATACGGTGGGACCGATGACCCCGCTGTTTGGTCCGCTTCCCTCGAATAAACCAACCAACACACGCACGATGCGTGTAGTATCAGAGAGCAAGCTGTCCGTGTGTAGAGTGGGCAAGGCGGGCCATCTGTCTGGCTTTGACTGAGGGCAGGCTGTGATGGTCCGGAGGCTCGGCACGAGCATTTCGGAAGCTGCCCGACTTCTCTGGTGTTGGAAGAGTGCTGTGGTGAGTGTCTTCAACACGTGGCGGATCCAGGGTGAAACCACGTCCAGGCGTCTCGGGCGTGGGCGGCCATCCCTCATTACGGATGTCGGACGTCACAGGATGGGAAGACTGGTAAAACAGGACAGGCGGCGAACTGTGGCGGAACTGGGCAGAGTACAAGTGTGCCTCAACACACAGTGCACGGACGACCCATCCACGTGCTAATGTTAGCACCATGGCATCGGTAACTACAGTTTAAATGGGCACGTGATCAACGTCACTGGACGTTGGATCAGTGGCAGAGCGTTGCATACTCTGATTAATCCAGATACTCTCTTCATCATGCCGATGGGAGGGTGCAAATCCGTCGTCTTCCAGGGGAACAACTTCCTGACACCTGTACTGAGGAAGGAGACTGTAACCTGCCCCCTCACTTATCGACCTTAATGACAGTGAAAAATTAAACCGCGTGTACCTAATGGAAATTTGGGAAAAGCAATCGTCACCGAAGTTAATCTATCGGTAAAGAGGGAGGAAAGGGTTACATCTAAATGAAAGGAAAAATGCAAATGAAACTGGTGGAAATTAATTTTGAAAAGGGGTAAAGTTAATAAAGAAAGTAAATGTGCGGCCGTTACGTTAACAATTAACTAGCGGTAATTAGATATTTGAGATTTGGGGGAAATCACGGTCGCCAGTCCTAAGGACAACTACTATAGTAACTGAAAAAGAAAGGTTATTACACATATAATTAACACTAGGAGCGTGGCAACTGAAGGTTGACACGTGTAGTGTGAAAACTGAAAGTTTGTCAGAAGTAATAAATTTCGCTACACTCTGACTTAATTTAGCAAAAGAATTAATAAAACCGGAAAATCGAAAATTAATTTAGTGACTGAAGTTAATAGTGAGCTTTCTTTCTGAAGCACATCGAAATCCAGTAAAATACGGTTAGTCTTGGACTACCTCAACAATCATTTCAAAAGCAACTTGACTCTACGCAATTTAGAAACAAGATATTTAACTTTGAACTTGAATTAAATGACTCTGAACAATTAACAATAGTAAAATGTAGTACGTACCAAGCTGAGCTGCAGTCACAGGTAAGCTAAAATACGGTAACAAAGCTCGCACTCTTAATTCGTGCTTGTGTAATCTGAATATTGTAGCCAGCTCTGAGACTTTAACTGAACTTTGAAATTAAAGCAGTGAAATCTAATTATATTATTTTAATGCTGGCGTTTGAATTTCAACGACACTCGGGTTCATTTCGGAAAAGGAAGGGACCCTGCTTGGCAATGCAATTGGGACAATGAGCAACAAAGGTTCATGCTAAGTTGCTGTAATTTTGCGAGACAAATGGAACAATTTGAAAAGCTGAGGTCTGCCATACAGTTCTGAAACTTTACGTGCTTTTAGTCTTCCTTGTTGGTTGATTGAAGGTTTGAAGCCGTCGATCGAGGAGGTGGCGACAGTCACTCATTGTCGGCCGTCGCTGTTGCAGAAGCTGGATGTTGGCGCGCCTTCTTCTCGACACGGTCACCAGGCGAAACGGGCTCTTGATGTGCGCCAGCTAATGCTTCCCGTCCGCGACACCATGTCAGAAACTATCATCGCGAGTCGAGCGCAATTACATGCTGCCAAACCCCGAAAGCGCGGCAACTCGCGGGAGCGTCACACAACACCTGCTCCACTCGCTACTCCCGCCAGACCCTCACTGTTCTGCCCGCGCTCCACGCGGCAGAGTTAACACTACCAAAGATCCTACACACTTTGATTCGTCACACGACCTATCGACGTAATCGTTCGATAGCAGTTTTCCCTAGGCAAGACCCAGCGTAAAAATACAAATGATATTTACGAAACAAACCAATTATACATCGACATAAGTGCATAAATATATATATATACAAACAGTAAAACAATTACAATATATAAAGAGACAGAAATGTCATATCTTGAGGTAACAAAACAAGGAAAAAAAAATAGTACAATAGATGGAAATAGGAGTATATGCATTTCCGGCGTTACACGTGCCCCACATTGTCTGAGGATGTTCGTGTAACGTAAACAGACTCAGAAAATGTCCCAAAAAAGAATCAGCGGAAATGCATATGCTCAAAACATCAACAAAATTTAGCATTCGTCTAATTAACCATAAATCAATTTTTAGACCATAATAATTGAGTGGGGACACTCCTAATCTTATTCCACTCTGTCATCTTGCACAAAATAAAACAGGTTGACAACATATTAACATTCATAGAAGATATAGAAAATGGTTTAGCTATTCCAAAATCATTAAAATTCGTGACACTATGAGAAATGGAATACTATTTGCAAAATTAATCAGAGTACATGGTCATAAAAACAGGTAGATCAAAATACGCAAATTAATAATTAATTACATAGAATACACATTTTTACATAACCTTTTCATAATTAATATCTCGTCATGAGATTCCACTTAACGCTAAACAAGAAAATAATATTCAGTAGATCGAAAAAAACATAAATATTGACAGCAGAATTCTTTCACATCAGCTGTCCGGGAAGAAAAACTATTCCGCCTTTCGTACTCGCAAGTACAAAGAATGCCGACAGCGGCACAAGAGCCAACAGCGGCACAAGAGCCGACAGCGGCTCGCCTCGCCAGTATTGTTGCGCCCGCGTGTGCGGCACGCTTGATCTCACTCGCCCTTGTGACGGCGTTTCCAGAACGTCCGTTTCACTGAATTCTTTAGGAAAAACTCACTCCCGAGTAATCTCAAGGAGTCCCTTAATACTATCACAGTGGATAACTCAACACTGTCCATCATCACACGCATGTACTAGCCTGAAACTTAAAACAGCGTCTAAGTACATCGGCAATGACTAGTAAATCACATATTTATGAAATCTTACAGCTAGTTACAAAATCATATTTACATTGCTTAATCTACTGTGACTCAGCTGAAAACTTAAACTAGCAGCTTGGATTTTTAAATTGATAAATAATCACTCTCTCTTAAATCATTTAGTCAAAATTAATTACTTATTAATTACAACTTCTTTAATGTCCTCTTGGTCAGTCAAAAGCATGGCAATCTAGCAAACCTTAAATCTTACACTCTATATTTACATATTGTACAAATTACCCATTGTGTGGTATTAATCGATCCTAGGTTGGTACAATTTCAAATCTATTATATTTCGTATACCTAACAGCTTTCCAGAGCTTGGATACTCTAAGCAATAAGCATTTGTGTGAGGTATACCAATGACTTTATATGGTCCATTATAAACAAACTTAAATTTAGAGATTTCATTGTCTATCTCGCTCGATTTCTCATGAGCTTTTACAAGTACTAAGTCTCCGATCGCAAACTTAGCAAAACGCGCTTTAGCGTCATGACGACGTATGCGAGCATCGGCTTTAAGCTTCATTACTTCTCGCAAACGATCTTTTTTCACACCAATACTAATGTCAATCCGTGGAGGGAATTTGATTATCTCTTCCACTAAACTTTTACTTCTGTCATCCAACAGGATTTCCTCTGGAGAAAATCCCGTCGATTCATGTCTCAAGGTGTTCATAATTCTCTCAAATACTGCTACATATTTGCCCCATGCCCTATGGTTGTGATGGCAATAGGTACGGCACAGTCGGCCTAGCTCGCGCATATACCTCTCAGCGGGATTCCCAGCTGGACAATAAGCTGAAATATGGATCACCTCGACCCCATTACTTTCCAAGCCTTCATTCCACAACTTAGAAGTAAATTGTGCCCCATTGTCTGATAGAATCGCCTTGGGCTTACCAATATGAACAAAATAATCGTTCACAAGCTTGCTATAGACTGCTTTGGCTGTAGCTTTCCTAATCGGGTATAGTTTGATGAACTTGGAAAAAGCTTCTAGCACTACTAAAATGTAAGCAAAGTTTCCTGATGACTTGGGCAAAGGTCCGTACAAGTCCACGCACAGTAACTCAAAGGTGTCGTTAGGCCTTATACTTTGCATAGGACCACGACTCGTACAGTTGATAACCTTCACCTTCTGACATAAATCGCAAGTTTTCACTCTGTCAGTAACTCGTTTTAACATGTTGTTGAAATGCACTACTTCACTCAGCTTTTCCGTACATTTCTTTGGTCCACAGTGACCATACGCCAAATGGTAGTAGTCTATTATTTCCGTGACGTATTTGCTGGGCCAGCATACCCGCCAAATATTACTATCTTCACCCTTACGTATGTACAAGATATGATCGTATATCTTGTAATACTTCCTTAATTTCTCTCCTTCTGGACTCTTTTCATCATATCGGGTTTTCACCATATTTAAACAACCATCCTCGTTCTGATGACGACGTAGATTCTTACAAATGTTCATTATTAATTTACGTCCCTCAACTTCTTTAAAATAGTACAATTTGACCACTCCATCTGCCTCATCTTTCAATAGACCTTGATTAGACTCGGGCAACCGCGACAGCGCATCCGCTACGCAATTGTCGGTCCCTTTTACGTAACAGATGTCATAGTTAAATTGCTGTAAATACAGCGACCACCTAGTCAGTCTTTCGTGAAGTAGTTTACAATCCTTCAGATAAGTGAGCGCCTTATGGTCCGTATGAATAATCACCTTACGGTCCCATAGGTAACCCTTGAACTTCTTGAATCCCCACACGATAGCGAGACACTCTTTCTCAGAAATCGTGTAGTTTCGCTCACTTTTTGATAAAGTTCGACTCGCGAACGCTATCGTCCGGTGTTCCTTATCCTCTCCTTTACCAACTTCTTGGAACACTTCTACCCCCACCCCGTAATTCGACGAATCCGTTCCCAGATGGAAGGGTAGCGATAAATCAGGATGAAATAGTATGTTAGATCTTAACAACTCGTCTTTTAATCTCTCGAAAGCGGTCTGACACCCGTCAGTCCACACAAACGGAACATTTTTGCGCAAGAGGTTATTCAAATTTTCATCATTAAACACTTGTCCTTTTACAAATTTACGGTAAAATCCTGTGAGCCCTAGAAAACTTTTTAACTGTTTCCTAGACTTGGGTGGAGGACAATTCTTTATTGCCTCTAGTTTCTCTGGGTCTTTCGTAATACCAGCAGTGGTAATTACATGCCCTAAAAATTTCAGTTCCTGCTTCACAAATTCGCATTTCTTTAGCTTTAGAGTCATTCCGCCACGGCGCAATGCTCTAAAAACTTCATCTAACAGGTCACAATGGTCATGCCAAGTGGCATTGGCCAACAATAGGTCGTCAACATATACAGTTAATCTTGAACTCAAAGCCGGTCCTAGCACTTTATCTAGGGCCCTGATGAACACGGACACAGATATATTAAGTCCAAACGGCAGTACTCTATACTGATAACACCTGCCCGCAAACAAGAAGGCGGTGTATGGCCTAGATTCTTCTTCGAGTTCTATTTGCCAGTAACTAGCTGTCAGATCGAGGCTAGTCATGAACTTAACGTCATGAAAACGTTGCAAAATCTCCTCCATACTCTCTGGTCTGTCTGTTTCACGTTGAACGACCCTATTCAACGTGCGTGCGTCAATCACAATACGCACACTACCATCCCGTTTTGCTACAATGACCAAACCGTTATTGTATGGACTTGTACTTCTTTCAATCACTCCCCATTCGATCATCTTATCTATCTCCCGTTGCACTGCTTCCTTTTTGGACAGCGGTATAGCATACGGTCTCACGAAGAATGGTTCGTGCGGAATTACATGCAACTTGCATTTATATCCTTCCACAAGACCCGGTTTGTCTGAAAACACACTCTTATTCCTCATTATTACTTCATACAGGCCTCGTCTTTGTTCGTGTGTTACGTTTGACACACCGTCTACAATACTTTCCAATTCACTTTCTACACTATTGTCAATGCCGAGATTCCTCACATTACAGTAGTTCAAATTCATACCTACGTCAATACCATTCGGCCAGTTAACAATGTGTATAGGCTGGTATTGCCTATGCACACCGTCTCCTGCCTCGTCAAAACTAACTACTATTGTTTTATCTTGGGACGTACATGTCAACGTTTTGCTTTCGCAGTTAATCACTGCACGGTACTTTAACAGCCAATCTAACCCGATAATTACTTCCGTAGTTAAGTCTGGCACGACGACAAACTCTTGTTCAAATCGTGCCCCACATATCTCGAAGTTGACAAAAATCTGTTTTGTGACCGGTTTACTGGCCTTCCCAGTAGCACCGATAATTTTCACTCCTGTTACTGGCATAACTACGATGCCAGGTCTGTCTTTCAGTAACTCAAATATTTTCCCAGATACAGCACTCAATTCTGCACCGGTGTCAATCAACACGTTTAGTTGTAGGTCGTGCATATTAACAGACACTACTATCTGTCTACACTTGTCCTCGACTGTTTCATTATTTTCCCACAGTAAATCCTCGTCTATATCCAGGTCATTCCAGAAAAAACCATCCGGCTTTGTTCCTAAATCCGGTTTATCTGGCGGCTTTTTCAGCCTCTGTTCACATACAGTTTTAATTTCAACACGTTTGTCCTGAGGCTTAGTCTGTAGCGTCGCCTCCAATACCGAAACCTTTTCCTGTAACTCGTCAACTAGTGAGTGTTGCTTTGCTATCAATTCACTAATTGTCACCTTCGTTGATTCCTCTTTAATCAGATTGATCTCATCTGCCAATTTACCTGGAGACATGTGCCCAGTAGTATCTGAAATTACTTCCTCTGGATCTGCGCAACCCACACTGCTACCGTCTGACCGTATAACGTCAGCTCTAACCTCATACACGCTGTAATCTACGTGCTTTTCTACCAATCGTTTCCGGCTATGACTAAAATTTTCGCAATCTTTCTCCTTAATACTCTCGCAATGTTTAAACTGGATGTTCGCGTCGGATGGGTCGGCTACTTCCACCACTATAACTTTCGGTAAAGTCTGTCGGTTAGGGCCAGAACTTTCCGTTACTACTTCAACATTCAACTCCTGCGGGACGAAACACGAGGCATCTTTCTCGTGCTCCCCATTAACATCAACTATTTCTAGTAAAGTCTGCCGGTTAGGGCCAGAATTTTCTATCACTTCACAATCACTATCTTCCTGCGGGACGAGACGCGGCAAATCCTGCCCGCGCTCCCCATAAACACTTCTCCCGTACAGGCCCCTATAATCTCTTAGTTCGTCGTATAAGCGACCGAACTGCCTTAACCAGACCTCATCCCTCTCTGCATCTCCTCGCTCGATGACGGACGTTTTATCCGACATCTGATCTTCTTTCAACACTTGCGAATCATTCTTAAACTCAATCTCCAGTTCCGCTGTGGGTATTACAGCTGCCACTTTATAATCGATTTCCGGAACACTACTTAAATTGTTCTCACTGACAGTGAATGTACTTCCTACTGCCGTGTCTACAGCTGATCTACTACTTCTGGGCGCACTCCTTTCTCCTAATACTGGCACACTCTCCCGCCGTTGATTATTCCATACGGAATTTTCATAACGACGACACCTGGGTTTTCTCCTGTTATTGGGCCGCCAAAATTTCTCCACGCCCGGTCGGCCCCTCACCGGCGCGGCTAATGGTTTCCCTGTCTCGTCCCAGCAGATACGCTCCCCGGATACTGCTGAGGCGGCTGGCCACACCCTCTGGCGTTATTACTATTCTGCGCAGCCCGTATCACGCTAGTATGATACTGGTTTCCATCATTCCGGTTATTATTTGCATTGTACCGATTGTTATTACGGTCCGAACCATTATTGTTATTGCTGCCATGGTTGCGGTATGCATTATTCCCATGGTTATCGTTGTTGTGGTTGCTGTGGTACCCGTTGTTGTTACCACGGCCTCTACCACTGTCGCGATTATTGCGCCAATTGTCCTCGTCCTCCACTCTTTCCAGGAAATCATTGATTGTCCTGTAATTGCTTCCTACGTAGCGTTTTGTATCATCTGGAAGCTTTTTGTAGAGTTCCCAGACTATTTCGGATTCCGTGCGGCGATCACGCAAATATTCCAACTTGCGGATCCAGCCCTCACAAAACTCCTTCATCGTGCCGCGCGAATTCGCATCGAAAGGCCTCGATACGACAAATTCGCGCCAGACACTTTGCTGTTTTTGCTCTGACCAGTATTCAGCCAGAAACAAATTTTTAAACTCGTCAAAAGTCAGGTTCGTAATGTTGAGGTTTAAGCCCCAACGCTTGGCACCACCAGCCAACACATCAATAATCGCATTAATTTTTCTCTCATTAGTCCATGATCTGGGTAAAACTCTTTCACAATTTTTAATGAAATCCGTCGGGTGTATACCGCCTTTTTTCAAGGGGTCGAACCGCTCCTCTTTCGTCAACAACTCCGAACTATGTGCACAAATTGGCACATAGCTCTGTTTTTCGTCAAGTTTCCTTTCTAATTCCGACACCCTCGTAATCACTTGGCAAGTGGTTGTCGCAAGCGTTTCCACTTCCCTCTTTTTCTCTTCGCAGGTGTTAGCCTGCTTCGTCACTTTGGTATCTACTTCGGATACTAAAGCCTTTAAAGTTTCCACCTTCTGTTGATCCTCTTTTCTCACTAATTGAATTTGTTCCGTCACCTTATTCTCGATGATCGGAGCAACTGCGTCTCCTACACTTTTCTCGATTCTGCTAATTTCGGAATCAAAACGAGTATTTATGCTCGCAATTTCCGCCTGAACGCCTATCATTTCCTGTTTAAGGTTACCGATTTCGGTATTAATCACGACAATATCGTCTTTGATTTTATCAACTTTTGTGTTAACAACTTCAACATTGTTGTTAACAACATTAATAGCTTTGTTCTGATTGTCTAGCATTCGTTCAATTTTTTCAGACTGAGCTACTTGCTTGGCAGCCTGAGCTGCTTGCTCGGCAGCCTGAGCTTCTTGCTTGGCAGCCTGATCTTTAATTTCTGCCGATTGACTCTTGATTTCGTTAATCAAAACATTCAATAAATCAGTTAAATTCCCGGAAACCACCGGTTTTACTTCCGTAGCGGCTTCCTCTTTCATTGTCCCCCCGTATTCGTCATCAAGGGATTCAGATTTGATTTTCACTTCCGATTCCGAAACATTTTCTAAAGTCTGGAATTCCATTTCTGCTCTTTGTTGCGTTTCGGCGGTCGCATCTTTCATGCTAGCCGCCTGCCCCAGAACAATGGGTACCGCTGTGCGTGTTTCCCACTGTTCGACCGATTGTTCCGTATCCAAGTCTACCAAATTTTGGTAATTGTTGCCTTCACTCATTTTAATAATTTTCAATATAAATGCAAAATCTCAACTCTAATTAGGATTCCTCACACGAATATTCTCGCTGACGTATCGACCATTTCGTAACCAGTACTTTGTTACGAGATTTGCACAATGCAAAATTCGTGTCCAGAACAACCTCAAATTTGAAGATTGTCCTGTCACCAGGTCGCCACGTGTAACCTCCCCCCTCACTTATCGACCTTAATGACAGTGAAAAATTAAACCGCGTGTACCTAATGGAAATTTGGGAAAAGCAATCGTCACCGAAGTTAATCTATCGGTAAAGAGGGAGGAAAGGGTTACATCTAAATGAAAGGAAAAATGCAAATGAAACTGGTGAAAATTAATTTTGAAAAGGGGTAAAGTTAATAAAGAAAGTAAATGTGCGGCCGTTACGTTAACAATTAACTAGCGGTAATTAGATATTTGAGATTTGGGGGAAATCACGGTCGCCAGTCCTAAGGACAACTACTATAGTAACTGAAAAAGAAAGGTTATTACACATATAATTAACACTAGGAGCGTGGCAACTGAAGGTTGACACGTGTAGTGTGAAAACTGAAAGTTTGTCAGAAGTAATAAATTTCGCTACACTCTGACTTAATTTAGCAAAAGAATTAATAAAACCGGAAAATCGAAAATTAATTTAGTGACTGAAGTTAATAGTGAGCTTTCTTTCTGAAGCACATCGAAATCCAGTAAAATACGGTTAGTCTTAGACTACCTCAACAATCATTTCAAAAGCAACTTGACTCTACGCAATTTAGAAACAAGATATTTAACTTTGAACTTGAATTAAATGACTCTGAACAATTAACAATAGTAAAATGTAGTACGTACCAAGCTGAGCTGCAGTCACAGGTAAGCTAAAATACGGTAACAAAGCTCGCACTCTTAATTCGTGCTTGTGTAATCTGAATATTGTAGCCAGCTCTGAGACTTTAACTGAACTTTGAAATTAAAGCAGTGAAATCTAATTATATTATTTTAATGCTGGCGTTTGAATTTCAACGACACTCGGGTTCATTTCGGAAAAGGAAGGGACCCTGCTTGGCAATGCAATTGGGACAATGAGCAACAAAGGTTCATGCTAAGTTGCTGTAATTTTGCGAGACAAATGGAACAATTTGAAAAGCTGAGGTCTGCCATACAGTTCTGAAACTTTACGTGCTTTTAGTCTTCCTTGTTGGTTGATTGAAGGTTTGAAGCCGTCGATCGAGGAGGTGGCGACAGTCACTCATTGTCGGCCGTCGCTGTTGCAGAAGCTGGATGTTGGCGCGCCTTCTTCTCGACACGGTCACCAGGCGAAACGGGCTCTTGATGTGCGCCAGCTAATGCTTCCCGTCCGCGACACCATGTCAGAAACTATCATCGCGAGTCGAGCGCAATTACATGCTGCCAAACCCCGAAAGCGCGGCAACTCGCGGGAGCGTCACACAACACCTGCTCCACTCGCTACTCCCGCCAGACCCTCACTGTTCTGCCCGCGCTCCACGCGGCAGAGTTAACACTACCAAAGATCCTACACACTTTGATTCGTCACACGACCTATCGACGTAATCGTTCGATAGCAGTTTTCCCTAGGCAAGACCCAGCGTAAAAATACAAATGATATTTACGAAACAAACCAATTATACATCGACATAAGTGCATAAATATATATATATACAAACAGTAAAACAATTACAATATATAAAGAGACAGAAATGTCATATCTTGAGGTAACAAAACAAGGAAAAAAAAATAGTACAATAGATGGAAATAGGAGTATATGCATTTCCGGCGTTACAAGACAAGCTGGCGGCGGCTCCATTATGCTCTGGAGAACATTCACGTGGGCATCCGTGGGTCCAGTGGGGCTCGTGCGAGGCACTGTGACGGCCATGCAGTGTCGCTCAGTGACTGCAGACCACGTGCACCAATTCGTCAGGGTCATGTTCCCCAATGGTAGTGGCACTTTTCAACAAGATAATGCACTATGTCTCAAGACCACGAGTGTGATGGAGTGGTTCGAGGTACACAGTGACCAGTTCCAATTGATGTGCTGCTCCTTCCCCCCCCCTCCCCCAACTCGCCCGATCTGTGCAGATGTGGTGCCAACTCCCTCCAGCGACATACGAAGGACTCACTGCTTCCATGCCACGACGCGCTGCCGCTGTTATCCGTGCCAATGTGGACATACCGGCTATACGGTGGGTGGTTATAACATTCTGGTAGATCAGTGTATGTATTACGTATATATGTAGAGTATGTGTGACTACGATGAATGTCTATGTAGTTTGACTGCCGCTTTCGTTTCGTTGATGATGACAGAGAGTAGGGAGAGGGAGAAACCAAATGCCGTCACATAGACCACTCTCCTCTAACAGCATCAAGGGATCCGCCGAGATTATCCTACTCGTCAGAAGGATAAGTCACCATCAAAAGTGTCACAAGCCACAAGACATTGACGAAAAATTTAGAATTCAGTCCCCGACGTTTGTACAAAATATGGTACCAAAGAACTTGACAATACCTCTACATCCTCTCTCCCACCCCCCTTATCCCCTACCCCCCCTCGCCCTCCCCTTTTGCCGGCCAAGTACTGGAGGTGATATTTTATTTCGCCATACGATTCGAGCCTGCTGTCTCCGAGTCGGACACCATCGCACAAGCGTGAGTTAGCGATCTCTGCTTTGGAAGCGTTCACAAACTAAAAAATACGAATTCGTAGCTTTTTACCAGTGAAAATTATATTCAGCTTATGAGTCTCGCACATTTCGCATTTCAAGGCTAACCTTTGTTTGCTTGATGTAAGTTGTTAAAATGTTATTAAAGTCCGAAAAAAAAGTATTTCCGCAACAGCCGTTTGTGTTTCCCACTTAGCTAATTTTGAAGACGAAATGACTGCCTACAACGCTGAAACTGCTGTCTCATCCGCGCAGGTTGCGTAAATAAAACTGGATTTGCGCCACTTAGTTGAGTCGGAGCAGGTGACGAAACACAGACGTCGAGTTCATCTGCTGACAGGCGAACGTGTGTCACACGATATACTGTTTAACGTCGAGTGGGAAGTCAACATTTTGCGCGGCAAGTGCTTTAATTTTCCTGTTGTTTACGTGCCAGCTGACGCAGGGGCAATAGTTCTGTGGAATATCACCGGCCTTACGCTGACATGACACGCAGGGACAGAGATAGTGAAGCACAGCAACTGTTCAAGTCTTATACTGTTCCCTAAGTGAATCTTTTACGCAAAGTATTGCCAGATGGAAAGTGGTTGCGACTTTCGCGATTTCCTTCCATTACACATCCATATGGACGGTGAAGCGAAATTCGAGCTTCGCAGCGCGACTCCACATATGGCAGCGACAAAAATATGTCTGTCACAAAAATTTGTCCGGCGAGTGCATTCGGCAGAAAAAGGACGTTAAAGAGTGGCAATCTGGCAACACTGTAACCACATGTATAGTAACTAGCTCCGTCAACATATTACAGCTGGGCTTTATAGATGTTGCAGTGGTTGGAGTTTTTTGGTTAGCATGCAGTAGGTCGAGGGTTCGATCCTGGGTTCAAGAGTAAGTTTTTTATGTGGTAAATGTGGTCAAAGTGGTACCGTATCTGGTATCTTAATCGACAACTGCGATTGCAGCGGGTCGTCTGGAAAACATTTGCACTTACATACGACAATCGTAGAATTGGAACATTGGTCAGCTTTGAAAATACCCTTTCCACGTCGTGGGCTCGAATTTATTCGCACCGCTTCCTCTACTAGAAGCGTAACCTGTTTTCTGTGTACTCTCCTCTAATGGTCACATAGATTAGTGCCAACTATTATTCTTGCCTCGTTCAGGTCCACTACATTTCGTTAGGGCCTTACGTTACCAGTAGGACTAGCAACGTGCTTTGCGAATAATGTCGAAACTCGGTTACTATTTCTATGTGTTATCACTATGGTCCCATTAATTGTTTCAACAATCTATTTCTTATTTGTCTAACCACATGTTTGTTGTGTTCAGCGTTACAAAATGTTGTAAATTTAGGGTGCATGTCACATAAGCAACGGTGTATATTACGGTATGAAATGTCAGAATGAAATTAGCAAATGAAAGAATGCAACCCAACCCAGGATTGAACCCTCGCCCTTCCGCATGGTAATCCAGACCTCTGTCCACTGCGCAAACTGTGCGGCACGATTAAAAAAGTTTTGTCAGAGGTAGTTACCACGCTTGTTGTGACAGTGTTTGCCAGATTGTCACTCTTTAACCTCCTTTTTCTGCCCGATATACTCGCCATACGTAATTTTGAGACAGACATTTTTTTATCGCTGGCATCTGAGGCGTCGCCCTGCGAAGCCTGAGTGCGCGAATTTCGGTTCACCCTGTACATACATTCTTTGCAAACAACTATACGGTGTACGGCGGAAGGTACCATAATCATTCCCTTTCGTGTTTCACTGTAAGGGAAAAACGACTAGCTATATGCCTCTGCACAAGCGTTTATTTCTCTCATCTTGTCTTCTCGTATCTTACTCAAGTTTTACGCGTGTGGTAGGAGAATCGCTCTGTAATCAGCCACAAATACCGGTTCCCTGAACTTTCTCAAGAGTGTTTGGCAAAAAGAACGTCATCTTCCCTCCGGGGATTCCCTTCTGAATCCACCGAGTATTTCCGTAATGCTCGCGTGTTGATAGAACCTACCGGTCAAATCTAACAGTACGCCTCTGTCAGAGACTTGTGGGAATCCCAAAGACACGGGCAATACCGAGTCACGATAGTGTTATAGCCGCGGTCTTCTTCATAAAAAAACTACATTTTCCTAGAGATCTCCCAATAAAAGAAGTTAACCATTTGCCTTGTCTACAACCGGTCTTATGTGTTAGTTTAATGTCGTACCGCTTTGGAACGTTACGTTTAGATATTTAATCGACTAGACTGTGTGAAGCAGCACACCTTTAATATGGCCATTAGCGGACTGTTTTCCTACTCATCAGAATTAACTTGTGTTTTCTACATTTAGAGCATACTGCCATTTACCATATCAAATACAAATTCTGTCGGAGTCATCCTGCGTGCTCTTACAGTCACTCAATGATCACATTTTCCCGATCACTACAGCGTCATCAGCAAACAGTGGCAAATTGCTGCTCACCCTAACCGTCGGCTCTTTTATGTACACAGGGAACCAGAGCGGACCAATCACACTTCTCCAGGCACTCCTGATGATGCCCACGCCTCTAATGAACACTCACCGTCCGGAACAACATAGCTTTGTATTTTTTACAATGTCACATATAATGTGAGAATCTATTCCGTATTCTCGTACCTTCGTTGATAGTCTGAAGTGGGCCACTGTGTCAAACCCTTCACGGAAATCTTGAAATATGAAACCTGATGTTTGCCTTTCATCAGTGGCTCGCAGAATATCTTGTGAGAAAAGCTGAATTTCGTCCGCCCGAGCGATGATTTCTAAGTCAGTACCGACTTGGGGACAAAAGCTTGTCTCAAGGAAATGTATTCGGACGCAGAATTTCAAACATTCTCCGGCGAAGCAACATTAAGAATATTAGTATGTAGTTTTGCGGATCCGTTCAGTTACGCTTCTTATATACGGGAGACACGTGCTATTTTTCCCAGTCGCTTGGCACCTTACACTGTGCGAGAGATTCGTGATAAATGCAAGCTAAGTAAAGGGCAAATGCTGTACAGCATCTTCTGTCAAACCCAACTGACATTCCATCCGGCCGTGGCGACTTATTTGTTTTCGACTCTTTCAGTTGCTTCTCTACGTCAGGGATGGTATTACTTTGTCCTCCATTCAGCAGTCCATGCGGCGGTCAAACAATGGTGTGTTTCTGTGGTTCTCCTGCGTCAGTGGTTTTCAAACGGATTTTAAAACTTTATCCGTCATTTTTTATTGCCACAGCAGATTCAGCGACGTTTGACTGAATGGTGGCTTTCGACCACTTTAGCGATTTTACGTGGGACCAGTATTTTCTCCTTTTCTTGGCAAGAACTTTCGCTATCATATAACGGTTGAACTTTCTGTATGACTCGCTCATCGACCCTTCTTTATAACGTCTACCAACTTTGGCATGTGGACGTTTCTGCCTTTCTTTTTTGAACATCCGTTCGTATGATTAAGCAAAGTACAGGCACGATGACACGAATGGCCAACGGAACTACGATTCAGAAAGTGATTCATTAATAATTAATCAAGATGTTTAAAATGAGTGTTTATCTGGACAGTGAGTAAAATTGTAACAGTATTTGACTTAACTCTTTCACAATTTTTTTTCTTTTGGCTATTCACTTGCCTTGTTCATAACTTACATAGTAAAAGGAAAACGTCTATGCAGAGAAGTCATTACTTTCAGCGTAGCATTAATATACTATTGTAATTGTGTATTCAGAGATACCCATGACCTCCTATTAGACCCGAAAATGAATAATGGTTGATCAAAACTGACAGAATGTTGTGAAACGATGCAGTATTTGCGCCAGTCAAACCTTTTTTGCAAATGAGACACCCACTTTTTTCAATGTGAGGGTGTCTGCTAGATGTCAGTAAACAAGTAATGTAAAGAGACTCATATACAGCTAATCGAAATACAGCGCAGTGATCCTCGAAAATACAAACCGATTGACTTGAATTATAAAACAGTTGGACCACTCTACGGCTCTCTTAGCAGAATCTTGTTATCTATCCTATCGAGAATTGTACTGAGTTTCGTCTTAATGTCGATTGTCTCTTGTTGGCACTATAACGACTGATCAATAGTTCACTAATTGCTACTTTTATACTCAAGTAGCTTTCGAAATGTTCTGAGCGCTCTCGTCGCTATACATATAAAAATTAGAATCCACTCTCACCGTCTCATTGTAGCAGTACTTCATGTAACTCCTGTAGCAATTGTTAAACCGAGTACTGTCAGAGGACTGGGGAGCATCATGATCCGATGCGTGAGAAACTGAAAACCACTTTCAGTTATATCTCACAGAAATACAGCTAGCTACGTTTGTGTCCGACAGCAGCAAGGACGTGCTAGTGCGATGGCACCCAATCTGAAGGAACCCGGTTCGAATTGTTGTTATTATCATCATTATTATTACGAGAAAACTTCAAAACCTAAATTGCGTATTATTAGGGCAGGTTTATTAACTTTTATTGGTTGTTGCAGTACACTTCAAAGTGACATTATTTTTCAGCTTTGTCATCAAGTCTTTGTAAACAACGGTCGAAACGATTTACCAACTGTTCAATTTCTCGCCGACAGAAATCCTCTCCTACATCACGGAGCCATTCGGAAAGAGTCGTGTGAACATCCTAGTCTTTCGAAAATCTTCGACTGCTGCGAATCAGTTCCTCGACTGGCTGGACATTGTAGTTTGTAGTCGACATCGATGCCTTTCCTTCCCGGTCAGTGATAACCACGCCTGTGCGGCCTTGATTAAATTGTTGACACCGTTTCATTACATCTGGTCGCGACACTGCATTTGGGCCATGTGTCTCCAGACTTCACCGTAAATCTGCGTACAATTTAGATGTTCTTCCCACACAAGAATCGTACTGTCCCCCATACTTGACTTTGAAGTACTTTTTCAGTTGCCGAGCCGCTTCACTCCCATACGCCGATGCACCTGCTGCCCGTACCGCAGCAGAACTGTCTCCGTAGGAAATCCGGAACATGTCCGTCACTCTTTTCTGACAATGCACCACTCTTATTACATAACGGTCTTAGCGTGGGACATGTGTAACTTACTTTCTCAAGACTTATTATTGCATTATTATTATTATTATTATTATTATTATTATTAATACTTTGATCTCTTACCTACGTTTCCTCTTTCTGACTTCAAAATATTTTGTACCAGTCTTCAGAATTACCCTACCTTGGAAACCTTCCATTTTCAATATTTTTTCTCACGAAAGGAT
This sequence comes from Schistocerca americana, assembly GCF_021461395.2. NCBI lineage: Eukaryota > Metazoa > Arthropoda > Insecta > Orthoptera > Acrididae > Schistocerca > Schistocerca americana. The sequence continues at coordinate 991,378,193 of NC_060121.1, forward strand.
TCTCTGTGGTTTATATTTTCTGTTTTTATATTGTTTCCTTTTAAATCTTTTTTAATTCGCAGATCCAACTTATTCTGGACTTCTTAGCCCATAAATATTTCAAAACCTTGTTAGTTAATCTACTGTCTTGCATTCGAAACAAATGTCCAAAAAGCCACAAGTCTTCTTTTTATCATTACATTTTAAATATTTTCTATAGTTTGGTATATTTCAGCACTACTTCGTAATTTTCAACTTTATGCTGTGTTTTGTGGTCCTAATATTTTCCATATAATTCTGGTTTATCTAAATTACAGTTTAATGCCAGGCATTCGCTTGCATATGAGCATTCTTGCTTCCCTGCTGTGTTCTAATGACTTATTTTTGCATTTTTGGACGGGAACTTTTAATTGTAGAGGTCTTTGGTGATACTATATGCTCTCCCCATTTTATGCAACCTTTACTCTATTGCAGATTTTCCAAAGCATCTTGTTAGATTATAGCCCCTAGATATTTGATTTTTTTACCCTTTATATTTCACCAACATTTGTTTACAGGAATTTTCGAGCATCCTTAAAGTTTGTTAAAAAAAATTTTTTCTGCAGAAATTCTTAAGCCAGTTCCGTTGTCTATTTCTTCCAGGAGATTTATTTATATTATATTTATTTATATTATATTTATTTATATTATAGCAGATACCACATGTTTGAAAAGTGTAGCAAAATCATCTGCAAATGCAAGGCAGCTGATTTAGGTCTTTTTGCTCCCTCTTCCTATCCTTATCGGCGAAATGCTCAATTCAATTAATTTTCGTTCCGCAAATTCTCACTGTTTTTTTTTCTAGCATAATATTACGAAGAGTTGGAGATACGCCGTCATCTTGTCGTACACCTGTTTTTATTTTGAAAGGCTGTGAAATTTCTCCCATAAATTTCACTTTACAGACTGTATCTGCAAGTGTTTCACGAATTAGGTTCTCCAGTTTAGACTTCACGCCAAATTCTCTAATTATTTTACCTACAATTTCTCTGTCAACAGAATCAAAAGCCTGTTTGAAATCCACAAATATAACTAAACGTTCTTTGAATCTGTGGCGAATTACCAAAGTGAAATTAAATACTCGTTCTGAGCATGACCTTCTCTTCCTAAAACTACCTTGGTGTTCACCTAAATGACCATCTAGTGTTGTTCTTGTTCCGCTTAATAAAATCTTGGAAAATATTTTATATGCTATTGGCACTAAAGAGATTCCTCTATAGTTGAGTACGCCCTATTTATTAGCTTTTTTTGGTGTGGATGTATCAACGCAACTTTCCATTCCTCTTAGATTTTCTCTGTTTTCCAGACTTCTTAAAAGAGTAAATTTTATTGTTATTATTATCATTACTGTTACGATCATTTACGTAAGTTAACTGGATATGTAAGTAAAAGTTGATCAAGATGTGGCCTGGACAAACAACCATACAGATAGGTGTAAAAGTTACTTCAGGCATGGTAAGGTATCAGCAAATGTGGCAAGTCCCTCTCCTGAAATGGGTACAGCCATTACGGAATAAAGCGAGAATGTTGTGTCTAACTTTACTCAGTAGCATAGCTCTGGAGGTCACATTTTCAGGCCAGAAGACGCAACTCAAAACTTCATTATTTCCTTTCGCAGCTGACTTCAGACAGACTTCCCAGGATGGCTGGTCTGAATCCATGACGTCATGATTTTGTGGTGAATATCGAGGCTTAAGTATCGAAACCCTGCTGCTTGTTTTATGTTGATTTCATGTTGGTAGTTACATTTCCGCAGTTGTTTTCCCCAAAATGAAATTCTTCTCCAATACCTTTCTGCTCATGATGTATTTGAAAGTAAGTAATGATTTATCAGATATGGATCATGATAAAGGTATGTTGGCGGGTAAGTTAAAAGTAAATGAGGGGTTGAGAGGATGTGCTTTTGTGTGTAGGCAGAGCTGTGTTGGGGATGTACACCAGAATATGCAAAACCTTTTAATGAAGCACAAATGAAAACTTTTAACACTGCATCGCGTCAGCAATCGTGAGTAATTTAATGATTATAAAGAATCCGCCTCGATTGCAAATAGAAACCGGATGTTGACCTACGTTTCGGCGCGGATAACCACACCTTCTTCGGAACACACTAAAACTACAAAGTCTTTAGGCAGTTTGTAGTTATAGTGTGTTCCGAAACAGGTGTGGTTATCCGCGCCGAAACCCAGGTCAACATCCGGTTTCTATTTGCAATCGAGGCGGATTCTTTATAATCATTACAAATGAAAACCAAGAGCTGCCATCTTAAGTGGGCGTTGCTGTATGTCGTCCAAGAGTGATGACGATGAGGACCGCAGGGAACGATAATAATAATAATAATAATTTTACTGTCGTTCAGCTGATTACAGCAATAGACAAAGTCAAGAGCATATATTTCTACATAAACTACTATATCGATGTAAACTGGTTTACATAAAATAGGTACAGTATTTTCATCTTCAAAGAATTCATCAATGGTGTAAAACAGATTGTTGACTAGTAGCTTCAAATGACTGCTTGTACTTTAGGATCAAGGCCTGGAGGAAACTGGAACATCAAACAACGAGGCCCGAATTGTTTTAATTATCGCAGTCGGTTCGCATTGCGTCATCGTCTACCCTAATGACCCCACTCAACGCTTCAATGGCCCTCTGGCCCAGACTTCACGATGCTACAGTGGTCTGATGGAAGCCGCGAGAGAGATACAGCTGCGCAAAACGCGGAAGGGTTCTGCCACGGTTGTGACATTAATATTAGGTCAGGGGTGGCTGCGGACTGATGAAATTCTCGAGTAATATCCATCCTGGCATAATACTGAGCCGTACACTAAAATGTAAATGGCCTGTTAGTACAGGTTGTCGTCCACGTTCCTGGACTTGGAAGTGAGCTAGCCGGCCGGAGTGGCCGTGCGGTTCTAGGCGCTTCAGTCTGGAACCGAGCGACCGCTACGGTCGCAGGTTCGAATCCTGCCTCGGGCATGGATGTGTGTGATGTGCTTCGGTTAGTTAGGTTTAATTAGTTCTAAGTTCTAGGCGACTGATGACCTCAGAAGTTAAGTCGCATAGTGCTCAGAGCCATTTTAAGTGAGCTAGGTCGTGGTCGAATCCGCTTGACAGATTAACGAATGTTGTTCTAGAACCTCTGCCAACTGTATGCGACGTTAAGGTGCTTTGCCATACTGGTCTAACCAAGTATCGAACATCTGTCCCATCTTCACCGCAAAAAAAGCACAACCGACAAAGAAATTAAAACACAGAAATATACGGAACAGTGTTTGCACGACTCACAGACAGATGGTCATTAAGGCGGACTGGACATAAACATGGAAGCACGGCGAGAAGTGCTTGCTTTAACGTAGAAGCCTGCAGGTGGCGCTGTTGTATTTGACCACGAACGGCACCTGCGTGCAGCGCCGTCAGTACGTTGGTCAGGACAGTGTCCTATATGGATGTGGGTGCATTATGTCGCACGCAAGTGAATTCGAACAGCGGAGAGAATGTTGGCATTCCTATGGCAGATTCTTCCGCAGTCAAAGTAGCCGAAGTTTTTGGTGCTTCAAGAGGTATAGTATCGAAGATTTATGGGGCGTACACGAAAAGTGGGAAAAAAATCATCCCCTAAGTCACAATGCGGACGATAGTATGTGTTGAGTGTCGTGACGGAAGGCTATTGCCGGTCCAAGTGGCCGTGCGGTTCTAGGCGCTACAGTCTGGATCCGAGAGACCGCTACGGTCGCAGCTTCGAATCCTGCCTCGGGCATGGATGTGTGTGATGTCCTTAGGTTAGTTAGGTTCAATTAGTTCTAAGTTCTAGGCGACTGATGACCTCAGAAGTTAAGTCGCATAGTGCTCAGAGGCATTTGAACCATTTTGAAGGCTATTGAAGAGGATTGTAACGAGAAATAAGAGGACGATGGCCACAAATGTCACTGCTGAACTCAATGTCAGCAACCAAACAACACGAAGGGAGCTCTATAAGCTGCGAACTGTATTGCGACATGGGATTCGAAAATCTCACATCAGTATAGCAAATGTCCGTAAAACGAAAACATGGTGGTCAAGCCATGAAACCTGGACTAGGGAGGAAATAGAAGAAAGTAATTTTTTTGAGCAATACTGAGGATATTCAGCCCAGTGGCCAATCGTGGGATTACTGTCACAACATGTTCCGAGACAACATTATCCCATTTTCAAGTGCTAAAAACAAGGAAATCGGGTAAAACAATCCTCCTTATACCGACAGACATATGAAGGGCTTATTTCAATAGTGGTAAAAGTCCATTACCTCCACTTTTCTGCCTATAATGCTTCTGAAATTAATGATCCAAACAAACAGAAAGGAGAGATCATCTCTAGCAAGAAGCCATATGCTTGAATATTTCCGGTATCTCAACTGCAGATTTTTCAGCGCTCATTTAACTTTAGGACTGTGTGTCTCAAAATGAACAAAAATGGACTTGTACCACTATTGAAATAAGCCCTTCATATAGATGTTACATACATCCTGAGTTTCCATCCACCTAACTCAAGGTACAGTTGCAAACTGAAATCCTCTGTCGTCGCCTACCGTCGATGATATTTACTTAAAGCTGAGTGCTCACCACCAACGATACACTGTCTGTCATAAAATCTTTGAGAAATGCCTGTCTAGTCCTAGCACATTCTAACTTAAAAATACCACTACGCTGCAATCTGAACGGAAATACGGGGGTAAGTCTATTATCCGCAATGTAGTTATAAAGTTTTATTGTAATCAAACAGGGAACCTACAAGAACATCATTGTTCGACATAGTATCCTTGCGTTTTAACGCACTTGGTCCATCGTTGTACAAGCTTCCTGATGCCCTCGTAAAAGAAGGTTCTCGGTTGAGCTGCGAGCCAGGAATGCACCGCTTCTTTCACTGCTTCGTCCGAGGCAAATCGACGGCCCCTTAATGCCTGTTTGAGTGGACCAAACAAGTGATAGTCAGGAGGAGCAAGATTGGGACTGTATGGAGGATGATCCAGTACTGCGAGTTTCAGGTTCTGGAGCGTTTCAGCAGTGTGGGCAGCAGTATGCGGACGGGCATTGTCGTGCAACAATACAACACTTTTTGACAGCAATCCTCTGCGTTTGCTTCGAATTGCAGGCTTTAGCCTGGCAGTAAGCATCTCTCTATAACGTACAGTGTTTATTGTTGTGCCCGTTTCCCCATAATGTTCCAGTACTGGACCTCGTGCATCCAAAAAAACAGTAAGCATCAGTTTTCCCGCGGACGGTTGGGTCTTGAACTTTTTCTTGCACGGCGAATTTGGATGTTTCCATTCCAAACTCTGCCGTTTACTTTCCGGCTCCTAATGATGCATCCATGTTTCGTCACCAGTAATGATCCTGTCTAAGAAGTTGTATCCTTGGTTACCATACCGATGCAAATGTTTTTTGCAGGTGTCCAAGCGCGTTTGTTTATGCAACTGTGCGAGTTGTTTTGGGACCCATCTTGCACAAACTTTATGAAACCCAAGTCTGTTGTGGAAGATTTCGTAGGGAGAGCCGTGACTAATTTGCAGACGATGTGCGACTTCCTCAATAGTTAATCATCTGTCTAAGAGAATCATTTCACGTCAACGCTCAATGGTTTCTTCATTTGTGGCGGTAAACGGTCGTCCGGGTCCTTCATCGTGTGTAACACTCGTGCGAGCATTTCGGAATTTTTCAATCCACTCGTAGACACTCCGTTGTGGCAAAAGACTGTTCCCGTATTGTACCGAAAGTCTTCGAAGAGGTTCGGCTCCTGATACGTCTTGTGACCACAAAATACGGATCACTGAACTTTACTCTCCTTTGGTGCAAATAGACAGCGGATCAGGCATGATTAACAGCACGGCAGCGATAACGAAACTAACCTGGCAGCTTCAAAACTGCAAAGATATAACAACAAATAAGTAATGCATGCGTCATCAACATAAAACGACAGTACTGCCAAAATAAACAAATACATAACTCAATGGCGGATAATAATTGACTCACCCTCGTAGCGTGGGTAAATCCTGTCTACTAGGTAAAATATGTTGGCGGCTGCGTCTTAAGGATGTCGCTAAAGTGAGCCCAGAAATGTCCCTTAGACACTTCCGTCCTCTCATTTAAAACGCCGACGCACCCCTCTTTCAAGGCACAATAAATCTCTCCCTTCTCTGAATTTGACAGCGACCAGCCTTCTTCTTCAAAGTGCAGCGCCCCCATGTTTTCCGTTATATCCTCCAACGAATGTTGCTCACTCTTGAGACGCTCTGCTGTAAGTGATATATTGGGAGTGTTGTACTTTCAAGAATGAAGAAAAAGTGTGGTAGCTATCAAATTCAGAGAAGGTAGAGATTTATTGCGCCTTTGAAGAGGAGTCCGTCGGCGTTTTAAATGAGGGGACGAGAAGTGTCCAAAGGGCATTTCTGGGCTCTCTTTACCCATACATAATTGTTACGTTTCACGAAATACAGTGAAGCATCAGAAATTTTCATTTGTCGTTGTTGTACAAGGATCTTGTCACCCATTCCACAAGTAACAAGGCAAATACATGTAGTGCTACATAACGTATCGTGTTGTCTAGAAACGTTTCAGTATCGTGCAACTTAGTGTTACGTTTTGAGTTTTGTGAAGCCGAAACAGTACAATTAACAGTAAATTGTTACGCCAGTTTTGAATAGAAAGTAGGGTTCTATAAGCAGTGCTTAAGCCGTAATTTCACCTTAACACCGTGTTGCTATTAAGACGAACAAGCCATATACAGTAATGAGGCAAACCATTATGATCACATGTTTAGGTGTTTTGGTCCACATTTAGAGCGCAATACAGCAGCGATTCTGCGTTGCTTGCAATCGGAAAGTCGTTTGTCCGTCTCGTGAAGCATGAAGCGTCGGATGTCCGCCGCACAGGTTACGAAGTTCCCGTAAATTAAGGGTCGCTGGTTTGTCGGTGCAGAGCTGTCGATCAGAGCGCTTCAGATGTATTCCATCGTATTCATATCAGGCGAAATTGTTGGGTAAGACATCAGTGTGGGTTCGCTATCATACAGCTCAATTCGCTGTTGCGAGATTCTAGCCTTCTGTCACGGGCAGTTTATAACGGAACAGTGTGACGTCACATCATTCGTAGTGTGTTATAAAAGTGTGTGTCGAATGACTTAAGAACGTTGACTGATTCTCATTTAGAGTTAAATGTAATCAACACCTTATTAAACTATAATTTGACCTGATATTACTCATTTATCTGTTGTTAAAGCCTTAAGTGTACAAATGAACACCAAATGTAAATGGTCTGAACCCATCCTAAGGGTAATTTAAATAATTGTTAAGCAGTGCATAGAATTCTGCAAAAGAACTGTGGCAACCATCAGGCATGAGGACGACCAAATCGTTGCCACCCTTCCGTTGCGGAAACACCTTTTCTACAAGGGGAAATTCACAGAAGGTTGACACGGAGGACAGAGTTGAGCAAGGACCTTCTCCGTTTTGGGAACACCTTTTAGCAAGTAAGAGGTATACTGAATACAGACTGGACTGGAGAGAGTAGCCTGCTCCCAATGATAATTGGAGGTCGTGTTGTGGTGCGTTGTTCATGACATTGAGTACTTGTGCGAACTTTCGTACGACGTACGGCAGCAAGTAATAAGTAGCGCTTCTGAAAATGAAGTCGTCTCTATTGTATCGTTGTGATGGATGCGAAGTTTTCCTGTCATTATCAGGTGTTTCAAATATTAGCGCATATTATTTGAAGTAAGCTGCTCAAGGGTAGCCGTTATCGTACTTCGGTCTACCCACTGGCCTGAAGAATGTGCAGGAGTACGTTAGCACCACGTCGTCATCTGCACTGCGTCACGAAAGCCGAGGTACAGGCATTTTATTCTTTAGTATTGTGTAACAGAGCACAACTCAAGCTTATTAGAAATGTGTAAGAAGCGATTTTGATTCAGTATACAGACAATGAACGAGTGTTAAATTTCAAGTACCTAGTTCATTTTGGCTTAAATCCTATCTTAAAGATACTAAATTCTGGTTGGAACGTTGCTCCAGGTAAAATATTGGTATTGTGATGTATTAATGTAAGTCGAGCAACTTTGGTGGGTCATTTTTCTTCTGTTTTTCCTTGACTTCTATTCACTTAAATTCTTTCACTCTAAATGCAAGTTTAAAGTAACTGATGTCTAAAGACTAATGTTACATTAAAGTCTGTTTACAAGTTGCTTAAGTATTACTTGAATACACAGTACTTTAAAGTCTGTAAGTTTCATTCTGGTGTAACAACCATTAATGTCATTCATGAAACAATAAATAAGGTCACTTCTCCAAAACATCGTCCCTTCAGAAAGCGGCGACCGTTTTTGGCAAAGATTATACACAAGGTAAGTCAATATTGACCCTGACCTACTGAAGAGTGATGTCACGGCACTTAAGCGGAAAACATCTACTATCAGAAATACAGTTGAAGGTTAGGAGTGAAGTTCATAACGCTGTTTCGTAACGACCGCCTAGTTCGTCCACTCGACGATTCCGACGAAGTAAGGCTGCCTAGTTGACTTTCAAAGAGGTACAAATGGCGTTAATTATAGTAAAAGCACGCAGGTTGAGGGAAAGAAGTGTTCAAAGTCTTTACATAGTCGGTTTAGTTGGGAGTCGACAGCTATGATTTACGAAATGTAGTTAAAGTGGTGGCAAGGGCACGCCGCTTTGCAGACGAGACCGAAAACTCATGACATAAGACGATCATAGAACACAATATTGTGAAATACAGGAGTAGGAAATAGGAAAGAATGTGGATAGGATCGTTACAAGTTATCCTGCTGAAATATACCATCGCAGTCTGGGAAGAGATTAAGCACCTATTAGTGTCCATGTAGTTCACAGCTCCCATAGTGCCTTTGCTTACTGCTAGCAGTCCCACGGAAGCCCCCACCGCATAGTACGGTCTCCACGGCGCCCGTGTCGCTCTGACTGTGCCGAGCTGCTGTGTGCTTGGATGACGGTGTATCTGGGCACTACCATCGACCAGGCTCAACATAAAACCTGATTCATCGGACCAGGTGACATGTTTCTATCGATCCGCGGTCCAATCTCAAAAATACCGCTCCCACTGCAGTCATAATTGACGGCGTCTGTAACACTTTCATGCCGAAGTGCTCTTTGACCATTTATTATTCTATATATACTTGCTTTTATCTTTATATAAATTTATATGTACACGATGAGTGAATTAATTTGTTTATTGTGCTGTATAATCAGTATGTATATTACGTAAATATCGTTGAGGGAATGTTAGGGAGACGTTAGGTTTTTGTCAACGAATAAGTATCGTTGGAGTAGCGGCGTCTCTGGACGCGGGAGGATGTTACGTCAGAGCGCGCGCTACACAGAGAGAGAACTCTGGTGTGAGACTTGGTGAAGTGCGGACGCATGGATGGCGTGCACTGTACCGGAGGAGTGACTGTTTAGCGGCACGTGGCAAGTGATGAGCGTGGGCGGTGGAAATATTGGCTGCAGCAACATCACGAACCCGCCACCACAATATCATTGCCAATAACTCCCGTGCTCGCTAATTATCATGGAAAGGAGCCAGCAGCAGTATCGTCGGCAGCAACTTCGTCACGGCGAGAATGGACTGAAGTAAGACTGCTGCATCGCAGCTTACTGTCAACTAGTTTTGTAACAGCGTTACTCAGCTTTGTGGTGTCTTGCGAGTGAGTAATTACCATAGTTTAATCAAAACTGTCTATCCGTGATTCTCCTAAAATCATTCACCAAGTAGGTTCCTGTCCTGTCCTATTGTAACAATAATCCGAGTACCGTTTATGAAAAATGAAAATTGCAGTGCCAGTTAATTTTTCTTATGAACTAAATGATTCACTTAGATTAAAGATTTGAACTTAAAGCATTCAGTAATTTCAGTCTCACTAACTTTAAATTTGAACTTTAATCTGAGGCGATCGTCGCAAATAGTAAATCAATTAATAAAATTAAAATGATTCCTGGCACTATGAACAAAAGCTCTAACTAGAATTAATGAGTGAGTGCAAGTATTAGTGATTATTGTAATTTGTTGTTAGTGAAGTTCTGGTTCACATCTTGACTTGCAGTCGTGCTAAAGTATAATAATTACCTTTTGATACAGTAATTATCAATTTCTACTTCCCTGTTCAGAAGTCAACAGAGCTTCTTTTAATTATGTTTTGCCATTTTCCAAAATTCATATGAAAATAGTAGACGTTATTGTGAAGTAGCGCCATTGTCACTTACAACAGTAAGTAACCATTAATCTAAGTGTTATCTTGTATGTTTTCAAAATTTTGGCTCTATTAGTTAATGATATTTCGAGCGCAAACTATTTTCTTTCTCGCATTATTACGTAAATGTTTCAATTGTTTTTGCTAACGTGCGTGCAGCCCTCTGTTGCCGCGCGTGTCCGAGTAATTCTTGACATTGACTGTTCGGCTCATTGATTCACCCACCGAACAGAAAATTTGCCCAATTGGGCTGGCGACCGTATTTCTTTTAGCTATAATTTTTCAGTTCTTTTAGCAATAATTATTTCAGTAACTCTTATTATTCTGTTCCGATCCACGTGGTACCCCTTCTCGTTGGCACAGTACGTGAATGATAGCAAAAACCTTTCGAACAACCATACTACATTTTACAGTAATTAAGTAGGCGGAATAAGTTGTCCTAGAAGGCATATCGTTGTTAACCTCCCCCTCATTTATCGACTTTATATTGAATCTTCGGAACGATAGCCTTTTCAAAATTTTATTCCAATTGTTTAGGCACATGGTTACACGTTCATATATTTCTAATATTGTCGATAGAAGGGAAGGGGGACATTACACGTCGTTGTCTTACAGAAGTCGGAACACGTAGGGATTGCCTGATTCGTAACCCACTGTCCAACGATGTACGCTGAGTAGTGTTATCTGAGACACCTGTGTCTGCTTCAGGACAGTATTCTGTCGTCCAGTTTGGTACAGACCTCCTCTTACACCGCTTTACAGGGTGAGCAAGCATTCGACACACGTGGCGAGATGTGGACGTTCAACGCCATGTAGCATACTAATGGTTTCACCGTCCTTCAAGCGCATCCCATACATGCCCACGAGAGAAGCACACGAAAACCTAACCGTTTTGCCGTTTCACAGGTACCAGCTCCCAGGCGCCGGGCTGCCCTTTGCCAAAGATTTTCTCTTTTGTTTTACGTACATCTACATCTACATTTATACTCCGTAAGCCACCCAACGGTGCGTGGTGGAGTGCACTTTACGTGCCACTGTCATTACCTCCCTTTCTTGTTCCAGTCGCTCATGGTTCGCGCGAAGAACGACTGCCGGAAAGCCTCCGTGCGCGCTCGAATCTCTCTAATTTTACATTCGTGATCTCCTCGGGAGGTATAAGCAGGGGGAAGCAATATATTCGATACCTCATCCAGAAACGCACCCTCTCGAAACCTGGCCAGGAAGCTACACCGCGATGCAGAGCGCCTCTCTTGCAGAGTCTGCCACTCGAGTTTGCTAAACATCTCCGTAACGCTATCACGGTTACCAAATAACCCTGTGACGAAACGCGCCGCGCTTCTTTGGATCTTCTCTATCTCCTCCGTCAACCCGACTGGGTACGGATCCCACACTGATGAGCAATACTCTAGGTCGAACGAATATTTTGTAGGCCACCTCCTTTGTTGATGGACTACATTTTCTAAGGACTCCCCCAATGAATCTCGACCTGGTACCCGCCTTACCAACAATTAATTTTATATGATCATTCCAAAAATGGCTCTGAGCACTATGGGACTCAACTGCTGTGGTCATAAGTCCCCTAGAACTTAGAACTACTTAAACCTAACTAACCTAAGGACATCACACACATCCATGCCCGAGGCAGGATTCGAACCTGCTACCGTAGCGGTCGTGCGGTTCCAGACTGTAGCGCCTTTAACCGCTCGGCCACTCCGGCCGGCTGATCATTCCACTTCAAATCGTTCCGCACGCATACTCCCAGATATTTTACAGAAGTAACTGCTGCCAGTGTTTGTTCCGCTATCATATAATCATACAATAAAGGATCCTTCTTTCTATGTATTCGCAATACATTACATTTATCTATATTAAGGGTCAGTTGCCACTCCCTGCACCAAGTGCCTATCCGCTGCAGATCTTCCTGCATTTCGGTGCAATTTTCAAATGGTGCAACTTCTCTGTATACTACAGCATTATCCGCGAAAAGCCGCATGGAACTTCCGACACTATCTACTAGGTCATTTATATATATTGTGAAAAGCAATGGTCCCATAACACTACCCTGTGGCACGCCAGAGATTACTTTAACGACTGTAGACGTCTCTCCATTGGTAACAACATGCTGTGTTCTGTTTGCTAAAAACTCTTCAATGCAACCACACAGCTGGTCTGATATTCCGTAGGGTCTTACTTTGTTTATCAGGCGACAGTGCGGAACTGTATCGAACGCCTTCCGGAAGTCAAGGAAAATGGCATCTACCTGGGAGCCTGTATCTGATATTTTCTGGGCCTCGTGAACAAATAAAGCGAGTTGGGTCTCACACGATCGCTGTTTCCAGAATCCATGTTGATTCCTACAGAGTAGATTCTGGGTTTCCAGAAATGACATGATAAGCGAGCAAAAAACATGTTCTAAAATTCTACAACAGATCGATGTCAGAGATATAGGCATATAGTTTTGCGCATCTGCTCGGCGACCATTCTTGAAAACTGGAACTACCTGGGCTCTTTTCCAATCATTTGGAACCTTCCGTTCCTCTAGAGACTTGCGGTACACGGCTGTCAGAAGAGAGGGGGGGGGGGGGGGGACGTTCTTTCGCGTACTATGTGTAGAATCGAATTGGTATCCCGTCAGGTCCAGTGGACTTTCCTCTGTTGAGTGATTTCAGTTGCGTTTCTGTTCCTTGGGCACTTATTTCGATGTCAGACATTTTTTCGTTCGGCGCTAGGTTGGTTCCACATTCCTCTCGCTTATATACTTCCCTTACCGCGTGACGTGCCGGCAACTGCAGCAGATGACATTCAGTCCCCCGCTGTGCGGAGATCGTAACACTTTACTTCATCTGTGTAATGTGGCAACAAGGGACGTAATGCCTCTCACGAAAACGCGCGTGGTGCATCTGCCGGCAGTGGGTAGAGCTCTACATCTACAAGATTATATCAGAAGCTCGCACTGGCACGCATAAACGCACAGATCAGCGCTGGAGCCGGAATGTCGGAGACGGGCTCCTCCACAGGTCGGCGACGGTGACACGTGGCCGGAGTCCAGAGCGGTAAGCAGACACGTTTGCATTCAGCGTGTGCCACGGCGTGCAGCGCTGACTCAACGCTGGCCCAAGGCTCGTCTTAATGACACGCCTCGTTGCCTCGAAACGAGACGGCCGAGTAGACGTTTCTGCCCGACTCGCGCACGGCCGACACAGTACGTCGGCCGACGAGCGAAACGGCTAGATATAAGCGGAGTATTCAGCTGTCTCCACAGCCGTCGCAGGATCAAAGACCTTGTAAAAAATAACTAGACTCACTGATGGCGCTGCAGTCGCGGGATAATTTGAACCTTCGGCTGGACGCCATTATAGTGGTTGTAGTCTGATGTGTTGTGTAGTATTGTTGTTTATGAAGACCCTGATTCAACGCTGTATATTTGTTGGGGCGTTCATACGGTATTTGTTACTCGTAATTCTACTGTCTGTACGTTCCAATCAAAAGAAGTACAATGGCGAAGAGTTACGCAGCGATTAATTGTACAAATAAATTCGAGAAAGGAACGAATATTACATTTCACAGGTATGTGAATATTTTAAGTTGTTTTGTATGTCAGTGCACTTGCTTAATAAATGTTTTTGTAACACGGTGTTACCATAATGTCTGTGCATCTATTTGCAGGTTCCCTTTCTCAAAACAACAGCTGTTACAAAAATGGTTACACGCTGTCAGGAGGCAAGATTTCCGACCGATAGAATATCATTTTATATGTTCTGATCATTTTGAATAAAGTTGGCTCATCGGTAGTGAAACTTGATAATTTCGTCGTGAGTTGCCAAAGCACTATGACATATATAACGCACTTCTCGTCATAAAATCTAAAGCAATGTAGAGTAAGAAAATATCTATTAACATAGGGGGCAAATCTTCGAGTATTTTGATGCAGTTTGCGAACATCTATCGTAAATGAACTACGAAAAATGCTAGGGGTCCAGTACATAACTTTTAGTTACGGTACATTCCATGTAGTACGTAAGATAAATTCATAAACAGTGACTAGTTGCTGTTTATTCATAAATTAAAAAGTATATTGTAGCAACGTATTTAAATGAGGCATTATGTTGGCGACCTAACTCAAGGGAAGGCATTTTATAACCAAAAGCGATGTATAAACATTCGAATTCCGCGCGTCAGTTTACCACTCTAATGGCCGCCGCCCAGCTATGCAATTTGTCCGCTCTTCACAGTCGACCACTCGTGCGGTTGTGGGGGCCTGCGCAGGATCTAAAAGGGTAATATTTCGGGGTTACGTCAACACCTCCAACATTATATTGTGTTATTTCGTGCGTAAGAGATACACATAATCTAACTGGACAGTAAAAAGTGAGATTTTCAAGAGAAAGGTTAAAAGCGAACATCGTAGCATTTCAAAATTGTTAAGGCTTTCGTGGCCACTTGTTGACAAACTGCCTATTGGCTTCTGTCTCTGGTTCTTCGGCCGACGTTCGTCCAATGATTTTTCTGACGTTTCGCCAGCACGAGTGGCTGGCGAAACGTCAGAAAAATCATTAGACGAACGTCGGCCGAAGAACCCGAGACAGAAGCCAATAGGCAGTTTGTCATCGTAGCATTTATTGACATATATGTTCTCACAGCCAATGTTTAAAGTTTCCCTCGAATGAACGTATATTGTATCTAAAGGCTACTAAGCAAATGACTAATCATCATTGACATTGGAAACTACCATCTATTTAAATCTGTATCCATCACACTATATATAGGCTGATTTAGTGGCACAGAGGGGAGTTTCATCTGAGGCAGCATCGACCAGATTTCTTTCATCGATTCCATAAACGCACACTTTTCTTTCCACTTACCATTCGGCACTAGCTTCGTTGCTCTCAGTTACCGAGCTCATGATGAAAAATTAACAAAAAAATGGTTCAAATTGGCTCTGAGCACTATGGGACTTAACTTCTGAGGTCATCAGTCCCCTAGAACCTAGAACTACTTGCACCTAACTAACCTAAGGACATCACACACATCCACGTCCGAGGCAGGATTCGAACCTGCGACCGTAGCGGTCGCGCGGTTCCAGACTGTAGCGCCTAGAACCGGCCACCCCGGCCGGCTAAAAATTAACAACGAGGGCTTAGGCTACGGGAGCGGAAAGCCATCAGACGAATGACGTCAGTCGTTTAGTATTTATTCGCCACGCGTTGCTTGCGAGTGTTCGAAAGTTCAAACACTGGCGTAAACATTCCGCCTAAAACACTTAATCTTCTTAGTCATCGTTAATCAACAGGACATTCAGACCTGACACTGATATTTCACTCGTTAACTGATTTGAGCATTTGTCATTGCTTCCACAGTACGGAAGAGTTGTCATGATCGTGTCTGAGCAACGTTAGTCAGGGTCGGTTGATCTAGTCAGTACTTAAAATACTGAGTAACTTTCGTACACGTTCGTTTGCATATGGATGTTTGCAATAACTAAAGTGACTTGTTTTTGTTATTTGTGACGTATTAATGTTGATGTAGTATTGTCGCAAGGCAGTGGATCGCTTCACTAAAGACCTAAACACAGTTTCCTTGAGATCTGTACCTTTAATAGTTATTGACTTTGTTAATAACCATTCTCGACATCTTGAACTCTACTTAGACAACCCCTTCCCACTGTAGAATGACTGACGGTTTTTGTCATATCGTCAGTTGTACCACCAACTTTTGAGTCAATGGGTGGAATAAATGCTGAGCTTCTTTTACGTGTTTATCTTAGATCAAATACTCCTTCACGTCAGGGTTAGCAGGTAAAAAAAAAAGCCCCTCAGGATTTATTTTGCCCGATTTTTCGATGCAACATGATATAAAAATAACAGCAACAGAGCAAACGAGACAGACATAAGTAAAAACTTCACAAAAATTGTTACGCAAATGCACTTTAAAATGGGACTATTTAAAGCTTTGTGATAAGCACTAAAATTTTGTGATTAGCGCAGTGTTTCATTATTTAAATTATGCATTTTGCATTTACTGCGCTTAAATTAACGTCTTCTGTTTTTAATCCTACACACTCAATGGAACAAATCGAAAAATATGTTCTTTCATAACATCCACAGCTATGTAGGGGCCTCTTCAAGACTTCTATGGTGTCCTGACATCGAAACCCCACAACCACTAAGCTATCTACCCATGACGTGCCTGTCATTGAAGCGAATACTACTTCCTCTTCTGACGAATGTGAGATGAGAATCGTATGAAAAATGAATCCTGATTAGTTTGTGAAGAGCACTTCTCCACCTTTATTTCTGATCTAGTGCTAATGTTGCTGAATGAACAACCCCTGCACTCTGCTCTGCTCTCATGTAAGTAGGAAACAGTGACTACCGTAGTCTGGAATACAGACAAACTGCTTCAAGCCTGTGTTGTTTAGTTATAAGCGTCGAAGGTCATGACCAGTAGTGGTAGAGGGTACCCTCCGCCGCGCACCGCACGGTGGCTTGCGCAGTATCTGTGTAGATGTAGATGTAGAAAAGGAGTCAGTAGTCGAGAAGGAAACGGGACTGTTCTCCATATTATTCAGTCTGTACATTTCTACACTGAGCAGACAACAAAGGAAACTAAGGGAAAGTTTGGGAAGGCAAATAAAGTTCAGGGAGAATAAATGAAAACTTCGGGGCTTACCAACGTAATTGTTAAGTCTGCCAGAGACGGGAAAGGCCTTGCAACGTCAGTGGAACTAAATGAAAATGTAAGATGAATACGAACAAAAGTAAAACAAGCGTTATAAAATATATACGAATAAGATCAGATGATGCTGAGGTATTTAGATTAGGAAATAAGACGATAGAAGTGGTAGATGAGCTTTGTTACGAGGACAGCAAAATAATTGGCGATGACTGCGGTACAGAAGATATAAAACGCAGATTGACAACAGCAAGAAAAGCATTTCTGACAAAGAGAAATTTCCTAGCAGCGAACATAAATCTAAGGAAGTCTTTTCGAAGATATGTCTGGAGTGGAGCGTTGTACAGAAGTAAAAATTGGACGATAAACAGCGCAGACAAGAAAAGAATAATGTGGAGCTACGGAGAGCGTTGAAAATTGGATGTGTACTTCAGATAATTAATGAGTTACTGAATCCACGGGAGAACAGAAGTTCATGACACAAGTTGATTAAAGGAATGAATCGATAGGTAGGTCACATCCTGAGCCATCAAGGAATTGTCAGTTTGGCAACGGAGAAAAGTGTGTGGGAGACGAGAGGAGCTAAGAATTGTTGATATAGGGACATCAAGGCTTGATACATGGTAAGCCAGTTCGAATGTATGAAGCCTGCAGTAGTTATACAAGGATGTAGGGCCTTCGGTGGGTAGTCCAGCATTGACAGCTACACTAAATCTGTATTCGGACTGGTTCAATTGGCTCTAAGCACTATGGGACTTCACATCTGAGGTCATCAGTCCCACAGATTGGTTCAAATGGCTCTGAGCACTATGGGACTTAACATCTGAGATCATCAGTCCAATAGATTGGTTCAAATGGCTCTGAGAACTGTGGGACTTGACATCTGAGGTCATCAGTCCCCTAGAACTTAGAACAACTTAAACCTAACTAACCTAAGAACATCACACTCATCCATGCCTGACGCAGGATTCTAACCTGCGACCGTAGCAGCAGCGCGGTTCCTGACTGAAGTGCCTAGAAACGCTGGGTCACAGCGGCCGGCTATTCGGACTGAAAACCACAACAACAATAACGCCTGGTCCGTAAGAAATGTATTCTAAACTGACGAAATATACTTTTACAGAGACCGAAAATTTAGAAACAGATCCTTCATCGTAATGCGTGGAGGTGTAACGCCTACGAAAACGGCTACACTAGCGAGGCCGTTACTTTTTCATCTTCTACCGAGCAAACTTCTAAGTCTCTGATCGGCGATAGTTCCAATACTTCTGCATCAGGCCATTATTTTATCGTACATTAACAGCACCAAACCAGGTTATGTGTCTCCACGCATGAATTGCTTCCAGTCTTGGCCGTAACTATTCATCAAAGTAGCGTGATTGGTTTGAAAGAAATATGAAAAGACAAAGATGAATTATTTTACTGGTTCACTTATTCTTTACAATCATTGTTGCGTAATTCTCAATTTTAACTAAAACAACTCGTGTTTCAGAGATGCTTTTCCGAGGTCGAATTCGGTGAGTACAGTGCGATCAGTTAACCGAAACAAATGGTTCGAAAAAGTTTCTTATCTCAGTAAAAGAAACTTTCTAACGTTTTGAAAGTAGCAGCTGAAAATTTTCGGCTTCCGTCCCCTATTATCGGCATCTTCCTCAGAACTGCCGGTGGGATTCCACCATTGGCGTTCAATAATTTTATTAATTAACATTGTCTTAGTACGATTTACTTTGATGAACGTCGGCAGGGATTCTGTGCTGTAATTATTTTGAGAAGAGTCAAAACAATTTCGTACATTAATTAGCCGCAGACTGCGGGTGATCGGAGCGCTTCCAATAGGTCACCGAACCGAACTTGAGTGAAGATCCAACAGCGGTTATCAGCTGATACAGGTTAAAGGTCGTACGATTTACGTTGTCCGCCACATTTCCTGTCCAGAGTCTGTGACGCACACAGACAAGTACTTATATTAGGTGCGAGATATAACTGTAGTCTAGTCCATCAAATAAGACAGCAGCACAGCGCACATAATCATTATTTTATAAATTACACTCCTGCACTAAAGAGAAACTATGGCAACTATGACAGTTTATTCAGCATCGTTGCAGGCGAATGTCAACGCTAAAACCGCAATAATAATTCTTTAATCTGTGTGATTCAGTGATTCCCAACATTTGTGACCATTACTCCCGAACGAGACTGGATGTCAGCCAGTAGGCCTAGCGAAGTTTAGCACAAAACTAAACTTCATATATATATGAGTCGTGCTCATGACCCGTCCTCACAGCTTTACTTCTGCCAGTACCTCGTCTCCTACCTTCCAAATTTCACAGAAGCTCTCCTGCGAACCATGCAGAACTAGCACTCCTGAAAGAAAAGATATCGCGGAGACATGGCTTAGCCACAGCTTGGGGATGTTTCCAGAACGAAATTTTCACTCTGCAGCGGAGTGTGCGCTGATATGAAACTTCCTGGTAGATTAAAACTGTGGGCCGGACCGAGACTCGAGCTCGGGACCTTTGCCTCTCGCGGACCTAGGTTCTCAATGCTGTATTTCCTCGTCGCTGGAAGAGGAGGTCCTATTCCACGGCCTGTGAGGTCACATGACCTGAATCCCCATGATTATTTCCTAAGGGGATATCTAAAGTCACTTATATGAGACGTCATTGGATATGGAGATAGATTTAGTTGCCAGAATTGTAGTTGCCTGTGATATGATTCGAAGCACACCAGGGATATTCCCCGCGCGGGATTAGCCGATCGGTCTTAGCCGCTGTAGTCATCGACTGTGCGGCTGGTCCCGGCGGAGGTTCGAGTCCTCCCTTGGGCATGGGTGTGTGTGTTTGTTTGTCCTTAGGATAATTTAGGTTTAGTAGTGTGTAAGCTTAGGGACTGATAACCTCAGCAGTCAAGTCCCATAAGATTTCACACACACTCCTTTCGGGATATTTGTCAGGGTGCTTCAGAACCTTGTTGGTCTATAACATGCTAGCATTGAGGATGATGACAGTTTCAGCATCTTTTGTAAGATACAGTACCCGTGGTACGTTCATTGTGTCAATGATGGTATCTGCAGTTAACAATGTAAATAAGAAGTACACAGTAATGTGATTTTATACCTATTATCTCCTTAAGCTGGCTTCTCTGACCCCACGTTACCTACCTCAAATTATTCAGTCCTGTCCAATTAACTTTTCACACGCTCTTACGAACACCGTGTATTTGTAATTATTGTGTGTCTTTATGTCTTCCTCATCTTCCTTACCTTTGCTTCTACCGTAGCGTGTGTTTCGTCTGCAGTCTTATTCTAACTGCGTCTTTGCGTTCGTAATACGTGTTTTCAGCTCTTTGATTTCTGTGGTGGAAGACGGTCATTGCGTTGTACAATAACATTCGTCGCTTTCGCAATGTCAGGACTTCGAAGGTAATCTCCAGCTACAATTCTGATCGCGTAACAACAGCGCTCTAGATACGGAATGAAGGAGCTAGTGGTAAAGTTTACGAATCGGTATGTGACAGACGTCTTCCCTTAGTGAATGTAACCATCACATAATTCTACTTTTATCGTTGGCTGAAATGCGTTCCAAAGACTACAAATCCTACTAATAAAATTAACAAGCAATATGAGTGACTTGGAGACTAAATTGGTATGGTGGAGGTTATAGAGTGTGGTAAATGTGAGTCTAGCCATTGTGACAACGGTTTCCGATCTTCCTGAAGAATGTTTGGTTTAATTATCTGACAGTTCCTGCAAGAAGGTCACAACGAATAAATGCCCCTACTCTTGTCCAGTTGGATTATACATTACGATGATGTCGGGTTCCAAGGTGCTTAAGTACTTATAATACACAATACGTTTTCTCGTTTATTTATTTATTTATCGTATGGCTTTACCAGTGCAAGTGCGGCATTGACATCGTAAATTTACATAACGTAACATATAAATACAAATATACATACACACACATACATAATAACATAAACAGAACAACCGCAGTCATTATTAAATCTGAGCAAAGTTGAAATATAATCACAGCAACAATTCGTCAAGAAATTATATTCAAATGTGACAGCCATTCAATGGCAGCAGGGCTGGCTTCCACGGAGTCTCTCCAGTCACCACAGAATCTTCGCAGTGGGCAATCCTGCACTGACTAGATGTTGCAATGTTTGTTCATCAGTTTCACAGCCACACATTGGCTTATCATTGGCGCCCCATTTGTACAGCATGGATTTAGTTCTCGCCCGTCCACTTCTCACACGGTTAAGCTGGCACCAGATTTTACGAGGAAGCTGCATTCCTGGGAGTTGTTGGCTGGGGTCCACTATATTGTATTGGTTAATGTCACTACTGTTCCACTTCGTTTTCCAGGATTTGTGGCAGTCATAGGTATTTCCTTGGGCAAGTGTTCTGTCTTCCCATATTGGCGGTCTTGATTTAAGGCGATATCGACAGCGGTCATGAAGTACTTGGTGTATCGGTAGCACTCTTGCCTTGTCTGCATGATTTATTTTTTTGCCATTCCTGAATTGTTGCCTGCTGTCTACGGATTTCAGGCGGAGTGATGTTTGAGAGGACATGAAGCCATTATAGAGGTGTTGACTTTAGTGTCCCTGTTTTTGTCTTCAAGGCT
Organism: Schistocerca americana; assembly: GCF_021461395.2. NCBI lineage: Eukaryota > Metazoa > Arthropoda > Insecta > Orthoptera > Acrididae > Schistocerca > Schistocerca americana. Next base: position 991,399,758 of record NC_060121.1, read on the forward strand.
TCATTGATCTGGGCGTCAATCTTCTTTACGTAGGCACAGTACTCTGCCACGGAATAGACGTGTGATATGGCTGCAACACGTAGTATATTTGCATCCGCTCCCCATGTGGTACCTGCTAATCTCTGGATGATGTTATTTCGGGTTTTCAATTTCTGGCTAGTTAGTTCCAGGTGTTTCTTGAACGTAAGTGACCTGTCAAGAGTTGTGCCTAAATATTTGGGAAATTTGTTACGTTTAATTCGTTTTCCGCAGAAAGTAATATTTAGTTCTCTGTCTGCTAGTCTGTTATTTAAATGGAAGGCGCACGTCTCTGTTTTATTTGGGTTTGGGCACAGTCTCCATTTTTTGTAGTACTGGTTTAGTACTTGTAGGTCAGCAGTTAGAGTTCTTTCACCATCTTCTAGCCATTTGCTTTGAGTAGCTATAGCCATGTCATCAGCGTAGCAAAACTTACTTGACTCAGTGTCTATCATGTCACTGATGTAAACACTGAAAAGCAGTGGAGCCAATACAGATCCTTGGGGAGTCCGTTTTTTATTCTTTTTGACTTGCGAACCCACGCGAATTGTAAATGGTTGCGAAAACACACTTGACCTCTTAGCCACAAACAATCCAGAGCTAATGACTGATACAGGGATTAGTGATCACAAGGTCGTTGTAGCTAGGCTCAATACCGTTTCTTCCAAATCCACCAGAAACAAACGCAAAATAATTTTATTTAGAAAAGCGGATAAAGTGTCACTAGAAGCCTTCCTACGAGACAATCTCCATTCCTTCCGAACTGACTATGCAAATGTAGACGAGATGAGGCTCAAATTCAAAGATATAGTAGCCACAGCAATTGAGAGATTCATACCTCATAAATTGGTAAGAGATGGAACTAATCCCCCATGGTACACAAAACAGGTCCGAACGCTGTTGCAAAGGCAACGGAAAAAGCATGCGAAGTTCAGAAGAAAGCGAAATCCCGAAGGTTGGCTAAAATTTACAGATGCGCGAAATTTGGCACGGACTTCAATGCGAGATGCCTTTAATAGGTTCCACAACGAAACACTGTCTCGAAATATCGTAGAAAATCCGAAGAAATTGTGGTCGTATGTAAAGTACACAAGCGGCAAGACGCAGTCAATACCTTCGCTGCGCAGTGCCGATGGTACTGTTACCGACGACTGTGCCGCTAAAGCGGAGTTATTGAACGCGGTTTTCCGAAATTCCTTCACCAGGGAAGACGAATGGAACATTCCAGAATTTGAAACACGAACAGCTGCTAGCATGAGTTTCTTAGAAGTAGATACCTTAGGGGTTGCGAAGCAACTCAAATCGCTTGATACGGGCGAGTCTTCAGGTCCAGATTGTATATCGATTAGGTTCCTTTCAGATTACGCTGATACAATAGCTCCCTACTTAGCAATCATATACAACCGCTAGCTCACCGATAGATCTGTACCCACAGATTGGAAAATTCCGCAGGTCGCACCAGTGTTTAAGAAGGGTAGTAGGAGTAATCCATTGAACTACAGACCTGTATCATTGACGTCGGTTTGCAGTAGAGTTTTGGAGCACATACTGTATTCAAACATTATGAATCACCTCGAAGGGAACGATCTATTGACACGTAATCAGCATGGTTTCAGAAAACATCGTCCGCACGAATTAATGGCCGCTGTCGACAGGGGATCTCAAGTTGATTCCGTATTTCTAGATTTCCGGAAAGCTTTTGACACCGTTCCTCACAAGCGACTTCTAATCAAGCTGCGGGCCTATGGGGTATCGTCTCAGTCTTGCGACTGGATTCGCGATTTCCTGTCAGGAAGGTCACAGTTCGTAGTAATATACGGCAAATCATCGAGTAAAACTGAAGTGATTTCAGGTGTTCCCCAGGGAAGCGTCCTGGGACCTCTGCTGTTCCTGATCTATATAAATGACCTGGGTGACAATCTGAGCAGTTCTCTTAGGTTGTTCGCAGATGATGCTGTAATTTACCGTCTAGTAAGGTCATCCGAAGACCAGTATCAGTTGCAAAGCGATTTAGAAAAGATTGCTGTATGGTGTGGCAGGTGGCAGTTGACGCTAAATAACGAAAAGTGTGATGTGATCCACATGAGTTCCAAAAGAAATCCGTTGGAATTCGATTACTCGATAAATAGTACAATTCTCAAGGCTGTCAATTCAACTAAGTACCTGGGTGTTAAAATTACGAACAACTTCAGTTGGAAAGACCACATAGACAATATTGTGGGGAAGGCGAACCAAAGGTTGCGTTTCATTGGCCGGACACTTATAAGATGCAACAAGTCCACTAAAGAGACAGCTTACACTACACTCGTTCGTGCTCTGTTAGAATATTGCTGCGCGGTGTGGGATTCCTAATCAGGTGGGATTGACGGAGGACATCGAAAGGGTGCAAAAAGGGGGCTCGTTTTGTATTATCGCGTAATAGGGGAGAGAGTGTGGCAGATATGATACGCGAATTGGGACGGAAGTCATTAAAGCAAAGACGTTTTTCGTCGCGGCGAGATCTATTTACGAAATTTCAGTCACCAACTTTCTCTTCCGAATGCGAAAATATTTTGTTGAGCCCAACCTATATAGGTAGGAATGATCATCAAAATAAAATAAGAGAAATCAGAGCTCGAACAGAAAGGTTTAGGTGTTCGTTTTTCCCGCGCGCTGTTCGGGAGTGGGATGGTAGGGAGATAGTATGATTGTGGTTCGATGAACCCTCTGCCAAGCACTTAAATGTGAATTGCAGAGTAATCGTGTAGATGTAGATGAAGATGCTGCTTTGTGACCCCAGGTTTACTTTGAAATATCGGACTTGCAGAATTTTTGCCAACAGGTTTGTCAATTTCAAGCATGGAATCATGTTGGCAAACTTCAGGATAAGACCATCTATCCATACCGTATCATAAGCTGCACCGAGGTCGACAAAGACTGCTGATGTTTTCAATCCTTTTTGGAATCCCGATTCTATGTATGATATGAAGTTCGCAGCAACTTCGATTAGTTCTGAATCCGGCTTGTTCGCGAGGCAGGTGTTTGTCTACCGTTGGGTGTATCCTATTGTAGATCAGTCTCTCCAGCAACTTGTAGCGAATGCTCAATAATGCTATTGGGCGGAAGTTTGCAGGGTTTTCACCAGATTTCCCTGGTTTAAGGATGTTCAGAGCGAGTTTTCTCGTAATTTCACTCTTATCGGATTTAGAAGAAAAAAAGACCTCTGCAGAACATACATATTTAGCCTTTTAGGTGTAGTCCCCCAGCAAATGTGTGTTTGCACCGGTAATCAATCGTAAGGCCGTTCGGCTACTGTGGCTTTGGGGAATTTTCTAAATTAGTGCCACTAGCAAGTACAACTGCCGGCGTTGGCCGGGTGACTTGCAGGCGGCCGTGCGTCAGCACTTACGCGACCTGCGTCTCGCTCCCCAGCAGATAAACACGGTGTGGCTGCGAGTAGTGGAGCAGGAGAAAAAGAAGAACGCGAGCGGTGGGCGGCGCGCGGAGCAGGAAATTCCTGTTGCGGCCGGCAGCCAGCAGCTGGCTGCTGGGTGCTCTCGCTGCGTCAGCTGACTACCACGGTTCTCTCGGTCAAGGCCAAGTACCGCCGAGCTGACCGCCTCTACTCGCCGGAGCGAGGCGAACGCTGAAGGCTGCCTGCGCTCGTAACACGGGAGAGCGAGCCAGAGGCACTCGCGCTGCTGACGGATGGAGTCGAGCGATGAACGAGAAGAAGAGGGAAAAGGCAAGCTGTAGCCTGATGCGCCAAAGAAACTCGTATAGGCTTGCTTACTCAAATACAGACTTATGTAAACAGGCAGAATATGGCGCTGCGGTCGGTAACGTCTGTATAATACAAGTATCTGGCGCAGTTGTTAGATCGGTTACTGCTGCTACAATTGCAGATTATCAATATTTACGGGTGGGGGGGGGGGTGGGGGTAGGACGTCAAAGGGGCCGACTTGGAGCTGGACAGGCACCACAGGACGCTTTGATTTCCACTGTCTATTGTCTTACAAATAAATTCATAAAACTTTGAAAGCATGATCAGGAAGGATTCAGGATTCATACTCATGGCAGTGGAAGCTCAAAAACGTAACAAAATACATTTTTTTTACATGTGAAATTTCATATTTTTTCACTTAATACTGGCTGCATTTGTTGCTATAGGTACACTTTTCTTCCTAAGTAAGAGATTCTTCGATGTATTTTGCACAGCATACAAACTATAGTTACATGTGTATGAAACTCTAGAGTTTATTTAATTTACGAAAAAATTAATGAACTGTTACATTCTAAACTTCTTGTTTAGAAAAAACTAAAATTTTATAGTTAATTATCTCAATTTCTACCACAGTTTTTAATAGATTTGGAAAATTCTAGAGTTTCATACACCTGTAACTACTGCTTGTATGCTGTGCAAAATTCATCGAAGAATCTCTCTTAATTAGGAAGAAAAGTGTACCTACAGAAACAAATGCAGCCAGTAGTAAGTGAAAAAAAGGATGAAATTTCACATGTAAAAAAAAAAGGTATTTTGCTACGTTTTTGAGCTTCCACTGCTATGAGTGTGAGTCCTCAATCCTTCCTGGTGATTCTGACAAAGTATTATGAATTTATTTGTAAAATTATGGACAGTAGAAATTAAAATGTCCTGTGGTGCCTCTCCTGCTCCAAGTCGGCCCGTTTGACGTCCTACCCCCCTTAAGTGAGTTTCAACGTGGTGCTATTGTCGGCGCACGAACGGTGGGACACAGCGTCAGCAGTTCGTGCTCTCGCGGTCGCGTTCTCCCTTCCCGAGCACGGGGTCCCGGGTTCGATTCCCGGCGGTGTCGGGGATTTTCCCCTCCCTCGACATGACTCGGTGTTTGTGTTGTCCTCATCAATTCATCATAATTCATGAATGGCGCGTGTTTGGGCTTAGCAGAGGTTGTGAATTTGTACGGGCGCTGATAACCGCGCAGTTGAGCGCCCCACAAACCAAACATCATCATCATCATCATCATCATGGGACACAGCACCACAAAGGCAGCGATGAAGTGGGGATTTTTCCGTACTACCTTTCCACGAGTGTACCGTGAGTATCAGAAATATTACGATATGAGTAGCTGTCCCACGACTAACGTCATCGGAGTGTAAATTTACATATTCCTCCCAACACTATCACGACAGTCCATTGAGGTGATGTTCCTAATTTGCATATCTGATCTCTAACGTAGAAGGAATCACTTGTTTCTTTAACCTGAGACATCGCCATTCTCTCCGATGGCAATGAATTTACGATGTGATATCAAATGCATAAGGTATATTCAAATTTTGGGGGAGATGGTTGATCTTAATTCGTCTGAATCTTCAGTAATCTACTTATGTTGCTATTAGTTTTACGTGCCAAAAAGTTCAGGGTCCATTGGCTAACGGCGCGAAGTGCTGCAGTAGTTAGCAAACTGGACTCACATTCGGACGGAGTGGGTTTGAAACCCCCGATTGGGCATTTAGTTTTCAGTTTTGTGTGGTTCCCCTAAACTATTTAAAGAGAATGTCGATTCCTTTAAGAAGAAACAAAAAAAAAAAAAAAAAAAAGAAGGCACGCCCTATTTCAATTTACGCCCTGTCCCTTTCCGTGATTTCGCTCCGTTGTCGACGGGAAATAGGAATGTCGGAATGTTAAACGTCCTTTTATTATTCTGTACTTTCGCTGATTTCCTTATGATGTCACAAACAATACTTGCCACGAACAATTAAAACTGCAGCAACAGCTGTATTTTTCTCTGCCTCGTGATGACTGGGTGTTGTGTGATGTCCTTATGGACAGTAGAAATTAAAACGTCCTGTGGTGCCTCTCCTGCTCCAAGTCGGCCCGTTTAGGTTTAAGTAGTTCTAAGTTCTAGGGGACTGATGACCATAGATGTTAAGTCCCATAGTGCTCAGAGCCATTTGAACCATTTGAACAGCTGTATTGTAATTCAAACCTCGTTTATCGAAAACACGCTACCAGTTTTGACGCGAAAAAGAGTCGTCTTCAAGTTCTTGTATGTGGAAACACACACAGCATGACAGTAAACTATAGCGAGAGTACTAACCTCAAAATGCACAGATTGTGACTTAAACGAGGATAAATTACGTCATAAATACGAATATACTGTCGGTACCTATAACAAAACAAAATTCAGTATCTAATTTATACTGCTTAAAATTTTTTAAAAATATACAATAAATTTTTGGAAATTTGTGGTAAGATCTTATTTGACCAAACTGCAGAGGTAATCGGTCCCTAAGTCTACACACTACTCAATCCAACTTAAACTAACTTACGCTAAGGACAGCACACACACACACACCCATGCCCGAGGGAGGACTCGAATCTCCGACGCGGGATAAAATATACAATAACTACATAATCCAGTGACGTAATTTATCCGAGGGGAGGCCACGTGTACAACGAATAACACCAGAAAAGCAACCGAAGTTATGTATATCCCTAACTGGAATACCTACTAAAACAGGATATAAACATAATAAAACGAAACAGCCTAATAACATAAAACGAAATAGCTGGAGTAAACAAATACAACAAAAAAACTAGTGAACAAATGATTATTGGATACTGCAAACTCACCGAAATAAAATATCACACATTCTCTAATGACCCGCAATACATAATTTGTATATTAGGTTTTAGACTGATTTATGTGGTTCATGTATCGGAGATCATTATTTTACGTTGTTAATACTCTCATTACACTTTACTATGATATTAGGAATGTTTACATGTACAGAGGGCTGAAATGACGCATTTTCGCAACGAAACTGATAGCATGTTTTGAAAAAACACGTTTGAATTACAACTGTTCGTTTCAATTGCTCAGGTACTTCATGTCCGGCTGCTGCCTCTCTGTCCTCAGTATATTACCAGACAATTCTTGCCGTGGTTCGACAAAAGTGGGACTGTAGAACTCCTTTCACATTTCAAGTAACACATTTATGTTCTTTGCCCCCATTAGTTCTTGTGTCTCCCCAAGGAAAACAAAGCATCCACTAAAGGTTTCCATTCTCCCCCTGCCCCTACCCTTCCTACAAATTTCGTTTTTAATCTGGCATTTATGAGTGGCTTTTCGTCTTCCACGCTTTCTCCTACCCTTACAGTGCACTTCAGCTCCGCTCTCTCAACAAATTAAGTACTTACAGGCGTTCTGTGTATCCGGAGCCCGAACAAATTGGTCAGTCTCCCCAACGCTCGCGTTCTAATCTCTCGACCACGGTCTTTCACTGTAGAATCTGCATCATCGAGGGTAGACCATGAAAGGCTGAAAACAGGAATTTATTCTCCATAGACGAATCCTACTTCAGTACACACAGTGATTCGCGCAGCATATTCGACTGTAGGAGAAAAAGCTACCTCGTTTCCCAGTTGTCGAAAACCGTCATTGAAAGAGACCAGACTGTTGATGGCGAGGTCTTAATGTGCAGAAGTAACATGATGGCTAGGTGTAGGAACGTTGACATTTTTCATTGTCGCCGTCGCAGATGACCTGCGATCAAATATATTCCAGACCTCCTCATCACAGTCAACAAATCCTGCCCACATCGAACCGAACCCCTGGATCAGTTTTTGCGAGTACAGACATCCACCTCGAGGTCAGCAACGTCACTAAATCGGAATCCTACAGAGCATGGCTGTGTCCCTACAAAAGGCTGGGCTGTCAAGATACCTCATAAAACACTTGAAGCACCTCATAGAGAGCATTCCACTGACTGGTGTGTCGAGCCTGTACAGGTAACCATTGTCCTCTGTTTACTACTTTGATGGGAAAGAGATTCTCCGACTTGTTATTTTTCGAAGTTTCTTACTTCGATTTCAGATCATTTCCATTTACCTAGTTTATACCTTTTATGTGCCAAATGTAAACAATTTTAACGTTGTTCTGCACTCCATCGAAAATCCTGTTCTGGAAGTGTTCTTTCATTTCTTGCTTATGCTGTACTTTTGGATGCGTATAAATTACATATTCGCAGACAAATTACATATTCGCAGACAAAAAAATTTCCACAACCAAACTCTGTCTCGAAATCTTGCAGAAAACCCAAAGAGATTCTGGTCATACATAAAGCACACCAGTGGCAAGACACAATCAATACCTTCACTGCGCGATCACAACGGTGAAGTCACTGATGACAGTGCCACTAAAGCAGAGTTATGAAACACGGTTTTCTGAAACTCCTTCACCAAAGCAAATGAAGTAAATATTCCTGAATACGAATCAAGAATAACTGCCAAGTTGAAAAACATAGAAACAGATATCCTCGGCGTAAGAAAGGAGCTTAAATCAATAACCTCCGGTCCAGATTGTATAGCAGTCAGGTTCCTCTCAGAGTATGCTGATAAAATAGCTCAATATTTAGCAATTATATACAACTACTGGCTCACAGAAAGATCCGTAGCCGGCCGGCGTGGCCATGCGGGTCTAGGCGCTACAGTCTGGAACCGAGCGACCGCTGCGGTCGCAGGTTCGAATCCTGCCTCGGGCATGGATGTGTGTGATGTCCTTAGGTTAGTTAGGTTTCATTTGTTCTAAGTTCTAGGCGACTGATGACCTCAGAAGTTAAGTCGCATAGTGCTCAGAGCCATTGGAACCAAAGATCCGTACCTAAAGACTGGAAAATTGCTCAAGTCACACCAATACCCAAAAAGGGAAGTAGGAGTAATTCGCTGAATTACGATTTATTGACATATAGTCAGCACGAATTCAGAAAATATAGTTCTTGTGAAACACAACTAGCTCTTTATACTCATGAAGTAATAGGTGCTATCGACAGGGGATGTCAAATTGATTCCATATTTTTAGATTTCCAGAAGGCTTTCGACACTGTTCCTCACAAGCGTCTTCTAACCAAACTGCGTGCCTATGGAATATCGCCGCAATTGTGCGACTGGATGAGTGATTTCCTGCCAGAGTGGTCACAGTTCGTAGTAAGAGACGGAAAAACATCGAATAAAACAGAAGTAATATCAGGCTTTCCCCAAGGAAGTGTTATAGGCCCTCTGTTGTTCCTGATCTATATTAACGGTATAGGAGACAATCTGAATAGCCGTCTTAGATTGTTTGTAGATGATTCTGTCATTTACCGTCTTGTAAAGTCATCAGATGATCAAAACGACTTGCAAAATGATTTAGACAGGATATCTGTATGGTGCGGAAAGTGGCAATTGACCCTGAATTAAGAAAAGTGTGAAGTTATTCACATGAGTACTAAAAGAAATCCGCTAAATTTCGATTAAGTGATAAGTCACACAAATCTGAGGGCTGTAAATTCACCTAAATACTTAGGGATTACAATTACAAATAACCTAAAGTGGAACAATCACATAGATAATATTGTGGGTAGAGCAAACCAGAGGCTGCGATTTATTGGCAGAACACTTAGAAGGTGCAACAGGCCTACCAAAGAGACTGCTTACACTACGCTTGTCCGCCCTATTCTGGAGTACTGCTGTGCGGTGTGGGATCCGCATCAGGTGGGACTGACGGTTGACATCGGAAAAGTACAAAGAAGGGCAGCTGGTTTCGTATTATCGCGAAATAGGGGAGATTGTGTCACAGACATGATACGTGAATTGGAGTGGCAATCATTAAAACAAAGGCGTTTTTCGTTGCGACGGGATCTTCTCATGAAATTTCAGTCCCGGTTTTCTCCTCCGATTGCGAAAACGTTCTGTTGGCACCCACCTACATAGGGAGAAATGATCATCACGATAAAATAAGAGAAATCACGGCTCGGACAGGAAAATTTAAGTGCTCGTTTTTCCCGGGTGCCGTTCAACAGTGGAACGGTATAGAGACAGCATGAAGGTGGTTCATTGAACCCTCTGGCAGGCACTTTATTGTGAATAGCAGAGTAATCACGTAGATGTAGATATAGATGTAGATGAAAACGCTAGTCAGTGGCTACTGTGGGTTTTGATGTAACGGTCACGAGACCGACTTGTTAAGAAGGGCTCAGGTTGCAGTGTAGCCATTCCAATTCAAGTTTTCTGACGTTTCTCTCCATCAGTAGACATAAATGGGATGGTTTCACAGTCACCTTTTGATTTCTTTCTTGCTCTGGTTCTTTCCCAACTGAAACAGCGCTACGCTTCTAACGCTCTCGACTTGGAACAGAAGCCGACGGATGAGACCTTCCCTGCCCTGTGCAGCTGTCCTCTTGGATCGCGAGTCACGCCGCGGTCTGCAGCGGCCAAGGGCAGCCCTCCAGGGCCACGGCACGCCCTGGCACGCCGCCGCCGTGCGCTGCCGCGGTGGCGCTCTGCACGAGTAAACAAACAAGAGACCAGGGCGCCTCCCCACCCACGACTGAAACACGGAAACTTCTGACTCCCCAAACAGCTATGCCATAGGTATGCCAATGTTTCAAGTCATCCTACACTTCCTCATTCAACCAGACTCAAAAAGAAAAATTTTCCTTACTGCTTCTGTCAGACAAAAGCATGAACCGTTTGTAAACTATCGAACTAAAGGGAGGAAACCCTTCTCAGGCACGCGCGATATTCCTTTCCGAATACTAAACAAGGCTTATAGATATCTGGAATTGCTAACGCTGAAGAGCCCGAAACAGATGCCTCCAGGTAGCCCGTTAACTTTTCAGTATTTTCATAGGTCCCTCTTATCAGTTTCCTTCATCCGCTCATGCACGCCAAATTTCTATGCCATCGATTTCAGTGAAACTTCCTGGCAGATTAAAACTGCGTGGCGGACCGAGACTCTAACTCGGGACCTTTGCCTTTCGCGGGCAAGTGCTCTACCATCTGAGCCACCCAAGCGCGACTCACGCCCCGTCCTCACAGCTTTACTTCTGCCAGTACCTCGTCTCCTACCTTACAAACTTCACAGAAGCTCTCCTGCGAACCTTGCAGAACTAGCACTCCTGGAAGAGATGATATTTCGGAGGCAGAGACATGGCTTAGCCACAGCCTGGAGGTTGTTTCTCTCGATTTCAGTGTCATTTCAGTCCCATATTTAGAACCTTACAAAGACCTGCAAAAGTCTAAATCCTCAGCCTATGTCATCTACTGACAGTGTGTTGGCTCTGAGCACTATGGGACTTAACATCTATGGTCATCAGTCCCCTAGAACTTAGAACTACTTAAACCTAACTAACCTAAGGACATCACACAACACCCAGTCATCACGAGGCAGAGAAAATCCCTGACCCCGCCGGGAATTGAACCCGGAAACCCGGGCGTGGGTAGCGAGAACGCTACCGCACGACCACGAGCTGCGGACGACAGTGTGTTACTAATGTGTATTTAATACGTCAATTCTGAAGACACCTCAGTTTTACTGACTCCAGAAGTCATAGCAAGGTACTGGAAGTGATGTTAATACTGAGTCGATTATTCTTGGGTCCTCAAGACTGCAGCAACGCAGTGAGGTATGGACTATACGAGGTGCTGGATTAGTTCTGGAGAGGTACCCACGTATCTTGCAGTGCTACCGTCAATTGTTCTTTTGCAATTGGTGCTGAGTGCATCGAGAGTACGCAGGTATTGAGAGCATCCCACCAATGCTCGAGCTGGGTTAAGACCGGGTAATCTGGAGGACCTAGACATGGTCGTGAATTTAATGCACTCAAAGAAGTGAATAATGGTTGGTCCCGGCTGCTTTTTCACGTTAATCGGATTTCAGACGTGGTTAATTGTACTGCTATTCAGCCGGGATTCCATCACTCTTCCACTTAGACCTCCTCCGTAGCTATAGAAGGTACGGAGATCTAAACGTGGAATTGTATGAACCCTATCGATTCTTTAACCGACTGGGTTTCGAAAGTTTATTGGTATTACAGATTTTGTACTCCTTCGGGATGTCTACGTTAGCTGTTACAGCCGGTAAAAGGCTGGGAATGGTTTGGTCGTTCCTGCACGCATTTCCAAGGTTACCCACGGCTTGACCGACCTGTGCAGAGTTTAACGGCCCCTCCATCCGGCTCACAACACGTAAGGCTTTTCGTTTTCGATACAAGGCGACGACTTTGTAACCATACTGTCTTTGCAGCACAGTTCAAACCTTCGCCCAGTCCGCGGGAACGCCTTACCAAATAACTGTTTAACTGTCGAAAACTAATTACCAACATGGACTGTACGGCTGGTCCCGGCCGAGGTTCGAGTCCTCCCTCGGGCATGGGTGTGTGCATTACTCCTTAGGATAGTTTCGGTTAAGTAGTGTGTAAGCTTAGGGACTGATGACCTTGGCAGTTGAGTCCCATAAGATTTCACACACACATTCGAACATTCTAATTACCAACAGTAATTTTTGGAACAGTATTGGCACCATGTACTTCAATTGCTGGAAAATTGACGACGTCAACCGTATAAACACAGGCAGTAGCGATACCGGAAGACCATCTCCAAACTTCAAAAAGTCTCGAAACTTTACAAAAAAAGTGCTCCGGTGGTATGGGTATTTGAAATAGTGGTAGTTAAAGCAGTCCTTGTAGTTACTGAGACCTCCATAGCACTAAAATGAGGTTTATTCAGATCGTGCTGTTTTATAGAAACTGGTCTTTGTGAGCTTTTGAGCCAGTTATGGAGCGTTAACTGAACAACGGATGCACTAAACGTTGATTAACTGGGCACTAGTCACATTCTTCCACATCTGATGGAGGTTACTCACTCCTTGGTAACCTCGGCAGCGTACTGGGCGTAGCACCCCCGGCACCAGCATACTGTCCTCAACTTTCGACATCTGGTGCTTTAAAATGAATTGCGAGGCTGATAAGCAAGTGGGATAAGCGGGAGCGAATTGATATTGCTGTTTGTAATCGTTCAAAACTGCTCTCGATGTCCAATCAACAGTCGTATTAACTCATTTGGGTAGTCCAAATGGTTCAAATGGCTCTAAGCATAGATGGGACTTAACATCTGAGGTAATCAGTCCCGTAGACTTAGAACTACTTAAACCTAACTAACCTAATGACACAACACACATCCATGCCCGAGGAAGGATTCGAACCTGCGACCGTAGTAGGTGCGCGGTTCGGGACTGAAGCGCCTAGAACCGCTCTGACACAGCGGCCGGCCATTGGGGTAGTCCCTCATGGATACAGAAAAAAGTACCTATGGAACGAAATGTTGAAGCCAACCGCATATAATTTTCGCTGCGTACCTTAGCGTATTACGGGTTTCAGTTAGTTAACAATGTCGTGTACCAAGGACGTAAACACTATTCTTGCTGCGTAAATTCCATACGAACAAACAGCTTACCAGAACATAGCTGGGTAACGTCATCAACAGCCGCCGATATTTCGATAGGTGCACATCTCATCATTCAACGCTAATGACACAACACAACCAAAGAAGAACAATTTCTTACTTTGTCAATAGTGAATACTGGTTGCCGACGGGGGACTTGGCGTTAACTCTGCCCTTTTTCGTTTTACAAGGCAGAGAGCAGAATTCAAATAGAATTGAACTAAAAACCCCGTCTCTGTTTACAAGACTGTTTGGTAATTTAATTTCAACTGCTTCCTTAACATCCCAGTAGTTGGAGCTGCATGCCAGAATCTCCGAGTCGTTGTATTCTGCAGGATGACTGGTGTCAACGCAATGTCCTGCCAGAGCTGATTTTCTCGGCTGTTGTAGGCGTGTGTCTCACGCGCAATTTCCTTCGCTACTGCGGGCGTGTGTGACACACACTTAACAACAGCCAAGGAAATCTGCTATTGCACAACACTTTCCTGGAACTGGTCATCGTATGCAGTATAACAACACACAGATTCTGTCAAGCACTCCCAGCTATTCGGATAATATTACTAACAAAACAGTTGAGATTAAAGTAGCAGATTTTGTAACTCTCAAACATACAGTGTATCTAACATGGAGCTCGCAGGATAGAACGCAAATCGAATGCAAATGAGAGAGGAACGTTTGTTTAAACAATTGCAGCTACTGCAACAATGCAACGGGAGACTGGGGTTAATCAAAGAAGTTTCACATGTGTTCTTTGTTGGCATTAATATCACATTTCCTGTGTCTCACAAAAGTACTTGGCAGTGATTTTAATGTTACTTCGAGAACTGTAAACAAGTTCTCCTGTAGGGTGCATATTTTGTGGGGGAAATACCACAAATTGATTTCGCCATACATCACATCAGACTACATGTACGAGGATAGTACATCTTCTCTAACAGAATAAAATCCTCTAAAGGAAAGGTGTTATGTTGTTGGTTTGCTGCGCTCATCATTCCAAACATTGGTCGATGGAGCTGTCCACGATAGTCTACCCTCAGCAAAACTCTTCATCCCATCGTAATAACTGCAACTTACATCGATATGAACCCGCTTACTGTATCAGAGCCTTGGTCTCTACGATTTTTACCCTCAGCACTCTCTTCCACAACCAGATTGATGTTCCTTGCTGCATTAGAATGTGTCAACCGATACCTTCGCTTAATCAAGTTATTTCACAAATTTCTTTCTTTCCTCAGTTCGATTCATTACCTCCTCATTAATTACTCGACCTACCTATTTCTTTTTTTTTGACATTTTTCTGTAGCACCGCATTTCGAAAGTATCTATTCTATTCTGGTCTGAACTGCTTATCGTCCACGTTTGTTTCGTACGACGCTCCATCCGAGGAAAATACCTAGACAAAAGACTTCGTAATTTATATTCGGCAACAAGAGGTTTCTCTTTTTCCAGAAATTCTTTTATTGCTATTGGCAGCTTGCTTTGTACTTCGACTATCGTCAGCATTCGTATCCTCGGCACTCTCTTGACACAATGAATCTCGGAATACTGAATTCGGTAAGTATTTCCGATATGCAATGCCCCATGCCTGTAGGAATAACTACCATTCCGCGTTCAGAGTCTGTGAATTCTCGTCGAGCGGCCATAATCACGTCGGAAACCTTTTCACACGAACCACCTGAGTACAGAAGACAGCTCCGCCGATGTACCAGTGTACTTTTATTTGTTATACAAGTGATAACACCGCCTACTGTATATCTGAAAATCGCTATCCCATGAATGTTGTCAACTCGCTGTAATCAACTGTCTTGTTATTCTATCCAGTTTAAACTCTTAGAGTGTGCTTAACAGTTTACATCTATCTGTCGAATCAGATCCTCTTTTGAAGCGTGCAAATGTGACCACCGTTCGTCTGTCCTTACGGATTTGTAAGACCGTCTTGAAATTGAGAATTCGTTCCACTCAGTATGAACCTTTCCTAAAACCTGCTTGATATTCACGAATAAATGGTGCTCCAGTGCTTGAGTATGATTTTTGAAACAATTTTGTAAGTAACTAGCGGCAATGAAGTGCCTCTTAAGTGAAATTTTATCAGTTTTATTAGTACCACAAAAAAGTCTACTCTGATCCGCTGAATATGTATCCATGAAACGATGAGCTCATCTAATAATATCCTAATCATTCTCAACGTCGGCTCTTGCTAGTCTTTCCATACTTTTGTAAGTAATACGCGTGAGTGTTCCAGGAAATGCACTGGTAGAATATTCACCGAGGAACACAATTGAAGAATCACTTTTTTCCAATCTTCGTAATTGTATCCCATTGCGACTTGTAAGACAGAAATTTGCCTCAAAGGTGCCTACAGCCTTCCTCTGTAATGGGGCAAAAGCGTGGCGGGCGATTTGCAACGTCAGCGTCGGTGGCGCTTCATACAGCAAGGGTGGACACATGCGAAAGAAGGCCACAGATCACACGCTGATGTCAGGTGTAATGAAAGGTTGGTTAATGATGTCCCATTGGTGGCAACGCCACTGTGGACATTTCACACAGTGGCAATGTCGTTACACTTCTTCTTAATGTCATTACACTCCGTCTTAACAACATTTCACCCCTTTCATGTCCCTGCGGTGGAGTTAGAATCGCGACGCCCACCATTGAAATCACGTGGTTTTCTTATGGCTGGCCGAGGAAAAAGTTTCAGAGAAACCACCGCTCAGAATCGATATAAAAGGGACTCAGAGGATGGCATAAATGCTGTCAACGAAATTACCCCTTTGCTTGGGACAATGCTTTCCCCCACATTTTGCAGACTAAAACGTTAGTTCGCAGTGCCATGAGCAGAACGGCGACGCTCTTGACAACCTTTGATACTGCTGACACCCTCCCTTCCCTAGCGACATCGTAGCGCTGCGTCCCCACCGTACGTGTTCGCACGCCTTTGGAGTGAAATGCGACCGCAAGTTTTGGTCTGATGTACAGGGTGGAACACTAGGGACCATTCAAGCCCTACACACCTGCAGGTAGGCAGCCCTTTGACACTTCACTGATCCCGCATGCCTACTGGCAGGCGTGCAGGACTCTCTCAAGTGTTTTCTCTGTACATACACATTTTTAAAGTGCTCACTAAACGTGGGTGGGTGGTACTGACAGTGTTGCCAAACTTGTGGGTCTTAGAGGAACTCTTTGTTGTTTTATTCAGACTTGTGCCAGTGTTGCCCCCTCAATAAGGACATGGTGAAACATAACAGCTGAAGAAATATAAACACCCTTTACTGCTTCAGATCAGGTTCAGATTTCGTCTCATTGTTTTGAATGGTCCCTAATGGATCCAACCTGCGTACCAGACCAACAATTCCGGTCTCACTTCAAAGGCGTGTGGTCATGTTCAGTGGGGACCTTTGTGGTCTTCAGTCGAGAGACAGGTTTCATGCAGCTCTCCATGCTACTCTATCCTGTGCAAGCTTCTCCATCTCCCAGTAACTACTGTAACCAACATCCTTCTGAATCTGGCTAGTGTATTCATCTCTTGGTATCCCTCAACGATTTTTACTCTCCACGTTTCCCTACAAAACTAAATTGGTGATCCCTTGATGCCTCAGAACGTGTCCTACCAACCGATCCCTTCTTCTAGTCAAGTTGTGCCACAAATTCCTCTTTTCCCCTATTCTATTCAGTACTTTCTCATTAGTGATGTGACCACCCATCCAATCTTCAGCGTTCTTCTGTAGCACCAGTCTATTCTCTTCTTGTCCAAAGTTTTTATCGTCCATGTTTCACTTCCATACATGGCTACACTACATACAAATACCTTCAGAAACGACTTCCTGACACTTAAATCTATACTCGATATTAACAAATTTCGCTTCTTCAGAAACATTTTCCTTGCCAAAGCCAGTCTACATTTTGTATCCTCTCTACTTCGACCATTGTCAGTTACTTTGCTCCCCAGATAGCAAAACTCATCTTTTGCTTTAAGTGTCTCATTTCCAACTCTAATTCCCTCAACAACAATCCTCCTCGTTTTACTTTTGTTGATGTTCATCTTATATCCTCCTTTCGATACATTGTCAGTTCCGTTCAACTTCTCTTCCAGGTTCTTTGCTGTCTCTGAAAGAATTACAATGTCGTTAGCAAGCTTCAAACTTTTTGTTTCTTTTCAATGGATTTTAATTCCTATTCCAAATTTTTGTTTTGTTTCCTTTACTGATTGCTCAGTATATAGAGATTGACTAACATTGGGGATAGGCTACAACCTTGTCTCACATCCTATTGAACCATTGCTTCTCTTTCGTACCCTTCGACTCTTATAATTGCCATCTGGTTTCTGTAGAAATTGTAACTAGTCTTTCGCTCCCTGTATTTCACCCCTGCTACCTACAGAATTTGAAAGATAGTATTCCAGTCAACATTTTCAAAAACTTTCTCTAAGTCTACAAATGCTAGAAATGTAGGTTTGCCTCTCTTTAATCTTCTAGGATAAGTCTTAGGGTCAGTAACGCCTGGCGTGTTCCAACATTTCTACGCAATCCAAACTGATCTTCTCCGAGGTCGGCTTGTATAAACTTTTCGAGTCGTCTCTAAAGAGTTCGTGTTTGTATTTTGCAGCCGTGACTTGTTAACTCATAGTTCGGTAATTTTCACACCTGTCAACACCTGCTTTCTTTGGAGTTGGAATTACTATATTCTTCTTGAAGTCTCAGGGTATTTCGCCTGTCTCATACATCTTGCTCACCAGATGGTAGAGTTTTGTCAGGACTGGCTCTCCCAAAGCTGTCAGTAGCTCTAATGGAATGTTGTCTACTCCCGGGGCCTTGTTTCGACTTAAGTGTTTCCGTGCTCTGTCAAATTCTTCACTCAGTATCATATCTTCCATTTCATCTCCACTTCATCCTCTTCCATTTCCATAATACTGCCCTGAAGTACTTCGCCTTTATATGGACCCTCTATATACTCCTTCCACCTTTCTGCTTTCCCTTCTTTGCTTAGAACTGGTTTTCAATCTTAGCTCTTGATACTCATACAGGAGTTTCTCTCTTCTCCAAAGGTCTCCTTACTTATCCTGTAGGCAGTATCTGTCCTACCCCTAGTGATGTATGCCTGTATTGCGCTACATTTATCCACTAGCCATCCCTGCTTAGCCACTTTGAACTTCCTGTTGATCTCATTTTTGAGACGTTTGTGTTCTTTTTCACCTGCTTCATTTACTGCATTTTTATATTTCCTCCATTCATCAATTAATATCTGTGGTGGTACCCACGGATTTCTACTAGCCCTCTTCTTTTTACCTCCTTGATCCTCTGCTGTCTTCACTATTTCGTCTCTCAAAGCTACCCATTCTTCTTCTAGTATATTTCTTTCCCATGTTCTTGTCAATCATTCCCAAATGCTCTGTCTGAAGAACCTCAAGTCCTTTCAGTTTATCCAGGTCCCATTTTCTTAAATTCCTACCTTTTTCCAGTTTCTTCAGTTTTATTCTACTGTTCATAACCAATAAATTGTGGTCAGAGTCCACATCTGCCCCTGGAAATGTCTTAAAGTTTAAAACCTGTTTCTTAAATCTCTGTCTTACCATTATATAATCTATTTGAATGCTTAACGATAGGAAAAAATTACGGGGTTTCATAATGTGATGCTTTAATTGTATTGCTCAGTGTAGTTACAACTCTTGTGACAGACAGGGAATAAAAATTATCACTCGCCACGGAGAGCACCTAGAACTGGAATCTCTGTGCTGGACTTGTGACGTCCGCCTGCCACCGGCAGTAGTTTTCCCGCCTCACGGTGGCGGAGCTGTCGGATTTGTGTGGGTTCTCCCCGCTCGGTCCGTGGCGTTCGGCGCCGGAGAGCCACCGCGAAAGCGTAGCTGAGCGACCGAGGAAGGCAGGGCTAGGCTGCAGGCCGGGCTGCACGGCGGGCTTACTGGAGCAGAAACGGGAAGGCGCCGCAGCTATCGGGAGCCGCTTCCTTGCCGAGCCTCTCACCTGTTCCGTCTTCCCATTCGGCGGGCCTCCCAGCGAGAGTGTCTCGAAACGGCGGAAAACGGCGGCGGCGGCGGCGGCGGCGGCGCTTTCTACCTACGTCTTCCTTTCAGACCAAACCACTACCGCCAGCAAGCGAGCGGTTTGTCTGGCGAATTGGATAACGGGCTGCGTTTAGCCACACTTCCGTGAAACTGTTACTGCGAAAACGTCCATCATTTGCCTACGATCAATCGACTGTGTAATGGCTGTCCTCCACAGGCCAATAGCAATGGGTGACCCTCAAGGTTACTTGCGAATACGCTTTGCGTTTCTGAGAACTGTGTCGGTGAATGATTTCTTTTCACAGCGCATCTTCCACACCTCAGGCCAATATCACTGACGTAGATCTGTTGTACAATTATGAAAATGTTTCGTGTTCACGCATTAGTGTTTTTCGATAACGAAGTACTCATCTACACTCCTGGAAATTGAAATAAGAACACCGTGAATTCATTGTCCCAGGAAGGGGAAACTTTATTGACACATTCCTGGGGTCAGATACATCACATGATCACACTGACAGAACCACAGGCACATAGACACAGGCAACAGAGCATGCACAATGTCGGCACTAGTACAGTGTATATCCACCTTTCGCAGCAATGCAGGCTGCTATTCTCCCATGGAGACGATCGTAGAGATGCTGGATGTAGTCCTGTGGAACGGCTTGCCATGCCATTTCCACCTGGCGCCTCAGTTGGACCAGCGTTCGTGCTGGACGTGCAGACCGCGTGAGACGACGCTTCATCCAGTCCCAAACATGCTCAATGGGGGACAGATCCGGAGATCTTGCTGGCCAGGGTAGTTGACTTACACCTTCTAGAGCACGTTGGGTGGCACGGGATACATGCGGACGTGCATTGTCCTGTTGGAACAGCAAGTTCCCTTGCCGGTCTAGGAATGGTAGAACGATGGGTTCGATGACGGTTTGCATGTACCGTGCACTATTTAGTGTCCCCTCGACGATCACCAGTGTTGTACGGCCAGTGTAGGAGATCGCTCCCCACACCATGATGCCGGGTGTTGGCCCTGTGTGCCTCGGTCGTATGCAGTCCTGATTGTGGCGCTCACCTGCACGGCGCCAAACACGCATACGACCATCATTGGCACCAAGGCAGAAGCGACTCTCATCGCTGAAGACGACACGTCTCCATTCGTCCCTCCATTCACGCCTGTCGCGACACCACTGGAGGCGGGCTGTACGATGTTGGGGCGTGAGCGGAAGACGGCCTAACGGTGTGCGGGACCGTAGCCCAGCTTCATGGAGGAAGTTTCAATGTGAAGATAATTTCAGGCGTGTTCTAAAGACGTATTATACGGCCACTACTACTTAATTGTATGTCAACGATCATCGTCATCATAATATCTTTCCAAGGATTGTGTGTTACAGTCATTAGTTTCGGCCTCTGTCATCCATCCACCTCTCTGCCCTTGTGAGGTCTACCTACTTCTCTCACTCCAGTTGTTACGGCGTAAAGTCAAGCGCCGGCACTCCAGTCTGGAACGAGGGAGCAGACAGGGCTGTGAAGAAGACGTCAGCCAGTTGCACGCAGACCCGCCCCACTCCAGGATGACAACGCGACAGCAGCGGCCCCTTTGTGAAAATGACATAAGCGCCCAGCCCGACAGGTCGCGGCCGTATGTAACCGAAAAAGAGCTGATAAGAGTTGAACCCAATGTTCACCATCAGGGGGTTGAAACTCGACACCAAGCTCCGGCTGTACCGGATGGCCGTCCAAACTTCCCTCACCTATGGCTCCACTGCGTCGGCTGCGATTAATGCCTCCAGGATGCAGACTCTCCAGTGCCTGCAGAATAAGGTGCTTCGGTGGAGTCTCCATGCCCCTCCTTTCACCAGGGTAGTTACCCTCCACGACAGAAACGGTCAGGCCACTCTCAAGACGTCCATGCGAGCGAAGGCAAGGTGTCTCTATGCCAAAGTAGAAGCCCTACTCGATACGGACGATGGCTTGCAAAACATTGGCACAACGCCTTCCCGGCACTGCCAGCGATACCCTGTTCCCCTCACCATCCGTGAGGACTCCGATTCGGACCATGTCTATCGATGGCGCTGTTAAGGCCAGAAATAAAGTGTTAGTGTTCACTTGACAATCCCATGGGTATCGACCATCTTCAGCCACCACTGCTCATACGTAATGTAGTTCGTAGTTAGTTAATTTTGCCTGCGAGCTGAACTTCCGCTGTCGGAGGGTGGTATGGAAGATCAGTCCCACCGCCACGCCTTCAACGTTCACTCCAGTGCTGTCTTTGGTATGACATCACTGTCGAATGGAAGAGTTTTACTGTCCACAAGACTGTATTTCAATCTCTCGCAAAAAAAAAAAGAATGGTCGTGGCATAGTCGGAGAGGAGCATCAAGACAGGCGACCCGAATAGAAGTGCCAAAGCTCGTTATTTGCTTGTACATTCTATGTAGCTCAATCTTTGAGTTGTTATACTCAGGAACATTAGCCGGCCAGAGTGGCCGAGCGGTTCTAGGCGCTACAATCTGGAACCTCGCGACCGCTACGGTCGCAGGTTCGAATCCTGCCGCGGGCATGGATGTGTGTCATGTCTTTAGGTTAGTTAGGTTTAAGTAGTTCTAAGTTGTATGGGACTGATGACCAGTGCAGTTAAGTCCCATAGTGCTCAGAGCCATTTTTTCAGGAACATTGTTTGTTTCGGATGTCTCCCTTTGCTTGCGACACATATATTTAATTATCAAAGGTAAGTATTGTCCCTTACTTTTTGTAATAAAACTCATTAATACGATTTGCTTTAGTTGTTTGGCTAGCGATCCGAGAAAGCAGGTTTCCTAGACACCCCACATTCGACGAGGAGGCAAGATTCGACGCCAGTCGCCTATTTATTCATTAGTTTTTTGGCCAATCTATTTTCTTTTATTCTGCCAACATCATCTTTCCATTTCATTCTATTTTCTTCTGTCTTATCATTAACTCAAAAGATGTTTCAATTTGATCTTACTGTTTCATTCCTTAATTTGTCCACTTTTTGCAGCTCGTTAATATCTCACCAACTTCATAACTGCTGCCTCTACGTGGGATTTTTCGTTTTCTGTTCCTGTTCATGATTCAGAAACAGATACAAGAGTAGGTACAGGCATAATTTTATAGAATTTCATCTGTGTTTCCTTTCTTGTTTTTATTCCCAAAGATTGTACAGTTGTTCCGCAGACAGCTTAAAATTTACTAACCTTCTTATGAATGTCACTGGCACAGTTAAATCTAACATAAAGTCATAGATAAATTAAGTGGGGTACTTGTTCCAAAATTTTCTCATTAATTATTATTTTAGATCTGAGCGGATTCTTCCACTTGAAACCATTCCCTTTAACTTACATACAGATATAATTAAATTGTACTACATTGTGTTTTAGCTCAATATTTACTGCTATTTGTAAATTATCTTCTGTTTTGGAAAAACAGGTATGTGGGTTTCCGTCGGACGACCAATGTGAGTTATGAGTGTTGACGATACTGTTACGAGTGAAAATGGCTTCATCAATAAGCAGTATTATTTCAGATCTACGTATTATCCTCATCTACGTATTATCCTCATATCCTTCATGAATGTGCAGCATCACCTGGAACTGATAAAGATAGAAGCATACCTGATTTCTTCCATATTGCCGTATGTGGAACGCCGATAAGTGTAGATATTCCTCGTTTACTTATTGAAGGCTACGTGATAACAACTGAAGCTGTACCTTACTTCATCCGCACTTTGCTAGTTTGCACCTTCAGAGTTAATATCGTGCAGGACACCGCACCAGTCTCAAGCAGTTTGGTGCAAACACTTTTGAATCTGGTGCTGCGCTGGTAGTAAATATTCTCCATCGTGTTCTCTACAAACAACGTTTCCATTACAAAATGTGAGCACAAATTTTATATAGCCGTACTAAAGATTTGTAAATATGTGCTGCATGCGTAGTCGATACAGTAGCATTGGCCAACAAATCCCAAAATTGAAAAATTCAGTTATGTATACTCAAGCACAACTTCGTTACTTGAACTTCAAACCAAAAATGACAATCTAAAAATAAATCCATAGCAGCTGGAGTACCAACAAGTGAAATGAAATCTTGTCTCTGTAACCAACTGTATACCTCAAACCAGTAAAAACTGCCCACATGTTATATGAATGTTCTACGCGATTTATCTATTCTACCACCTCGTAAAATATTTGCTATTCCTCCTGAAAACCCTGTTTAATATAACTGTATTGAATAGTTGAACTTTAATATCCACCTCCGAAAACAGCACACTACCAGCCTTCCTTGCGGTTGCATGAACGATGGTGGCTTTAAATAGCGCGGGAAAACTCATCAAGACCTTCAAGTCCTTGTGGTCGCGGCGTGTCCTTGCAACACCGAAGCTATTGCGGAACAAATAAAGGGAAAATTACTTGGAGGTAGCAAGTACCAGCAGATGAAAATGTCAAGCTTGAAAAACACAGCCGCAGCTTATTAACAAAATACTGGATTACGTTACCTCTGTTAGCACTATTCAACTGACGAATATCAGCGAAATTTATCGTAGATCGCTTGAGCAACGAAAGGTACGTGACGACTGGAAAAAAGCGCAGGTGGTTCCCGTTTTTAAGAAAGGCCGTAAGACAGATTCATACAATTATAGACCTATGTCGTTGACGTCAGTCTGCTGTAGAATTATGGAACATGTTTTATGCTCAAGAATTATGAAGTTTTTGGAAAACGAACATCGACTCTATAAAAATCAGCATGGATTTCACAAAGATCCTGCGAAATTCAGCTCGCTCTGTTCCTCCATGAGATCCATAGTGCAGTGGATCAACGGCGCTCAAGTTGATGACGTATTCCTTGATTACAGTAAGGCATTTGACACCGTCCCGAATTGCCGTTTCATAAAAAAAAAGAGCTTACGGAGTATCAGAAGATTTGTGATTGGATTCAAGACTTTCTTGCAGATATAACTCAACACGTCACTCTTAACAGAACAGAATCGATAGACGTTAAGGTAACATACGAAGTATCTTCTGGCAAACCTTCCGGGGTGTGTGATAGGACCGTTGCTGTAAACAATATATACCGGGTGTTTCAAAAATGACCGGTATATTTGAAACGGCAATAAAAACTAAACGAGCAGCGACAGAAATACACCGTTTTTTGCAATATGCTTGGGACAACAGTACATTTTCAGGCAGACAAACTTTCGAAATTACAGCAGTTACAATTTTCAACAACAGATGGCGCTGCGGTCTGGGAAACTCTATAGTACGATATTTTCCACATATCCACCATGCGTAGTAATAATATGGCGCCGCCTCCTGTATGTTTCGGATAGCCCAAAGCAATCACACGATCATCGAAATATTCATTCAGGAAATTAAAGACGTCAGCCGTGCGATGTGGCCGGGCACCATCTTGCATAAACCACGAGGTGTTCGCAGTGTCGTCTAAGGCAGTTTGTACCGCCACAAATTCACGAAGAATGTCCAGATAGCGTGATGCAGTAATCGTTTCGGATCTGAAAAATGGGCCAATGATTCCTTTGGAAGAAATGGCGGCCCAGACCAGTACTTTTTGAGGATGCAGGGACGATGGGACTGCAACATGGGGCTTTTCGGTTCCCCATATGCGCCAGTTCTGTTTATTGACGAAGTCGTCCAGGTAAAAATAAGCTTCGTCAGTAAACCAAATGCTGCCCACATGCATATCGCCGTCATCAATCCTGTGCACTATATCGTTAGCGAATGTCTCTCGTGCAGCAATGGTAGCGGCGCTGAGGGGTTGCCACGTTTGAATTTTGTATGGATAGAGGTGTAAACTCTGGCGCATGAGACGATACGTGGACGTTGGCGTCATTTGGACCGCAGCTGCAACACGGCGAACGGAAACCCGAGGCCGCTGTTGGATCACCTGCTGCACTAGCTGCGCATTGCCCTCTGTGGTTGCCGTACGCAGTCGCCCTACCTTTCCAGCACGTTCATCCGTCACGTTCCCAGTCCGTTGAAAATTTTGAAACAGATCCTTTATTGTACCGCTTTTCGGTCCTTTGGTTACATTAAACCTACGCTGAAAACTTCGTCTTGTTGCAACAACACTGTGTTCTAGGCGGTGGAATTCCAACACCAGAAAAATCCTCAGTTCTAAGGAATAAACCATGTTGTCTACAGCACACTTGCACGTTGTGAACAGCAAACGCTTACAGCAGAAAGACGACGTACAGAATGGCGCACCCACAGACTGCATTGTCTTCTATATCTTTCACATCACTTGCAGCGCCATCTGTTGTTGAAAATTGTAACCACTGTAATTTCGAAAGTTTGTCCGCCTGAAAATGTACTGTTGTCCCAAGCATATTGCAACAAACGGTGTATTTCTATCGCTGCTCGTTTAGTTTTTATTGCCGTTTTAAATATACCAGTCATTTTTGAAACACCCTGTATAAACGATCTATTAGAAAGCGCTGGATGCCCTTTGAGGCTATTTGCAGATGATGCTGTTGTTTATACCAAAGTAGCAACGTCACAATATAGTAAGAATTTGCAGAACGACCTGCAGAGAACTGATGAATGGTGCAGGCTCTGGCAGTTGACCCTGAACGTAAATAAATGTTAAATACTGCTCATACACAGGAAAAGAAATCCACTACTGCACAGCTACACTATTGATAACAAACTGCTGGAGACAGCGTCTGCCGTAAAATATCTGGCGTAACTATCCAGAGAGACCTTAAGTCGAATGTCCACATAAAACAGATAGAGGGAAAAGCAGACACAAGACTCAGATTCATAGGGAGAATCTTAAGGAAATGTAACTCATGCGCGAAATAAATGGCTTATAAGACGCTTGTTCACCCGATTCTTTAGTATTGTTCATCTATCTGGGTTCCCTATCAGGTAGGACCGGTAGAAGGGAGAGAGAAGATCCAATGAAGAGCGGCGCTTTTCGTCACGGGATCGTTTAGCTGGCGAGAGAGCGTTACGGAGATGCTAAACAAACTCCACCGGCAGACGTTACAAGAGAGGCGTTGTGCATCACGGAGAGACCTACTACTGAAATTTCGGGACAGCACTTTTTAGGAGGAGTCAGTCAAGATATTACTTCCCCCCACATACATCTCGCGTATTGAGCACGAGGAGAAAATTCGAGCAATTGGAACCAATACAGAGGCTTATCGACAATCATTCTTCCCATGCACTATTCGCCAGTGGACCAGGGTTATAGGGATCAAATAGTGGTACCGAAAGTACCCTCCGCCACACACCATTAGGTGGCTTGCGGAATGTGACGTAGATGTAGATGAAAACAGCATTGTCTTTAAAATATTTTCTCATTTTTACCCTTTAATAAATATAAACAGGACTCAGTGGAACGGTGCATTTCGAGGAAACTTCTAGAGATGTTAAATATCTTCAACATTTCGCGGCCCTGTCAGCAATTGTGTAAATATTAATTTTAATTTTAATAATCAACAGCCTCAGTTGCACCGTTTACCTAGAATTTACCTAGGTTTCAGTCGCGATTACACAACCTTTTTCAGAGTAACAGTAACTACCGTTTGTCCATAGTGGACATCGTCAAGCTAAAACTACAGATCCATAAATTGTCGTCAGACTATAAAACTTATCTGAAACTGCCTCAGCCCCGCTTCGCGACCGCGATGCTGCAGCCACGAATGTTATACTGGAACTGGACTACAGCACTCGTGGCTGCCGCATCGCGGTCGCGAAGCGGGACCGAGGCAGTTCCAGATAAGTTTTATAGTCTGACGACAATTTATGGATCTGCAGTTTTAGCTTGACGATGTCCACTATGGACAAACGGTAGTTACTGTTATTCTGAAAAAAGGTTGTGTAATCGCGACTGAAACCTAGGTAAATTCTAGGTAAACGGTGCAACTAAGGCTGTTGATTATTAAAATTAATTCTAGTGATGTCTTGTTCTAAATGGATGCACATTCGATGCTTCAAAAATCCTCATTTATCTGTGATAAATAATAAATGTCCGAATAGACCCAACGCATTCATATAAATGGTAAACCTTCTTCAATGCGGATGCACAAATAGGTCCGGCCTCCTGTGGGAATATCAGAGCAGCGAATGGGAGTAAAACATACAAGAACTGCGTATAGCTGGCGCTCGGCGGAAGTGTGGATCGGCTGTAAGGCTCTGTCCTGGAAGCCGCATTGGTTAATGCACCTACCTTGTGAGCAGGAGGTCCCGTGTTCGAACCCCGGTCCGGCACACATTTTCACTCGTCCCCCCTGATTCCGCGTAATGTTTCGCTGCAGTTGAGAGCAGCGATCGCCAGATTCTGCGTACCGTCTGCTTTTTTTTTTTAGCGCGCACTCCCATACCATTGTTGGTTTCAACAAAAGACTATCAGACACGTTTTGAACGCCCTCGTGCAAAGTTATCACCCAGATCTCTGGAGGAACACCGTGTGTAACGTGTTCGGCGACATTTGCGGTTAGCTGTCGGCGTGTTGCCATCGTGTCCTGGCACGGTCGCCACTCACCCCTGTGCCGGCGCTGCGGCAGAAGTGGGACAACGCGCCGAACCGACGCGGCCGACTGCTCGTTACGCAAGAGACGCGGCCGGCCATTACCTGCGGTAGGCTCGCCGCCCCCTTCAGTTCCGCGGGACGCCCTCTCATCCGCCGCGCCGGACACACTTTGAGGTCCGATTGTACTTGTGCAACAACTTGTCACTCAGCACCGGTTACCTCACACAGTGGCATCGCTGCTAAAGTGAATGAAATGCTCATAAATCGCAATTTGAAGGAACCATTTTATAGAGCCAGAGAAAACTGGAAAAGAAGACAACTATAGTGCTTGAGATGTGATACTATAGAAGGGTGATGAAAATCAGGTGGATTTATAACATCAGAAATGAGCATCTCTGCAGAATCGGCGAGGTGAGGAACATCTGACAAACACTGACAAGAAGTAGGGACAGAGTGTCAGGACATGTGTTAAGACATCAAGGAGCTACTTTCGTGACACCTCAGGGAGATACAGGGAGTAAAAACTATAGGGAAAGACTGAGACTGGAATGTATCCAACAACTAATTCAGGGCGTTGGCTGCAATTCTTACTCTCGAGACGAAGAGGTTAGCGCATCGAACCTGTCAGAAAACTGATGACCCAAAAGAAGGGGAAGGGACTGGCCTCAACAGCCAATTCTGAAAGAATGCAGGACGAAAACTGTGTTTATTGTTGAGTTTCTGATCCAAAGGAATTATAAACACAGAGACTTGTCCCTGCTGCAGAAAAACAACCCTACATGTTCCGAGTCTTCGTAAAGGGAAAGGAATAATACACTCGGATTGGGACACGAAGCACAGGTTGTCAACGACACGAGAATAGTTTACTGGAATAGCGTAAGTCATAAGTCCAGAGAAGTACAGGTCAACGACGAGATAAGAAGCACGCTCAACGTTTACAGCTAACAGAATGTACATAACTACGTCTGTTACACAGTATTGCTTCTTCAGCAACTTGTTCTTTTGTAGTGTTTAAATTCGGTTAACTTCATAAATTGTAAACAAATACAGTCCAACAGATAAATGGAGTGGTGACAGAATAAACATTCCTGTTAACTAGCTTATATTGACTGATAAGGGACGATCTTTAAATATCCATCTTGAAGGAACACGACTTCTCAGCAAAAATCGCATTTGTGAAACCTTTATCTATCATGACGGGTTTCGGTAAACAGAGTTACTATCATCTGATCTGTGAATGGTGTAAAAGTATAAAACATATTAGATTATAAAAAATAGCGTACACTGTCATACGTATAATACGTGGAATGAATTATTATTCCACATGCCTCGGTGAAGGTTAATACAGTACCCAATTAGAGTTATAAATGTACTCCATTTATTAATTAGCTGGCTAGTTGACATTAGATACATTGGTACGCCGAAGTTAAAAACAGTGTTTCACGAAGTTCATCTGTCGCATATTACAAATCACAGAGAACATCACTGGTACAAGAACGCCGGGAACTAACACACAGCAAAAGTTACTGGACAACATTGTCACATAGTGCCGCTAGAGGTCGCTTGAGTATTCATGTCCTTGTTAGTTGAAATTTTACTCACGTCATTTTAATGACACTTTCGTAATTGGTTATAGAAAAATAAAATTTTTCTAACAGGTGGAAGCTAAAATATTTTCTACACCAGAACGAGCATATCATTGCTTTACCTCTACATAGTTACGTATGCACTTTGTGTGTCTAGAAAATACTCTAGCTTCTACCTACTACAAAAATAAATTATAATTGTACTCCAGTTACCACATTTTCATTGAATTTATTTTATAACTGCAGTTGATTTAACGACATGTGTTCTTTTATACTTCAGACACTGTGTGCAGTTTTTCATAACGTAATAAGCATTTCACCTTTTGTACGCGGTTTTCTTCCTTCGAGTTGAATACATTTCTATATTTTTAATTTTTTTAGACAGCTTTAGCCGTCCTAGCTGTTCACTTACAATACCAATTTTCTCCGTGAAGATGGTTCAAATGGCTCTGAGCACTATGCGACTTAACTTCTGAGGTCATCAGTCGCCTAGAACTTAGATCTAATTAAACCTAACTAACCTAAGGACATCACACACATCGCTCGGTTCCAGACTGTAGCGCCCAGAATCGCACGGCCACTCCGGCCGGCTCTCCGTGAAGAAAACCAGTTATTTGTCTGAGGGTTGGGGTTGTTTGGGGGAAAGAGACCAAACAGCAAGGTCATCGGTCTCACTGGATTGTGGGAAGGGTGGGGAAGGAAGTCAGCCGTGCCCTTTCAAAGGAACCATCCCGGCATTTGCCTGGAGCGATTTAGCAAAATCACGGAAAACGTAAATCACGATGGCCGGACGCGGAATTGAACCGTCGTCCTCCCGAATGCGTGTCAGTTATTTGTCTGAATATATTGGTAGCGCTAAAAACTAGTTGGACTTTTCCGCCTTTGGAAGAAAGGAAGATGTCTTTTTCTCTGTCGCTTTTGGTGATACGATGCTGATAACACTTGACTAGTATATGGGAGAGAATGTGGACATTTCAGTCCTTCCTCTGTTCATATCGACTGGTTCGTAGATAGTATGAAGTGCAATGTGAGAACCGAAAGGACATTCGTAGATCTGCCGGTCTTGAACCGTCCAGTTTCTGCCTTCAGCAGAGTTGTACGTCTGACTCGCGTTCTGTTAAGCGAAACTCGCAAAGGGACGCAGGACTCCATCGGGAAAGTCCCACGCGGCCTCTTGATCCGTGTCTTAATATGACGCCATCCACTGGACGATGGAGGAAAGATGAGCGGCCCGCTCCATGAAAAAGTGGAGCCATACTCTCGGAGCGGGGATTCTTGGAAGGTTCCGGAGGCTTACCAAGCTGGAGCAGTTTCCGCGAGACGAGGAAGACGTGGGGCGGCCCCCTCGCAAAGAGAGCCTAACCGTTAACACTGTTACGATGAGCACGATACGATATACTGTAGTGGCTGTTTTATCCCGAATTACGATGCAAAGTTCCTTTGGACATGTATGCATAACCCAGAAACTGCAACATCGTATTTACCCGCCGACACGGGGCGAGTGCCTTTCAAGTAAACTCTCTCCTGTACGAGAATATACGTAATGGATGTACGACTACAGGTTGTACGCACGTGGCTGTGGACGTAAGGAAGCTAGGGGCCGGCAGTGAATCGTGCTCGGATAACCAAATGGTTAGGCGACCGCTCGAGATAAACGAGAAATCTAGATTCGAGCCCCGCCCCGGTAGAAATTTTGATTGTCGTTATTCCGTTGTACA
Source organism: Schistocerca americana (assembly GCF_021461395.2). Taxonomy (NCBI): domain Eukaryota; kingdom Metazoa; phylum Arthropoda; class Insecta; order Orthoptera; family Acrididae; genus Schistocerca; species Schistocerca americana. The sequence continues at coordinate 991,430,828 of NC_060121.1, forward strand.
GCTCATGGTTCTCCACATTCGCAGTTGCGAATACATTTAATGGTTTACCACGAGTTGTCACATGTACATCAGACAGAGATCGTTTATTTACAGATGTAAGTGTAATATCGTAATACCATATGAATCTTGAACGAAGGAACGTAGTTTTTTATGAGCAATATCCCAACGAACGGTCAGTATAAAAAACCCTGACTGCCTTTAAAGCAACGGGGAGTATAGATAAAACACATCTAAACGACTTTAATTCATTCATGTGCGGTTGAATATTTTCATCCAATCCGTCCACCTCATTAAGTAAATATTGCAGCATTTCTCCGTCTCAGCACAGTAGTTCGATGGGGCGTCGATTAAACAAACCAAGCGGAATGGCGCTGCAGCTTGCCGCTCTGGGGGTTGCATTCTGGAGGAGCCGACTTCAGATCCCCGTCTGGCGACCTACAGATCAAGGCGAAAGCCGGGATGATTCCTTTGAAAACAACACGGCTTATTTTCTTCTCCATATTTGTCCTTTCCGTTCTTGACCTCCGTTTCTAACTAGATAATCGTCAACAGCACTTTATGCCTAGTCTTTATTTCCGCATGAACAGGCATATGGTGATGAGACATTAGTCAATGTCGCGCTCCGTTTATATTCACACGCAGCGTCCATCACCGCTTTCCACAGAGCGTACATGTTGACCAGACGGCTGATTTAGATTTGCCTACGGGCCTGCTGACAATGCATATCTGATCAATGACTCAGAGTAGAGACATGTTTCCGATGCCTGTAGTTTCTCTTTGCCAAAGTCTGGTTTCTGTGAAAGAGACAGAGTACTATGAAAAGGCTATACATTATCTTATCAAAAGTACCCACAACAGGAGGACCCGCCAGTTTAAAAGGAAGGCGACAGTTGTCTGTAGAGGATTGGTTCAAATGGCTCTGAGCACTAAGGGACTTAACATCTGAGGTCATCAGTCCCTTAGAACTTAGAACTACTTAAACCTAACTAACCTAAGGACATCACACACATGCATGCCCGAGGCAGGATTCGAACCTGCGACCGTAGCAGTCGCGCGGTTTCGGACTGAAGCGCCTAGAACCGCTCGGCCACAGCGGCCGGGGTAGAGGAGCACATCAAAGGCACACTCGACTGAAATATCCAAATAAGTCGGCGGTAGCAGAACACTGTTTGTCCGAGAAACACGAGATGTATTACGAGCGTACCAAGATCCTGGCTCAGACCTCTAAATATTGGGACAGCGTTATAAGGGAGGCTATCGAAATTCGCACCAGGGAAGATCTTATCAACCGAGATTGCGGCTACAATCCCAGCAAGGCTTGGGACCCGGCATTGAATGGAATTGAGAAGACTCTCAGCAGGGGATTTAAGACGGCCGCCCGCCCTCAGGAGCTCAGTTCGCCAGTGCACCTGAAGATGGCGACGTGTCTGATCGCCGAAACATTGTGCCCGTTCGACACTATGATCCGGCAGTATACCCGTGGACAGTTCGAGCAACAAATACGCCGGGAGAAACTGAAGAATCACAATTTCAGTTAGGCATGATTTCCGGTTTCGACCGGACACATTATCCTCACCTCTTCACTACTACCTTAGTATCTGTGTTGGTTGTTCAAACTTCGGCTGTTTCCGTTCGCTAGAGCTATATAATACCTTCTTGTTGGGAATAATTATTATACCGTTGCAATTCAACAAAAGGAGTGTGTTTTGAGAAAAGACACTCAAATGATATACTCGACAGTTTATCGAATGCACCGAATAGATACTAACGAATTAGGAACCATGTGTTACGAAACTTAAACTGATAAGCGGTTGTTACAGTATGGTGACAATTTATGCTGTATAGAGGACATCAAAAATAATATCCCTCAAGATTCAGCGCAAGATATTAAAGGACTTTTCTAAAGATGGATGTATCTTCTACGCTTCCCAACTGGTTAACAACATTAAGCTTAACCGACACTATGACAGCCACTCGTGTCATGTAAATCCAGTCGAATAACAACACTCTCAACTAAAAATTCTCACGTAAATCGAGCAAGAAAATGGAGCGGCCGTATTGACAAAGCAACCAAAAGAATCCTCTTTTGGCCTTAATTGCAGTATGACATAACTCTCGATGTTTTAACATGGAAAGAAAAATTCATATGTGTCTAACACACTTTCACTCGCTACTGCTTTACATGATGGTTCTCTGAGCGGATGCAACTAGGGCCACAGTGACTTGTTTGCTCAGCACGACTAATGGGAGCCGTGTGTAATGGCTGCAAAAATTATCATCCACAAGCTTCACCGAGGATTTTGGAGGTGTTACACTTACAAGCTCTTTATTGATATTTCCAGAATGAGGTTTTCACTCTGCAGCGGAGTGTGCGCTGATATGAAACTTCCTGGCAGATTAAAACTGTGTGCCGGACCGAGACTCGAACTCGGGACGTTTGCCTTTCGCGGGCAAGTGCTCTACCATCTGAGCTACCCAAGCACGACTCAATCTGCCAGGAAGTTTCATATCAGTGCACGCTGCGCTGCAGAGTGAAAATTCTCATTCTGGAAACATCTCCCAGGCTGTGGCTAAGTCATGTCTCCGCAATATCCTTTCTTCCAGGAGTGCTAATTCTTGCAAGGTTCGCAGGAGAGCTCCTGTGAAGTTTGGAAGATAGGAGACGAGGTACTGGCGGAAGTAAAGCTGTGAGGGCGGGGCATGAGTCGTGCTTGGGTAGCTCATTTGTTTATTGATAGGTGTCATTTTTTACCAGTAGTAAATATTCGTTTTAATGTGACCGGTAATGCGAACCACGTCAACATACAGTTCAAAAATTGTATCTACGTGGACTTTGGTAGATTTTGCATCTTGTGTGAGTATGAATTCTTGCGCAAGGGTGTAGCAGAACGCCTGAAGACATATGACAGAAAATTGGGAAGCTCTAGAATACAAAAAAATTAATAAATCTAAAAATCTACGTCATTAGCCAGTAACAAAAAACTGTCAACACTATTATGAAGTATAAAGACCGTTTACTCTCTTACAATTTCGCCTCCACATAGCTTTCTTTATAGTTTAGCATGTGAAAAAAAAAATCAGCAGAGCCATGTGGGGACAGTATCGACCACCTGGTCAAAAATATCAGGACACCTGTGCTCACTGCGGAAACGACCTCTACTAAGTGTTACGAGAGCAGACCACCCAGTACGAGAAGATGCGGCGACTGTGCTGTTGTCAGTAGAGAAGGAGTAACGGAAGAATGCAGCGACTTACACGTCCGAAGGAACACTGCATAGTATTTCTTTATAAGACGGACACTGGTATTTCGTATTTATTCGCTAACACTCGGCCCTCGATTCTCAATAAATCAGTATGTCTTTCCTGCACGGGAAGTATACTTAAGGCGCGAGTTCAGATTGTGACACATGGACCACATAGGGAAGTTTGGGGCTGCCATTAAGTCGTGTACGGATTGCGAAATGTTAAGGCGGCCGCTCGTGATAAGCTGGAAGTCTGGATTCGAGTCCCTACCCGCCACAAATTTTGATTGTCGTCATTCCATTCTACAGGTGATGGTTGTCCATATGTAATGTAACTTTCAACGCTCTTCTGCAGAACAATGCTCATCCACACATGTTTCTACGGACTGTGTGCGTGATGAAGTACTGCTGTGGCCAGCAAGTTCCCTAGATCTCTCCCCGACAGAACATGTGTGGGACCAGTTCGGGTGTCAACACCACATGAGAGCCAGCATCCCAGCATCTAGGTTACCGTTGTGGATCACCTAGGAGAGGATACAAACGCTTTATAACACCATTCCCAACAGAATCAGTGCATAAATCCAGGCCAGAGGGGGTACAACGTCATACTGATACGTGGCTTCGAACGATCAAGTTGTTTTTAAAATTGCTTCGGTACTGGCGACGAAACCGAGAAGTCATTGGTCCCATCGGATTAGCAAAGGATGACGTCACGCACCTTATCTCTTAAGTAATAAGGTATCATTTCGTTTCTTCTTCGCCTTATGGATGCTTCACATTTTTTGTCAGGCAATTCAGGTAGCGAGAAATTAGGTTAAAGCGTTAACTGCAAAAAGTTGAAGGAAACTATATAGTCCCAAGGACATTCCAAGTCTCAAACATCTGTAGTGTATATTCGCAGACTGAAGCAACGAATGAATATTTTACCAAGACTGGGATCCGAACCCTGGTATCCTGCTCACTAGACAGTCGGTTAAGTCTGCATTTGCAGGTCCATACTTATTAATATCTAATAAAACCCCGAGGCGATGTGGATGACGCTGAGACAAGTAATTTAATATGAGACACGTGGGGCCGGAAATGTCGGGAAATATTCCAAAAGTGCATGACAAGTGTTGAACACGTGACGTCGCCAAACGACGTACCTCGCCGCACGTGCAGCGGTTGGTCTCGTCTATCCTATGCTAGCCGATAGGCGGCAGTGTTTTTGGACGTAGCTCCACTAGGGTACATTGTTTTCGTTCCTGCTGGTTCGTTGGTTGGTTGATTTGGAGGAGGGGACCACACGGAGAAGTCATTGGTCCCATCGGATTAGCGAAGGACGGGGAAGGAAGTCAGCCGTGCCAAGTAATCATTAAGGCATTTGTCTGACGCGATTTACAGAAATCACGCAAACCTAAATCAGGACGTGGCTTCGAACCTTGGTCCTCCAGAATTCGAGACCACTGTGCTAACCGCTGCGCCACCTCGCTCGGTTTCGTTGTTGCGTTATCCCATCTCATACGGTAGACTGCGATGAATGGGTATGAAGTGTTGGCAGAAGTGCCAACACCGTGTTGTTTGAGGAGGCCGAAATGCACGCTATAAGCTCACGCAGGATGGCGTGAGGTCTGGAACAGTTAAAGGAGATGAGAACTTAGAAAATGTACGCAGTTGCTGTAATACTTAACTTTAATCCATAATTGTAGAACATCGCTCTTGATGATACATGCTTCATATAATAAATATCAATTGAATACGGCGCCTTGCTAGGTCGTAGCAATTGACTTAGCTGAAGGCTATGCTAACTATCTTCTCGGCAAATGAGAGCGTATTTGTCAGTGAACCATTGCTATGAACGTCGGCTGTACAACTGGGGCGAGTGCTAGTAAGTCTCTCTAGACCTGCCGTGTGGTGGCGCTCGGTCTGCAATTACTGACAGTGGAGACACGCGGGTCCGGCGTATACTAATGGACCGCGGCCGATTTAAAGGCTACCACCTAGCAAGTGTGGTGTCTGGGGGTGACACCACAGGGTATATATACATCTGCGAAAACAGTGTTGCCTATCGGAGCGGATTGCTACACTGCTCCCTATCAGCCGTGCGGCGAAGTACGTCATTCCGTCACATCACGTGTTCAGTATTTGTCATCCGATTTTGGGCTATTTCCCTGCACTTGCTGCTCCGTGTGCCTTATATTGAATTACTTGTCTCAACATCATCTGCGTCGTTTCGGCGGTTTTTAAAGGTAAAAAATAATCACCATGTGTACATCGTGAATGTTTGAGACTTGGAAAAGGTCTCCAGAATCATATAGTTTCCTTGGATTACAGCAGATATGCTGGATTTGAGGCAAGCTCTTCTATTTCGTTCAATGCTGAACTGCCATTCCAATACAGCTGCAGTGCCGTTCAAGTTTAGGGGGGTTCTAAGTGGGGTAAGGACTAAATGGGAATTTGGACTGAGGATGGAGGCGTACTATAGTCTGGGAGACGAGTCTTTGGTATTGACAGCTCGGTAGCGTCTTTCAGTTGCCTAGCGACCGCAGACAGGCAGCCAATGACGGCCTGACTTTGAGCGGGTGGCAAGGGCCACGCTGCCGCTCTGAAACCCTGTCGCGCGCGCTTACGAAACTTACCAGTGTCTCGCGTGCAGGCGGTGCGGTCGTTCGTCGTTTGTCTGAAGTTGAATTCGCAGTTTATTTCGTTTTTGCTGTTTTTAGTGTTTCTTTGTTTATGTTTCGTTAGTTTATTTCGTTTTTGTTGTTTTTAGTGTTTCTTTGTTTATGTTTCGTTGTAAACAGTCTCTAGTGCGGCGGGTAGTACCAGCCCAACACAAGAAGTGAAACGGAGGAAGAAAAGTGTGCTACACACCCAGGCCCGTGAATTCGTGTGCTCTGCGAGGGATTACTTTGAGAAAGAAAAGGTTCAGGTTGTGAAGAGAACTGCAGCAGCATTGAAAATAAGTAAGAACACTGTTGTAAAGATAGGGAAAGAACAGTATAGTGTAGATCGTGACGAGAGTGGCACAACAAAGCTGCACACACCAGGAAAGAAGCGACCGAGAAATAAGCAGGTGACAGCTTTGGACGATTTTCAGAAAGACGCTATTCGTCGTCATATATACAGCTATTATAAGAGAAGGGAACATCCCACTCTATCTAAATTACTGGTGTCGCTTCAGAAAGACGATCTTTTTAAAGGGAGCAAATTTTCATTGCGTACAGTGTTGACATAGGCTTCAGCTATTCACTGTTTAACGGACGCAAAATATTAATGGAAAGGACAGATGTAGTTGCATGGCGGTGCAGATTTCTGCGCAGGATCATGGGTGTGGAATTCGAAAGTATAGTGTGGTTAGATGAAACTTGGGTCAATGCCAGCCATTCTTTACGTAGAGGCTGGAATGATGGAACGCCCGAGCGGACAATGGCAGTGCCTGTTGGCAAAGGAGGGCGTATTGTTGTCTTACATGCAGGAACATCGAAAGGTTTTGTGCCAAACTGCTTGAAAATGTTTCGGTCAAAAAAGACGGGAGATTACCACGAAGAAATGAACAGTGTAGTATTTCAAGAATGGTTCGAGACATCGCTTATGACGAATCTGACAAGTCCATCAGTGATTGTTATGGACAATGCGCCTTATCATTCCATTGTTCACGATAAGGCACCAACCTTGGCAACAAAAAAAGACGATATCATTCAGTGGTTGAAACGGTGAAAAGTAGATTTCAGAGAAGATTTAAGGAAGGCGGAACTGCTCGAAATTGTGGCACAAAAGAAACGCCAATTTCCAACATATGTAATTGACGAGATTGCTAAAAGGCACGGGCACGAAATCGTTCGGCTTCCTCCATACCACCGTCACTTCAATGCAACTGAAGGAGTGTGGGCGCAGATAAAAAATTACATTGCTGCAAACAATAAAAAATTCACGATCTCTGAAGTGGAAACTCTCCTTCCAGCAGCTATCAATAAAGTGACAAGCGAGACGTGGGCTAAAACTGTAAACAGCACTGCAAGTGCCATCAGAGAGGCGGCCAAAATCGAAGGGGTTGTGGAAGAATGCATCGAAAATTTAATTATACACTCCTGGAAATGGAAAAAAGAACACATTGACACCGGTGTGTCAGACCCACCATACTTGCTCCGGACACTGCGAGAGGGCTGTACAAGCAATGATCACACGCACGGCACAGCGGACACACCAGGAACCGCGGTGTTGGCCGTCGAATGGCGCTAGCTGCGCAGCATTTGTGCACCGCCGCCGTCAGTGTCAGCCAGTTTGCCGTGGCATACGGAGCTCCATCGCAGTCTTTAACACTGGTAGCATGCCGCGACAGCGTGGACGTGAACCGTATGTGCAGTTGACGGACTTTGAGCGAGGGCGTATAGTGGGCATGCGGGAGGCCGGGTGGACGTACCGCCGAATTGCTCAACACGTGGGGCGTGAGGTCTCCACAGTACATCGATGTTGTCGCCAGTGGTCGGCGGAAGGTGCACGTGCCCGTCGACCTGGGACCGGACCGCAGCGGCACACGGATGCACGTCAAGACCGTAGGATCCTACGCAGTGCCGTAGGGGACCGCACCGCCATTTCCCAGCAAATTAGGGACACTGTTGCTCCTGGGGTATCGGCGAGGACCATTCGCAACCGTCTCCATGAAGCTGGGCTACGGTCCCGCACACCGTTAGGCCGTCTTCCGCTCACGCCCCAACATCGTGCAGCCCGCCTCTAGTGGTGTCGCGACAGGCGTGAATGGAGGGACGAATGGAGACGTGTCGTCTTCACCGATGAGAGTCGCTTCTGCCTTGGTGCCAATGATGGTCGTATGCGTGTTTGGCGCCGTGCAGGTGAGCGCCACAATCAGGACTGCATACGACCGAGGCACACAGGGCCAACACCCGGCATCATGGTGTGGGGAGCGATCTCCTACACTGGCCGTACACCATTGGTGATCGTCGAGGGGACACTGAATAGTGCACGGTACATCCAAACCGTCATCGAACCCATCGTTCTACCATTCCTAGACCGGCGAGGGAACTTGCTGTTCCAACAGGACAATGCACGTCCGCATGTATCCCGTGCCATCCAACGTGCTCTAGAAGGTGTAAGTCAACTACCCTGGCCAGCAAGATCTCCGGATCTGTCCCCCATTGAGCATGTTTGGGACTGGATGAAGCGTCGTCTCACGCGGTCTGCACGTCCAGCACGAACGCTGGTCCAACTGAGGCGCCAGGTGGAAATGGCATGGCAAGCCGTTTCACAGGACTACATCCAGCGTCTCTACGATCGTCTCCATGGGAGAATAGCAGCCTGCATTGCTGCGAAAGGTGGATATACACTGTACTAGTGCCGACATTGTGCATGCTCTGTTGCCTGTGTCTATGTGCCTGTGGTTCTGTCAGTGTGATCATGTGATGTATCTGACCCCAGGAATGTGTCAATAAAGTTTCCCCTTCCTGGGACAATGAATTCACGGTGTTCTTATTTCAATTTCCAGGAGTGTACATCTGGGAGAGAGCAGTGATAGTTCGAGTAGTGCTGAGGAAGACAATGTCAAATCAGATTCTGACAGTGATGTGAGTGGTGTTTTTCCATTGCAGTAACTACAACGTATTCAGGAATGTAAGGAGCGAGTTTTCTATCGATCTACAACCAGATCATCATATTGTGAGTACTTTCTTCAGACCATAACTCTTAATACACTGACCAATTATTCTGTAACTTGTAGTAGAACAAATTAATAATGCTAATACTTAACAATGGAAACCAAAACTGCTAATGTTCAACAACTTGCGAAACTAGTTTTCATTTCAGTTGTGAAGTTTAACAAATAACTGTATTATGTTTCAGCATCTTAGATACTTGTACTAAATAGCTCTTATCAGTTTTCGAGTTAATATATTTCAAGCACCAACTTTAAATAAATTCACGCGTACCAATATGACTTGTATTTTGTCTCGCTTTTATTTCTGCTGCTAGAGAATGCGTGTAGCAGACAGGGCGCCGCGTGCTGTGAGCCACGTTCGGCAACAGCGCCGTCTGCCCGCCGGAACTGTCACTACCGATCACTCGTCTCACGGACTATAGTGTAGACCGCGCAATTGTGCAAAGCCACTGTGCCATTCTGGCGTCACGGTCAGCGCATCTGCCTCCTGAGCAGGGGACCCGGGTTTGAATCACAGACTTGGTACAAAGTTCCAGTCTTCACTTCAGTCCGCACATATACTTGTAAAAAAAATGTTTTGATGACCTTTGCACTCTGCAGTTCATGTGGCAGCATACTATCTTCCTGATTAATCACACCGTTTAACTGCGACCGTCAATCCTTTCCGCCACTATTTTATTTCTGCTATGCACACTGCTGCAATCTACCGTGTGCGGCGGGGCACGTCCAGCGTGAGTCACCCCGGTGCCAGAGGTCGCACCGGGAGACGCGGCGCAGCCGGCAGCCGGCAGGCGGGACGCGCGGCCCAGTGCATCGGCAGCTTTCTCCCCGTGCGTGGGAGCCGCTGTGGCGGCGCAGCTGCCCTCCCGCCAGAGGCCTGGCCTGCCCGGCCGGCCTGCACGCAGCCTCAATTGTGGCTGACCTGACCCCGGCCACCGGCGACCTTGCGATCAGCTGCGACGTCGGCCAGCGGCGTTCCGCCTCCTTCCCACACAAGCCGCGCGCTGTATCTCCCTCCCAGACTTACAGTCCACAGTTCAACGTAGCTCGATCGTACCAATGGATTACAGCGTACAACTGACCCCTTATTTTGAGATCACTACAATTTACTCCTCATTCTCAAATTACTGTAATTTACTCGCGTGCTGTTGTTTTGGTCCTTCACTTGGAAGGCCGTCCGCAGTGGCCGAGCGGTTCTAGGCGCTTCAGTCTGGAACCGCGCGACCGCTACGGTCGCAGGTTCGAATCCTACCTCGGGCGTGGATGTGTGTGGGTGTCCTTAGGTTAGTTAGGCTTAAGTAGTTCCGAGTTCTAGGGGACTGATGACCGCAGAAGTTAAGTCCCATAGTGCTCAGAGCCATTTGAACCATTTCACTTGGACGAATTGCTTGGTACTGCCCTCCATGTTAGTCTACCGTATTCAAGCCGCTTCATCTCTTTCAAGGGGGGAGTCGCATGACAAAACACACACGTACATATAATCTGATGCATCTTTCACAGTTTGAGAAGTAATTGAACCAAATTTTGCACGCATTGTCATTATGTTATTGGCTACAATCTGAATTGTTTTTTAACTCTAGTTTCAAATAATTTGAACAGGACGTTGCTGGATACTTGTGGAACACATACTATCGCATGAGAAAAATTTTCTCAAGGGTTAGTGTACTTATGTTTCAAAATGTGATAAGTCATTCTTAGTTTCTTTTTTTTTTTCTTTTGTCGGTCACCTCTGACTTGATAGTACACATAGATTGTATTTATTCGGCCGCGAGACAGCTTTTATTATTATTATTGTTATTATTTTTATGAATCTCATTTTGTTCGTTTTATCTGCTCGGGGCGGACGTCGCTAGACACCCGTTGAAGTTCGTTGTTGATCCAATAACTCAGTATTTTTATTACAGAGTGCAGCCAACCCTCTGACCGACAAGCTGAGTTACCGTGCCGGCGAGTAAACTGTGTATCACTTCTCAATACCGGTCCTAGAACTCTCACAACAGTGGTTTTTTTTTTTTTTTTTTTAAATATGGGTGTATGATACGTAACAATTTTTATTTCAGAAAAATTAAATAAACTTCACAATAATGCACTTTGAAAAACCTTGTACCACACGAAATTGTGTTATAGTACGTACAAAGTCTGCAGCAAATTTCACCTTTTTACCTGCAATTGTTCAGCAGAAAACGTTCATTGTATACGTAAAATGAAAATTCCGGGATATGTAGAAAGAAGGTTTTATCAGCCTTTATGCTAGAAACAAGTACCTTAGTGTTGACCAGAACAATACATTAGGTTTTTTTGGTCTTCTTATAGCTCTTTTACTCTACTCTGATCCTTCTGCCACGTCATTTTGGCAACATGCTTCAATGACTTTTCAGAACTGTCAATATGCATATCATCAGTCTTCTTCAACAGGTTTTCAGTGAAGCAACCTCTATCAAATACTAGACTCACAAGAGTTCTGATTCTTCCATTGTTACCATAAATGAAGCCTACAAAGCATCAAATGAGGAAATTTTAAGAATAGTAGATGAGCAAAATGTTTTCTTCGGGCATCTCTTATAAATGGGGTTGTCAAAGCTTTAGTTCAGGATTTTTGTTCCACCATGTGTGCATTTCTTTCATAAATCCATCGTAAATGGACTCCCAACCTCTTATACTCTACATATGTCTTCTCTGATGGCAAGAAATAGTCAAATAACGCAAACAAGGGCAGATTCGAGTAGAAAAAGGGGCGTGGCACCGCTCATTCATCGAAAGAACATGGATTTTACATCATTTGCAGCACGAATGAAACTGTGAAAATTGAAAACGGTATTTCTAACATGTTACAAAACTATCTAGTGGCAAAAAATTTCATCATTTTTGATAAATTTTACATACATCGCTCTTACATACATCCCTTCCAACACGAAATAAACTCCATTACCAACTGAAGATTCCTTGATACCTCAAGCTGTGCCTTAAATTTCTTCTTTCGCCAGTTTCACTCAGCGCCTCACCATTAATTGCCTATCTGCCCATCTAGTACTCAACACTCTTCTGTAACATCTCATTTCAACATTTTATGTTCCCTTTTCGCCTGAACCATTTACCATCCACATTTTACCACCATATATGGCTGCATTCGAGACAAATACCTTCAGAAAATTTCAAACATTTAAATTTATATTCGATGTTAACAAATTCCTGTTTTTCAGAGATGCTTTTGTTTCTGTTTTCTGTCTACATAATACATCGTCTCTACTTCGACCATTGACTACATTTCATTAACCAACTTTTGCTTTTTCTGATGTTAATATTAGAACCTACGAGAGTCGTTCAGTAACTAATGAAAAACTTTTTTTTCCCCATAGCGGGTTGGTTCTATTCAGGATTTCAATACACCACTCTGTTGACCATAAAACTCTGTTTCTCAACATAATCTCCATTCAGTGCGACTGCCGTACGCCACCTGATAGGAGGGTCTGTATACCCGCATGGTTCCATTGCACTGCTGGACGTCGAACTACCCACGAAAATGCATTCTTTATTGGTCCAAACAGATGGAAGCCGGAAGACGGGAGGTCAGGGTTGTAGGGTGGATGTGGAAGAACAGTCCCTTAAAGTTTTACGAGATCCTCTCAGGTGCGGCAGACTTGCATTAGGCTTTGTGTTGTCATTGCCTGAGGGTAGCACAATAGACTTCAGAGCTGATCGCTGCACCATGGCGGAGGACATCAAACAGAATAACCCTTATAGAGTCCCAGTAGTCCGTAGTCCAGACTTCACCAGCTGAGGGTGTGGCTTTCAACTTTTTCTTCAGAGGAAATGTGGTATTGCGCCACTGCATGGACTGTCGTTTTGCTTCCGGTTCTAAGTGATGGATCCATGTTTGATGGCCTGTGAAGATGTTTGACAAAAAACTATCATCAGTCTCGCAATGCTCTAGCAACTCCGGACAGATGATTCTTCGTTGCTGTTTAGGGTCTTCTGTTAGGCGGCGAGAAACTCAGCGGTCGCATACCTTTGAGTACCCCAACTGGTGGACTAGGGTGTCAGCACTGACAACAGACACGTCCAGTTGTGCAGTGTGGTGTTTCACTGTGATCCGACTGTCACCCCGAACGAGGGTGTCCACACGTTCCAGCATTGCAGGAGTCAAAGCTATGGGGGGCCGGCCGGCACGCGGGGGATCGGACAGATTAGCGCACACTTGTTGCGATGATAACACACGCCTCGCCCAACGGCCCGCCGTGCTTTTGTTCACTGCCAGGTCTCCGTAGACATTCTGCAAGCGCCTACGCGTGTCTGTGATGCTCTGGTTCCCCCTAATAAATAAACTCTATGACAGCTTTGTGCTCGGAACTCACTTCTGTTACAGATGCCGTTTCGAAGCATACTCGTACATATAGCGCTGACAACTCATGGAACTTCGTGAAACTGTAGAGGCTGAAGTGGAATATTTCACGATATCCCTCAATAAATTCTGCATTTTCTTCACTTCTAATTGACCGAGAAAAAGAGTGTTACATTGCTTATTTAACTCCACTCATATTTTCAAGAGACTATTCATTCTTTAAACTTTTTATTTCTTCTCGATGAAATTTCATTCGGTTGCCAAATATCTCCGTGCTTTCCTTTGCTGGCTGCTCAAAGCACAGAGTGAATGTTAGCGGCATAGGCTACAATCCTGTGTGAGTTCCTTCAAAACTTCTACTTTCCTTTCACGCCCTTCGACTTTTATATCTGCAGTCTGATTTCTGAACAGCTCCTAGGCAACTTTTCGTTCCATGTATTTTATCGCTGCTCTAATCAGACGTTCAAGAAGCGTAGTCCAGTGAATGTTCTCGAGAAATTTCTCTAAATCTGCATTTGCTATAAACGAAGGTTTGCCTTCTTCCAGTCTCTCTTCTAAGATAAGTAGCAAAGTCAATATTGCCTCCCATGTCCCTGCATTTCTCCTGCACCCAAACTCGCCTTTCCCATGGTTAGATTCTACCGATGTCTGCAATTTTCGGCAAATGATTCTTGTCAGTAATTTGCAACCATGGTTTATTAAACTGATGGTTCTAAAACATTCTGAGGTGCAGGAACATGCTTTCTTTGGAATTGGAATTACTACGTTCTTTTTGAAATATGAAGCTATAAGTGATACAAAATGTAGAGTTTTGTATAATAAAGCATTGATTTCGACTAATTTCTCCCGGTTTTCGTTGTCCCTTAGTTTTAAACCATAATTGAAGATTTGACGCGGAGCTATGCCTCAGTTTTCACACTGCTGGCCATTAAAATTTCTGCACCAAGAAGAAATGCAGATGATAAAAGGGTATTCATTGGACAAATATACTATACTAGAACTGACATGTGATTACATTTTGACGCAATTTGGGTGCATACATCCTGAGAAATCAGTACCCAGAACATCCACCTCTGGCGGTAATAACGGCCTTGATACGTCTGGGCGTTCAGTCAAACAGGGCTTGGATGGCGTGGATGGCCCGTGCAGCTTCAACACGATACCACAGTTCGTCAAGAGTAGTGACTGACATATTGTGACGAGCCAGTTGCTCGGCCACCATTGACCAGACGATTTCAATTGGTGAGAGATCTGGAGAATGTGCTGGCCAGGGCAGAAGTCGAACATTTTCTGTATCCAGAAAGGCACGTACAGGACCTGCAACATGGGGTCGTGCATTATCCTGCTGAAAAGTAGGGTGTCGCAGGGATCGAATGAAGGGTAGAGCCACGGGTCGTAACACATCTGAAATGTAACGTCCACTGTTAAAAGTGCCGTCAATGCGAACAAGAGATGACCGAGACGTGTAGCCAATGACACCCCATACCATCACGCCGGGTGATACGCCAGTATGGCGATGACGAATACACGCTTCCAATGTGCGTTCACCGCTATGTCGCCAAACAGGGATGCGACCATCATGATGCTGTAAACAGAACCTGGATTCATCCGAAAATATGACGTTTTGCCATTCGTGCACCCAGGTTCGTCGTTCAGTACACATCCATGCTGCTCCAAACGTCTTCGAACTGTTCGTGCACATGGTTGTTGTCTTGGAAACGTCCCCATCTGTTGACTCAGGGATCGAGACGTGGCTACACGATCCGTTACAACCATGCGGATAAGATGCCTGTTATCTCGACTGCTAGTGATACGAGGCCATTGGGATCCAGCAACGTGTTCCGTATTACCCTCCTAAACCCACCGATTCCATATTCTGCTAACAGTGATTGGATCTCGACCAAGACGAGCAGCAATGTCGCGATACGATAAACCACAATCGCGATAGGCTACACAATCCGACCTTTATCAAAGTCGGAAACATGATGGTACGCATTTCTCCTCCTTACACGAGGCATCACAACAACGTTTCACCAGGCAACGCCGGTCGACTGCTGTTTGTGTATGAGAAATCGGTTGGAAACTTTTCTCATGTCAGCACGTTGTAGGTGTCGCCACCGGCGCCAACCTTGTGTGAATGCTCTGAAAAGATAATCATTTACATATCACAGCATCTTTTTCCTGTCGGTTAAATTTGGCGTCTGTAGCACGTCATCTTCGTGGTGTAGCAATTTTAATGGCCAGTAGTGTAGCTTTCTGGATTCGCATTCGGAAGGTTCACATCCCTCTTCAGCCTTCCACATTTTTCGTAGTTTCCACAGATCATTAAAGGTAGACGCCTTGTTTGGTAGTTTGGGTACCTTTCCAGTGTCCTTCTCCATCTTTTTATTGATCTCAGTCTGTGCTTAGTCTCAGAACTCGTCGGTGTGTCCTTAAGCTCATGTCTTCTGTTTTTCGTGTTCAAGACTACTTTCTGCGTTACGTCATCATGGTCAGAGGCGCAATGTGATAACTGATGATGTGGTGGTGTCGAGTTATTTGGTGCTGACGTCATTCAAAAGTCAAGCAGTTTATGGGTATATCATGTAAACCAAACCCAGCTCCGTAGCTCGGGCAGCTATCGTACACAGTTGCACGAGTCACGGATTTGCACAGGGATTAACAGTTACCGCAAGCTTCAAACGATGGGCCGTGTGAGAGAAGCTGTGCAGAAAAGCAAACGTGGGAAGACTTCATCGAAAGCCACGTCCGATCCGAGCGTGGTCGGGAGAAAGCCACGGAGGATCGGAGGTGGTCAGGGCGTGACCGCCCGCTCCGAGACTTCGCCGTTCCCGCATTACCTCTCTGAACATGACACTGCAGTAATTATCGGGCAGCGGCCGCAGCGTCGGATTACCGCTGGCCACGTCCTGCGACACGGCGGTTCACTGCACGTGAGGACGTCCACTCTGGATGCACGATCTCGCTAAATACGGCAGGCAGTGAAAGCGGACTGCCGAAGCTAATCTCTTCCTGGGACACGCTGCTTCGTGTTTGGGAAAAACTGACATTCCGTCTGCGGAGAGGACACTCGAAGCGTAAATGGTTGCGAAAGCAGGGATTAGCGACCACAGGTCAGTAGCTGCCAGGCTGAATACCGTAACTCCTACAACCATCAAAAAGAAACGCAAAGTATATCTATTTAAAAAAGCTGATAAAAATGCTCTTAACGCCTTTTTATGAGACAGTCTGCACCTCGTCCAATCTGATCGTGTAAGCGTGGAAAAGTTGTGGAATGAATTCAGAGGGATATTATTAACAGCAACTGAGAGGTGTATACCACAAAAATTCATAAGTGATGGTACTGATCCCCCATGGTACACAAAACGGGTCAGATCGCTGTTGCAGAAGTAGCGAAAAAAGCATGGCAAATTTAAAAGAACGAAAAATCCCCAAGACTGGAAAAGTTTTGCAGAAGTTCGAAATATAGAGCGTACTTCAATGAGAGATGCTTTCAATAATTTCCACAACCAAATTCTGTCTCGAAATCTGGCAGAAAGCCCAAAGAGATTCTGGTCATACATAAAGCACACCAGTAGCAAGACGCAATCAATACCTTCACTGCGCGATAACAACGGTGAAGTTACTGATGACAGTGCCACTAAAGCAGAGTTATTAAACACGATTTTCCGAAACTTCTTCAGCAAAGAAGACGAAGTAAATATTCCTGAATTCCAATCAAGAAGCTCTGCCAAGATGAGAAACATAGAAACAGATATACCCGATGTCACAAAGCAGCTTAAGTCACTTAATAAAAGCAAGACCTCCTTTCCAGATTCTATACCAGTCAGGTTGCTGATGAAATAGCTCCATATGTAGCAATTACATACAACCACTCGCTCACAGAAAGATCCGTACCTAAAGACTGGAAAATTGCTCAAGTCACACCAATACCCAAGAAGAGAAATAGGATTAATTTGGTGAATTACAGGCCCACATCACTAACGTCGATTTTCAGTAGGGTTTTGGAACATACGCTGTATTCGAACATAATGAAGTACCTCGAAGAAAATGATTTATTGACACGTAATGAGCACGAATTCAGAAAATATCGTTCTTGCGAAACACAACTAGCTCTTTATACTCACGAAGTACTGAGTACTATCGTCAGAGGATGTCAAATTGATTCCATATTTTTAGATTTCCAGAAAGCCTTCGACACCGTTCCTTACAAGCGTCTTCTAACCAAACTGCGTGCCTACGGAATATCGCCTCAGTTGTGGGACTGGTTTCGTCATTTCCTGTCAGGAACGTCACAGTTCGTAGTAATAGACGGAAAGTCATCGAGTAAAACAGAAATAATATCCGGCGTTCTCCAAGAAAGTGTTATAGGCCCTCTATTGTTCCTGATCTGTATTAACGACATAGGAGACAATCAGAGTAGCCGTCTTAGATTGTCTGCAATGATGCTGTCATTTACCGTCTTGTAAAGTCACCAGATGACCAAAATGAATTGGAAAATGATTTAGATAAGATATATGTATGGTGCGAAAAATGGCAATTGACCCTGAATAAAGAGACCGTACACTGTCGAAATTATTCTGTAGCTGCCTCAGACTGAAAACTAGTACGTTTACTGCTCTTTCACTTTTAGGCATATATTTTACGTGGCCTTGTGGGTCTTCGTGCTATATTGGCCTAAAGAATGTGCTTTACTTTGCTGTTCTTGCCTTATCCTACGTGGGCAATTACCATATAACTCGAAGAAATACAGATGAAAACTACGCGGAGTTTGAAATGGTTCAAATGGCTCTGAGCACTATGGGACTTAACGTCTGAGGCCATCAGTCCCATAGAACTTAGAACTGCTTAAACCTAACTAACCTAAGGACATCACACACATCCATGCCCGAGCCAGGATTCGAACCTGCGACCGTAGCGGTCTTGCGGTTCCAGACTGCAGCGCCTAGAACCGTTCGGTCACCCCGGCCGGCCTACACGGAGGGAAATATCTATGACGAAAATATAACAGTTGTGCACGGTGTCATACACATTAATTATAAAACGGTAAATAGTGACCGTAGTAAGCCCGGCCTGCAGACATGAAGTTCAAGTCACGTATTCGATTAGTCTGAAGAAAAAAAGTACTGACAACAACAACAAGAACAGAAATACAGGGTGTTCCAGAAATAGAATGAAAGCTTTCTCGACCGGATGACGTAGATGCTGGTAAACCTTTCGGGATGAGAGGTCGAGATCCAACAAACCCTTCTGTTCTTGACGTTTCGATCAGGACTGCGCTGGGCATCTTCAGAGGCGCTCCTCCGCTGAGTCTTGCCGACTGACTGGTCGGACGCGCGAGAGCGACATAAAGACTGTAGTAAATGAAGAAGTGTTCAAAGTAACACGTGATGAGCAGACATCAGAGATAAAAACTTGAAACTACCAAGAGGGGCGTAAGAGCACAAAAGTCTTGTCCGACTAGGAAAAACAGAGAAATCAACTGTAGCAGAGCATGCTCTTCAGTCACGAAACCACGAAGTGAAGTTTTCTGAAACATATTTTATCTACAACGTCAAATTATTATCCATGACTACATAGAGAAGCCATTGAAATTTATAAGCAAGAGAATAATTTTAATACTAAGGAGGAGGCAATGAAACTTAGCGACATATGAACAGTAGCTCTGCAGAATCTCTAGACGGTTTCATCTTCGACAAGACGACAATCGATAGTTAAGTTTTACCTCCGACAAGGATTATCTCTGAAACTTCCTGGCAGATTAAAACTGTGTGCCCGACCGAGACTCGAACTCGGGACCTGCCAGGAAGTTTCATATCAGCGCACACTCCGCTGCAGAGTGAAAATCTCATTCAGGATTATCTCTGCTCATCATATGTTGCTTTAACCACGCCCCCCTTTCCGACAGTATTTATGTCGCTCTCGGACGTCCGGCCGGTCAGTCGGCAAGACTCAGCGGAGGAGCTCCTCTGAGGATAGCTAGCGCAGTCCTGAACGAAACTCATGAACAGAAGAGTTTCTAGGACTGTGTCAGTTTAAGCACAGTCATGTATAATTTTTCAAAGGGGACGTTTCATAATTAGTCATAATATATATAGCAGTTCATGACATCCATTCTTACAAATCTACTGTTTCTGATGGACACACCTCCAGATTATCCATTCTCAAAAATCCACCATCTCACTACCCCACATCCACCACTGCTGGCGGCTCACCTCCAACTGCGCAACGTTACGCGCTGTTCACATCCAGCTGCCCAACACTACAATGGCAGAAAACAATGGAAACTAGCCACAGACTGCACACAGAACAGCCAGTGATTTTCATACAGAGCGCTACGTAACGTTGCCAATAAGAAAATATAAACAGCCTACTTGCAAGGTCCATTTTTAACGATGTTAATGTGAACTCGACGGATTAAGCGTCGTAATAGCCAAATGTCAGTGGGATGTAGCATACATAATTATTGATTTCTGCAGATCCAGCGTCAAATGAGAAATAGCTAGCAAGGTGGTGTCTAAAATAATTAAGGAAGTGTGACCGATCATATCTACTCTAGAATATAAAAAAATTGATCAGATTTCCTCAGGTTATTCATCCGCACATAAACGAGCGAGCATATGGGGCTGAGATTGTTCATGAACATACACATACGCAGGTCTGTTACAGTATGGGAATGTGTACCACTTCATTGGTGCCCATGTATAAGACGACAATACAGATATTTCCTAAACTTACACGTTTTAGTGGATAAGGGTTTATTCGATCTAACTTAATTTTTGAGACTTTATTGCAAATTCCCAAGGCAGCACGCTACTGCAATGCGTCTTTAGTGCTTTTAGATATCTAGCACCATATTTAAAAATGCCATTTCTCAAGCCAATAGTTTCCAATCTCACTTAAACATATAGTGTACGGATGGTCCAGAACGGTTGGCGCACCGGCTCGGCGTGCAGGCGTACCAATCAACGATCATCTAGCGGTCACCTGTCGTTTAGGGACGTGCCGGGCATCAGAGGCAGGAACCCACGTCCCATATTGTCGGCTAACCGTCAGACCGTGCATCGCAGGCTGCACCTTCTAAACAACAACTCCCATACAGTGGCACCCACCGCGTGTTTATGGATCACAAGGTGAGTCAGTTCCCACTGCTCTGACAACAGTTGTTTAGGAACCGAGAGGTAAGGGCCGGAAGGTGTGGCCGAGCGGTTCTAGGCGCCTCAGCCTGGAACCACGCGACCGCTACGGTCGCAGGTTCGAATCCTGCCTCGGGCATGGTTAGTTAGGTTTAAGTAGTTTTAAGTTCTAGGGGACTGATGACCTCACATGTTAAGTCCCATAGAGCTCAGAGCCATTTGAACCATTTGAACCGAGAGGTAAGGCGAAGGAGTGGGCATCAAGTGAGGATATTTTAACTGAGAACAGGAAGTTTTCTTAAAATTCCATGCGTATTTTATAGCTCGGAGTACAAAGGGCACGTGTAGGGAAGGTGCCAACTGTTTGAAAGGCCCATTACGGCTACATCAAACTTTATACAACTTTAGTAGCTCATTAAGGAAACGTAACGTGCAAGTTGTACAGTACACTACTCTGGAAATTCCGAGGAAATCAGAAGTTTCACGCGTCTATTATGTAACTGGTGTATCCTTGCATGGTGCTGGAAGTTAGAGTTGATGGTAGTCAAGTCGTTGGCGTTCGAGCTACATAAGACGACCGTGTATGAGGCGACTGTTCGACTGCCGCTCAAACCTTCCTTTTTGTAATACAAATGTAAGTTCTGTGACATACAAAGAATTTGGACTTACGCTATTCGCTCTTGTTACATTATCACCAACTCACCGCTGCGCAGGCTCTGTGTCTGCAGCTCGAAGCCTCGAGGTGCAAAGTAGGTATGGGCACCTTAGCAGATTGCATGTATAAGGGATTTCGCAAATCACGACAGTATACATTTTCAGGAAAACTCTATGCGTTTAGTCATTTACGTGTTGATAATTATAAATATGTTTGTTCTAATAATTAAATTTCATTAAAAATAGTAAGTATTCAAATAACATAAAACCACAAAAACTTCATGCAAATACATATGGTTTTTTAAAATTATATTGCCGAACTAAACCTTGTACAGATGTCATACATATTGCATATTGAAGGAAAACTCTGAAACTTTTTTTTTTTTTTTTTTTTTTTTTTTTTTTTACAAACATTCGATTTCGATATGCGAACCATGAGTGAGCCGGCAGACGTCAATATGGTAATCGAATTCTTGCCACACCCGTCACCCGTCCCAGCATGGCATCGTCGCCTGTGGCAGTCGCTTCCCGTATTCTCTTCCGGAGCTCTGCAACATCACGTGGTAGAGGCGGTACATATGCCGGATCTTTAACGTGTCATCACAGAAAAAAGTCACACCGACGTTGGAGATCTGGTGATCCTCGATCCGCACCTTAACACGCCATGCTTGCGACTAGCGCTGACTATCGGCATATTACCAAACTATGCTGTGGCGGTATACATGAAAAAAAAAAAAAAAACTTTTAGGGTTTCTTTTCAAAATTACACACGTTTGATATCTGTACAATGTTTGGTTCTTGAGCAATAAATAACTGAAAGTGTTCCCGGACTTTATGTCCACCCTGTAGATTAAGAGTTAAGTTTGAGCGGGAGTCGAACCGAAGCTTCATACACGTTCGTTCTGCGACGCTCGAAAGCTAACCATTCGACCACCATACTCTCTATCGTCCGGCACCAACGCACAGATATGTCAGTTACGAGTAAATCTTCCCCGCGATTGTCTCGGAATTGCGAAAGTAGTGCACTTTAATACTTGCCCATTACGTTGTCTTAATGGCCCACTAAAGGTGTACAATGTTTGAAGTAAATTTGTGATATCATTGTCGTTGCCTACCCTTGTAAGTTGCGGAGTGAGCAAATAGAAGGCGAGTTGTCACGTCGGAGCACTTCTGAAACGGGCGCTCTACTCCCGTGTACCTGGACTCCACGTGATCATTCTCCAACACTTCTCATTGGCCGGGGGTTGTAGGAGGCGCCCTCAAAGTGTCCCTTGTCGGCATTCCTCAACCGCGTGAGCCATATTTGACCTGCAACATAGGCAGGTGCTGGAGCGTGATCCGAGGGAGTTTGAGCCGGCTGCGGTGGCCGAGCGGTTCTAGGAGCTACAGTCCGGAACCGCGCGATTGATACGGACGCAGGTTCGAATCCTGCCTCGGGCACGGATGTGTGTGTTGTCCTTAGGTTGGTTAGGTTTAAGCAGTTCTAAGTTCTAGGGGACTGATGACCTCAGATGTTGAGTCCCATAGTGCTCAGAGCCATTTGAACCAATTTTCTTCATTTTTAATCCGAGGGAGCAGTCCTGCGGGCGGACGGCAACTCTTGACACGAGAGAAAGTAAATTTTCCGATCCGACGGTTACGATAAAAAATTTTCGAATAAATTATTTCCGAACCCCTTCAAACAGGTGGCCATCCGCACAACAGTCTTTCAACGGCTTACCCTTTATTCCTTTGAGGTTACCTTCATGTTATACTGCTGACATGTCAAGTCCACATTCTCCTTGTGTTTAATATTTCACTAGTGATTAGAAAATAGGCTGTTCTAACGAACATTGTACGTGAGATGGATGCTACAGTAGGACGTAGCCAACATTTCCACTACTATCATATGCGTGTCTCGAAAGTCCCGAAGAAGACAATCCAGTTTCGGCATCCTGTCGATTTCGTGAGAGACGGGGCAGAACCTCGGATAAGACAAGGATTTGGAAAGAAATAATCTGTGTCCTTCCCAAACGAATCATTCCACAGTTCACAGTAATCAATTAGGGAAACCATGGGGAACGTATATCTGGGATGCCGGAGAGGTGTTTCAACGCCGCATCTCCTAAAGTAAAAGTGTAATGTGTTCAACAGTCGGGACAAAAGAAAATTCGAAGGAAAACGGCCACAACTATTACAGCTGAACGCTGTGAGGCGCTGAATACTGTACAATTTATTTTTTAACCCGTACTGCAGACGAATAACCAAGACTTGGCTAAAATTAGAAAGAACATTATAGAAGCAAAAGGTTCTGAAAATACTCTCGTGATTCGTCTGCAGACAATAAGAGTTTTGTAGTTGCAACTATTAGTGACAGCGCAATCTGGCCTTCAGCGGGATGAACTAGTCACGCGAGGCAAGTCCTTAGTGAGCTCGTGGCGCCGTGCCAGAAAACGTTCGTGGCGTCAGGGAGAATGGCAGCTAGGCGAGACTTCCGTAAAACCGGCCTACGGCTTCCATCTCGTAATTATATCCTGAGAATGACAGCAACTTGTCTAGCTGGCACGCTTAGTAACGCAGTCTTAAAGCAACTAATGTGAACCTTATGCGACGCATTGTATTCTTTGTTAAAAGCGCCATGAAGGCCAGAAATATTGTGTGGATGGAATTAACTGATTATGACGTACTCCATTTGAATTGCAGTCCAACATATCCATTTCATCCTGGAGGATATCTTATAATCCTTTACATTTTAACCGACGTTATTCGCGACAATACTAAATTTTCTATACGGACAGGTTGTATTTGTATGAGTATTCACATTAAACAAGATAAGGCAGAGAGAGAGAGAGAGAGAGAGAGAGGGGGGGGGGGGGAGGGAAGGAGTGAGGGAGGGGGAGAGAGAAAGGGAGAGAGAAAGAGAGAGAGACAGTAGTTCATTACGAAAATTATAATAAGCGGCAAAATAGAATTGTGAACGATACGTATGGCATAAACACCTCTTCGACACGTTATTTCCTGATGTTTGGAGAACGAAATACTTTTGTTAAACTGAAGAAGTCAGAATTATTAGACCACGGAAGGGCACCTGGAACACAGACGCAATAGTGCCATCTGGATACTAGACTGAATCCAACAAACGTGTAAATCAAATAACGTATCAGAGGCATTGGGCAAGTATACAAACAATGAACAATGAAAGCTGATGAAAGGAAGAGATAAGAAGATAAGCGAACGCCGCTTAAACGATAGCACGAAGTAAACGATCGACTTCACATACAACGAAACAGCCGAGACGGACTGCGCAGATTAATAAGTGTTGTTCCATCAGGCGAAAACTGAAACGGTTCCTCCATAAAGTGTGCAACCAATTTCTGGCAGCATCCTTGCGTAAGTGATACTGTTTTCGGTCCCTAATGATATCCATGTAAACCCGAACGTTCCTTCCTGTTTTCAGAAAACTGTCTCAGAGTTCACAAATTCTATTCGTGTGGAAATGTAGACGGCAAATCAGATTAAATTTATTACATGTAGTTTGGTTGACTTGAGTGTGTCCACAAATTTCTGCTGATGTGAATAGAAAAAGTTTTCATACAGATATTTAGCAAGAAGTAGAAATTGAAACAATATATTTAGATACATGATAGGCAGTGAAATACTGCAACTTGTAGAAGAGACGTGAGGGGTCTACGCATTTGATCGCAAGCCAAGAATATTTTTAGATGATGCTTTCCTCTCGTAATATGCGTCAGTTGTCTTGATATCCTGTTCGCTACGTCGCAAGTATTTATCTTACCTTCAGAACACTGAAAGTGCCTTTCGCGTTGTTAGTATCATTGACAGCTCTATACATATTATCTTTACTTTTCCACGTAACATTAACTTAAAAATTAACATTATTGTGACTATGGACAACAGTATCTGATTACATAAATAAAACTAGCCAAAACTAGTAATTAAGAAATGTTTTTGTAACAATATCATTTGTCAAAGGTCTCCTTCAACTGTCATCCACTTTAACCGGAGACAGTCCATCCTATCGGAGAAGTAGTTTCTGTTAAACTCCGCAAAATTCTCACGATTTCACCACATGGTTTGGAAATTTTCTTTCAGATTTTTGAATTGCGGACGATGGTTGGATCTCGGGAATGAACTGGTAACTTCCGTTAACATGTGACGATGTTTTTTCAGTGGACTGCTGTGTGTGATGGTCTCAACCGTCGAGTAAGGCCGCGCTGCAAATTCTGTGCCTCTCAGACCTGAATAATCTAAGCACAAGATAAATCTGTCCTCAAACTAAATATTGGTTTGAATCTCTGAATTGTAAGTGATATGCCCTAGTATTCCTCCACCCTCTGAACTGACGTACCAAACCTGTTGTTTGACGAGGATACAGCACCTCGATGCAGCTCGGCAGTTTTCATATTAACAAGCCTCTGCAGGAGGTGAAAGAAGTGATATGTACGAAAAACAAGGTACTAAGAGTAACTGAGAATTGAACCCTGAATCATTGCAATTATAATTTGACACTTCCACTCACCTACAGCCACACAATCCAGCGGTGCCGTCCGCACGAACTTAACCAAATTCATATTCGATGTGTAGCGCAGGAAAAAACTTTTAAGCGAAGAGTTTTACTAACAGCGGGCAACTCGCTTTTCTGTTATCTTCAAGCCTCCACATTACTCACTACAGGTGACTGCCAACACACGCCTCTGTAATGTGGGTGAGCTGAACATAGAAACTGCGCCGAATCACAACTAAAGCTGAAACTTGCAGAAAAATTTTATCTTCCTCCTCACCTAAAGTTTTGGAAATATTTCTCATGACACTATTACCAAATAATTACTTCAAAGAGGTCGTCGGTATTTATTCCTCACATTCTTGCAACACTGATGAGTGCACAGTATCACAGACGCATCACGATTCGCTTACAGTCTGGGGAAAGTAATAACCTGACCTTAGAGTCAAGAATTAGCACAACTCAGTGAAAACGTGACTCAAGTTACAGTGTGATAAATCGAAATTTGATACGCACGTTACAAAATAAGAGTGCTCAGCCGATGTCGGAATTCGACCCAGGGGAAGTATACATCAGTGCTGAGAGCTGTAAAGACTATAGATGTGAGCAAGGAGCAGTGATTACGTTAGCATAATGAATACTTTAATGTCAAAATATTGTCCTTCACCTGCCAAAAACAGAAAAAAAACTCTTTCGCTATATTTGACACTCATTTTCGGTGGATGTGATCGTCATGTAGCTTAGAAAATAACTAACTGCAGAAGAGCGACGTCCACCTTGGTGGCTGACTGGTCACAGAGCAGTTGACTGCCAGATGGAGGACCCGTGTTCGATTCTCGGTACTGCCAGAGATTTTCCATTGGCACGGGGTGCACTGACTTTCGTTATACCAGCTGAGGATCTACTTGACCGAATAGTAGTGGCTTCAGGTAACGAAAACTGACAACGGGCGGAAGAACAGTTTACTGACCTCGCGCACCTCCGTACCGCATCCAGTGTCGCCAGTGGGGGAGGGGGTGACTCGGCGGTCGGTCGGTTGGAATGCGCCCGCTAGGGCTTATTGACGGAGAATGTTTTTCATGTCCGATATTAAAAGAGGAAATCATGGTTAACGAAGATTGAAGGGGCATGCAAAAATATTTTTCCCAAGGCACAGAAGTAAGCGGAAAGCCACACAAAATCTGCAGAATTTCTTGTATGGTATTACATAAATTTTTCCATGATCTGCTTGGAAATGTGTTAGAGCGGATTATATATATATATATACTCCTGGAAATGGAAAAAAGAACACATTGACACCGGTGTGTCAGACCCACCATACTTGCTCCGGACACTGCGAGAGGGCTGTACAAGCAATGATCACACGCACGGCACAGCGGACACACCAGGAACCGCGGTGTTGGCCGTCGAATGGCGCTAGCTGCGCAGCATTTGTGCCCCGCCGCCGTCAGTGTCAGCCAATTTGCCGTGGCATACGGAGCTCCATCGCAGTCTTTAACACTGGTAGCATGCCGCGACAGCGTGGACGTGAACCGTATGTGCAGTTGACGGACTTTGAGCGAGGGCGTATAGTGGGCATGCGGGAGGCCGGGTGGACGTACCGCCGAATTGCTCAACACGTGGGGCGTGAGGTCTCCACAGTACATCGATGTTGTCGCCAGTGGTCGGCGGAAGGTGCACGTGCCCGTCGACCTGGGACCGGACCGCAGCGACGCACGGATGCACGCCAAGACCGTAGGATCCTACGCAGTGCCGTAGGGGACCGCACCGCCACTTCCCAGCAAATTAGGGACACTGTTGCTCCTGGGGTATCGGCGAGGACCATTCGCAACCGTCTCCATGAAGCTGGGCTACGGTCCCGCACACCGTTAGGCCGTCTTCCGCTCACGCCCCAACATCGTGCAGCCCGCCTCCAGTGGTGTCGCGACAGGCGTGAATGGAGGGACGAATGGAGACGTGTCGTCTTCAGCGATGAGAGTCGCTTCTGCCTTGGTGCCAATGATGGTCGTATGCGTGTTTGGCGCCGTGCAGGTGAGCGCCACAATCAGGACTGCATACGACCGAGGCACACAGGGCCAACACCCGGCATCATGGTGTGGGGAGCGATCTCCTACACTGGCCGTACACCACTGGTGATCGTCGAGGGGACACTGAATAGTGCACGGTACATCCAAATCGTCATCGAGCCCATCGTTCTACCATTCCTAGACCGGCAAGGGAACTTGCTGTTTCAACAGGACAATGCACGTCCGCATGTATCCCGTGCCACCCAACGTGCTCTAGAAGGTGTAAGTCAACTACCCTGGCCAGCAAGATCTCCGGATCTGTCTCCCATTGAGCATGTTTGGGACTGGATGAAGCGTCGTCTC
Source organism: Schistocerca americana (assembly GCF_021461395.2). Taxonomy (NCBI): domain Eukaryota; kingdom Metazoa; phylum Arthropoda; class Insecta; order Orthoptera; family Acrididae; genus Schistocerca; species Schistocerca americana. Next base: position 991,458,719 of record NC_060121.1, read on the forward strand.
ACGCGGTCTGCACGTCCAGCACGAACGCTGGTCCAACTGAGGCGCCAGGTGGAAATGGCATGGCAAGCCGTTCCACAGGACTACATCCAGCATCTCTACGATCGTCTCCATGGGAGAATAGCAGCCTGCATTGCTGTGAAAGGTGGATATACACTGTACTAGTGCCGACATTGTGCATGCTCTGTTGCCTGTGTCTATGTGCCTGTGGTTCTGTCAGTGTGATCATGTGATGTATCTGACCCCAGGAATGTGTCAATAAAGTTTCCCCTTCCTGGGACAATGAATTCACGGTGTTCTTATTTCAATTTCCAGGAGTATATATATATATATATATTTTTTTTTTTCAAAGGAGAGCTTTCAAAGCCGTTTCTGCCCTTCTGTAGTAGAGGCTTCTTTAGTTTTGCTAACATTCTATTCAGTAGAGTCTGCAGATATTGCGGAATACTAAGATGATGATAATGATGCTGAATGTCATCATTCGTTTGAGACTTTATTACATTTTTTGCTACTAGTCTCAGTTTTTATTTAATCAACAAGTCTCTCGAAAAACAGCTCTCTACTGCTTAAAATGCCATGAAGCGAAGGGATTACGTTGCAGTGAAAGATGCACAGAGGACGTGTTTTAAATGATAGTATGGTAATAATGTAGGTCAAAGCAACAAATTAAAGTTTATACCAGAACCGGGATACGAACCTTGGTCTCCTGCTTACAAGGTGCTTTGGCTTACATCATTCTTATAAATGAAGGTGAGACTCAATACGTCTTAGGAACACCAGCTATATATGACTGAATGATATTTGTAGAATGAATACTTTGCGGTCTACTTACATTTCTGTAGTTTTCATCACTGGCATAATATTTTCACCAGTTATTAACGTTGCTTTTTGTAAATTATCAGTTGCTTGCGATCCTATGCCACAATACTCTTTTCAAAAACGAGACGGATAACTAAAAAGTGACTTTTTACTAGAGAAAGTATCCAGAGTTGTTTTAAATTCCACACTGTAAATGCTACTGACCTTTTCAACAGCATATGCTCCAATTAACACAATGTGGTCTGACACACCTGGAAATAATTATGCGAACGAAATTCATTTCATTAGCTTTGAAGCATTTTATTCATTGGACATTGTGGTGAGCGTTACTAATACAGTTTCTCACTCTAATTGTTTCGTTTTATGCCGATAAAAAACGAAAATTTGGGAGTTCATTTGCTGTATTTGCTCTTCGTTTCTGAAATCATCAGAGTGATGATGTTTTGCAAATTTCTTTATGGGTTATCGACACAGAGCATCTCCACTGTCAAGGACGATTTTATAAAGTGTAACATAAAATCTGGCCAACATTTGTATGTGTATCGTGAATTAACTGGTTTCTGCAGCATACCTCATAAGTATTGTTAGAATTTCAAAACCTGTGGATACACCAACTTCGTGAAACGGTACATAGCAGTAGAAACAATTTACCATTATCTATAAACGTGTTTTATTTCTTTTATCCTACGTTTTCAGCATCATGCTAAGCATCGTCGTTTTCATCGTATTAGTTTTTACCTTTCTCTACCTTCTTCTCTCTCGCGGCATCTTGCTCGTTCACAGTCTTTAGTTCTTCTCAGACTCAGTTGTGGTTCTACTGTCGTATTCATTATGTAAGTACTGTTTTGCATTCACAACCACTACGTTCGCATTTTTCGGCGGTCAAACGGTGAGATACGCTTCGTAATTTCTTGGCGTTCACCCGTCATCTAGAAGTCAACAGGAAATAATGGATGACTGCCAAAGGAGGTTATCAGAGCCAAAGCTACTCGTCTGCATGGCCGACTGAGATAAATTCTGGTGACGCCTTAGCGTTCAACACAGATATAGGAGCATAGAATATCAGTATTTGAAAGAATGTCCGTCGGCGCAATTCGACGGGCAAGGAGAAGGCCGGGGGGGTGCGTTAATACCCGTGAATGAGTAAACACTGCGGAAAGATCGTGTCTCACGTTTATCTAGAGCCAATCTCACACATTACCTATAGTGTAGACACACTCATCTAGTCATCTAGTTATCTGTAATGGGCAGTTCCTGATAAAATACCAAACATACGGCTCGCGAGGAGAGATGCCAAAACTCTTCACATAGAAGGCTTTACAATTTAGGTGTTCAAAATACCTTTCGAACTCTCTGGGCTGAAAATATCAGACACTTTTCTACGCCAACTGTAAAGAGATTCAGGTGTATACAGGGTGTATGAGCTGTCTGCGTGAGGCTGGTACCGAGGAAAAATTTAGATAATCTCAATTGCAGAATTTAATTGTATTAATTTTCTTTCCAATTGATATGTTAACAAACATGACAGTATGAGATAATTCAGAGGTACATACTGACCACTTTTCAATTTATTTGCATTGGTTTTCGAGATTTCCGGGTCTATCTTTAAGTGATCATGAGCAGACATATAAATATGTTTGTTTGATTTGTAGCCAGTGTCTGAAAAGGCAAGTAAATGAGTCTAAGAGCTTTTCCTAGCGAGCAAATAGGACATTTATTTGACAGAAGGTAGCGTTCGTCTCTCACTGAATGGTAACTTCGTCTATAATAGTGCTCCATTTTCAATGACTATACCTCAAGACCCCGATGAAGTATTTAGAATTGTCGCTAAATTTCGTAGATGTACTTTGTTGATGTACCACATAGGCACAGCCTTTTGTAGATTATTTGCTAGGTATTACGTGGGGACCCAGTACTTACAACTCTGATCAAGTGTAACACTCGGTCGTACGAAACATGGACAATATTTTGTTGTTTTGTAATTACAGTGTATTAACAAGAGACTTAGATCGAGCTAACGAAAACAATAATACATTTTGATGTCAGATTCAGCCACAATTTCTTATACGCGTATTTCGTGTATTGTTTACTGAGTGAAATGTTACTACAAAAATCGCGACGGAATAATGTAAGTCGGTAAATTTCATCTTTTATCAATACCACTCAACTGTCAAACAAACTGAACAGATGCTGTGTGCAGTAATGTAGCAACGTAATTTTTCATGTTGGCTTAGTGTGGTCGGTAGAAGCCTTGTCAGGTTAACTATCTCACTTTTATGCACAATATGTGGACGACTAATCTGACATCCATTGTCTCATGCTTCGAAAGATTGTCTTAAACCGACTGGTATCTTTCATGCCCAGGCAGCGAACAGTTTTAAATCGGTCATACATGACACCTGACGAAGGCAGACATCTAATTCATTGAAATATTATGCGCGTAACAATAAATCGTTGGGCTGGTGGTCAGTGCGAACTGTATCACTTTTTCGGCCAATGGAAATACAGACGTGAAAATGTTTCTTTTGTTTCTGATATGACACAGACAAGCACTGCTTTGCTTAATACGGCAGTTGGCTAAATGTAGCGATATTTGCTTCTTTCACTTCATTTTTATATCAAGTTGGGCTATTCTGAGAACTGGAACACATTCCACGAATAACAGAGAAATAAGTTCACGACTTTATGTACACTGCACGATGAGAAGTATTCTCTAAACGGGCGACACTGACACCCAACTTGAGGTCTACCACCTGTCAAGCGCCTTGCATGTCAACTTTCAACACTTTTTTTTTCCAGGGCGATTACCATTTGACATCATACGGCAGAGTAATCCAACGTGGTCATATGGAATCACCCCCAGGTCCTTCGCATAGACAGCGGTGGCAACCACTAGATGACGGACAATGGACGTATTGTGTAGGTTAACACCATGACTGCGGCGGCAGCAGCAACGGCAGAGAGGACGATGGTGCCTACCTTGTACCGCATGTCGACGGTGCAGACTTCCGGTTCACCCTTTTCGGTGGTCAGGCGGCTGGAGCCAGTGGTCGACGTCGTCGTCTTCGGCGCTGGCTGGCCCGTGCCTCGGGGCTACCGCACTGCCAGTACCGCGATCACGATCACGACCACGCGCGCGACCAGTGGAGAGGGCGGGAGAGGACCGTCGCGGTGCAGCGCCGGCCGCGCAGTGAGTGCGCCTGGGCGGCGGTGCTTTCTTCCGCTGGCTGGCTGGCGGCAAGCCCCACCACTCTGCCACGCGGCGGCCCATCCGTCCGTGGCGGCAGCGGCGGCGGCGGCAGCCTTCAGCCTTGACGCATCTGCCGCCTCCACTGGCCCACATAGCCGGTAACGCTCTCCTCCTGCTCCTCGTGATGCTGCTCGAGCCTTTCATCGCACAGAGGGTTGGCAAGGTCTCGGACTCGCCGCAGACCGCCAGAGGCTGAGGACTGCTGCTGCGCGGATTCTCAGGCAACCACTGTGCGTTCGGGGTGGGAAAAGGATGACCAAATTTTAACGTCTCTTAGAAGACGATGTCAGACACGGAAGACAAGCTCGGATTGGGGGAGGGTGCAGAAAGAAACCGACCATGTCCTTAAGTGTATAGAGAACACGAGGAAAGCGTATCAGGGTGTCCAGAAATTCCCGTTACAAAATTCTAGGACTTGTAAAGGGGAGTGAGCACATAATATTTTGAGTAGGATCCCATGCCCGGGAACGTAATATTTCCGATCAAAAACGGTTTAAATTCAGATGTATAAGGCTTCCACGTCTGCTGAGGGAAATAGAGAAGCCTCAGAGCTGCTTGTCCTGGTTTGCAGTGCGGTAGACTGGATGAGAAGTACTACGCTAGACGGTTAGCTCATGTCAACGTCTGCTTTTCTGCTGGGCTATACCTCCTTCCACTCATGCTAACTCGGCTTGATCTTCCCACAAAACGTATTGGACCCGTTCTGGGACAAAGCTTGCCACTGAATGTCAGTCACGAGCTGTGGTTTGAGCATGAAGGTGCGCCACCTCACATCTCACGTGCGGTTCGGAGACGTCGCAACTGACGATGTTGTGACACATGGATAGTTCGAGGTGGTGCAACCGCGTGGCCGCCGAGATCGTCAGACGTAACTCCTATGGAACACATCTTGTGGGGTCATATGCAAAGACAGAGGAAGAGCTACTGGCACGAGTTCCGGCCGATGCACTAGAAACTGAAGAGACACCAGGTGGGGTGGAGAGAGTGTACCAGAACATGCTTCACAGGTACAATGTCTGTAACAATGTTGCTTCTTGCCACATGGAGCCACTGTTGTGATGCATCAGTACCGTTCTGTACGTACAGTATGCTGGATTCTTTTTTGTTTTGGAATAATGTAAGCCGGCGGGGATGTCCGAACGGTTCTAGGCGCTACAGTCTGGAATCGCGTGACCGCTACGGTCGCGGGTTCGAATCCTGCCTCGGGCATGGATGTGTGTGATATCCTTAGGTTAGTTAGGTTTAAGTAGTTCTACGTTCTAGGGGACTGATGACCTTAGAAGTTAAGTCCCATAGTACTCAGAGCCATTTGAACCATTCGAATAATGTAAATGATGTGTCGACAGAAGTGCCGACACAGTGTTATTTTGAGGGGGCCGATATGCACGCTATAAGCTTCCGCAGAATATTTTGAAGTCTGAAACAGGACGCTCAATGAATGCAATAAAGAAAAGTACGTTGCTTTGGGAATACTTAACTTTAATCCATCCTTGTTGTATACATCGTTCTTGTTGAGACATGCTTTAGACGATAATTATCAATTGCTATGTAAGGCTAATGGCGCCTTGCTAGGTCGTAGCCATGGACTTAGCTGAAGGCTATTCTAACTATCTGCTCGGCTAATGAGCGATGCTTCGTCAGTGTAGTCGCTAGCAATGTCGTCCGTACAACTGGGGCGAGTGCTAGTCCGTATCTCGAGACCTGCCTTGTGGTGGCGCTCGGTCTGCGATCACACAGTGGCGACACGCGGGTCCGACATGTACTAAGGGACCGCGGCCGATTTAAAGCTACCACCTAGCAAATGTGGTGTCTGGCGGTGACACCACAGTAAACAAGTATTATTTAAGTGCTAGTATAACAAATGTGCTTGGTGGATGAGTTAAGCATCTGAACTGAAACCGTCGTAGAACGGAAACGGTTCGTTTCCGGACATGTGTTCCTGCTCAAAATACCATGTACTCACTCTCCTCTACAAGTTCTAGAAATCTGCAACGGGTATTTACGAAAACCCAGAATCTCGATGGCCAGATGGTGGTTTGAACCAGTATCGTCCCAAACACGAATACAATATGTTAGCAGTGCACCATCTCGTTCGGTCTCGGCGTAGAGCTCGGAGTTTGTGCGGAGTGACGCTTCTGCGGAGTTGTAATGTAGTGACGTTCCTGCGGAATGTAAGCCACTTCGTGTGTTGCTTTCGCTTCCGTTGGTTTCGCCAAATCTCGAGCACACTGTCACATTACACCCTAACCTAGACCTCGGACTAAGCTACAGGTCCGTCACCACAACCAGGTTTTTCCCTTTCACATTCGCTGGCTTCGCCAACAGAGTGTCACATTCCAACCTTGGAAAATCTAAATTTTTTGGCATACGTAAATTTCCAAATTACTTGAGTGACTCTCGGAGAATAAAATAACTGTTTGCCTGCGTTATCGGCTTACGGACCTTACCGGTTGCAGACAGTATTCCAGTTAGGCAAAGGAGCCGATTCAGTGTGACCATACCTGCTACTAACAACAAACAGGACATGATTCGTGAGCCCACAAGTGGAACCGGCAAACTGCAGCCAACTGAGTAAGGCAAGAAAGAGAGGGAATGACCCACCACTAATTTAACACGGAAGCAGTAGTAGCATTTCACCCACATAGACGCTCTCATAGAGATCGTCTCCAGACTTGTGTTGAAAATCGTATCGCCTAGTGAAATATTAATAATGACTACTCCGTACTTTGGGTTTCTACCATATAAATTGTGACGTTGTCAAAGCTATCACATTTTGTTCCTATTACAGTTTTTAAAGTAGTTGATTTATCCATGTAGTTATCGAATTTTTGGGTAAATATTATTAAATGGTGTATTTCTATGACACGGGAAGCTGCGAAGATGAGATAAGAAAACGGGTCACGTTAGGGAGAGTAGCTATCGAGAAACTCGCCAAGATCTGGCAGATCAGAACGATCCCAAGTAGCTCAAAGATGCGGCTTGTTGAAACACCTGTCTGTTAAAGCCAGCGTTTCGATGCCTTTGATGTGCTGGAGCAGGGTGCTGCGCATGAAATCGACGGAAACAACAACATATGTATCAATTATTAAGCGACTGAGTATCTCCAGATGCCTTTCTTCTCGTGTCAGCCAAAAAGTACTGCAGTTCTTTGGCCATATTGTGAGAAGAGATGGAGAGAATATAGAGAAAATAATCATGAAAGGGAAGATGGAGAGCGCGTGGTCGAGGGGAGAGAAGAGGATCAAACCGAGACCTCTCGTCTACCTGTTCAGCAGAGACTGTGAGAGGCTGGTAACCGTTTGGGGTGGAGACGTTTGGTTCATATAGTCACGGCACTCAGCGATGAACATAAAGACTTGTCATGATGATTTCTCTCAATTGCCAATTGTCGGAGATTAAATACTTTATCTTTTCCATTGTTATTATTCTTGAAATTCTAAAGATTAATTACAAGTTAAAATGAAAGTGACGGCAGGTTACATTGCAGAAGGGTGGGGGACGAATATAGTTACAGACTGTGAGAATATCTACTGCATACGTTGCGAGCTACGCATCAGCACATCGTCAAAGTCAGCAGATGTCACGAACTGCGAGGATAACTACAGTATCCAATAGGAACAGGAAGGCGAAAGGGTAGTATTAAAGTGCCGTACGTAAGGACCTTCATTGTAAAAACATCTTCGTCTGATGGGAATTCTGCCGTCTGCCAGATAAACAACAGTGCAAAGGTCTTTATTAACACAGCTGAGCATTAATTAGTTGTACTTTCTGTACAATATCTGCTGCGGTTATTGTATGTGACAAGTTCAAATTATGACGGACCGGCATTAGAACCCAGAGTCCCGCCTTTCGCCATCCGACTGAACTTGACACACAGCTTTCTCCCTTGCCTCCTCCAAGCTCGTGACAACTTAAAGCTCTTAGCAGCACGGGAAAGCGCACTTGGATATCGTAATTATTTGCGCAATGCTTGCGATGGGTAGGGGTTTGTGTACATACCCCAATCCCGCAGTTTTGTCCTCTCATATACGTTCTGGACTGAAACTGCCAGTTACCTAAGGAGCTCATAATTAACCAGTCTGATACGGGCGACATTAGCACGCATTTTTATGCCTTTTGGTCACATTTTGACGTGTCCAGTTATCCCTACATAATCACTTCTTTTTTCAAATGCTGTCGCATACGTTATATTGACAACATAGCAGTAACTTTACTATATTATTATTACGATAGTGTGACTCTACAGTAGATATGACAGCTGGTAAGACAACAGTGAGTACTTTTCCAAGTACTGCGACTTTTAACAGTAAATTGCATTCATTGATTTGGTTAAGAAAGTGACAAAGGTGACACTTAATGGACCAGATTAAACGATTACTCCAAGATTTGCCCCTAGATGGAAACCGTTGTGACTATGTCTGTAAGCAGAAGCAAGGTGAGCCAGATTTAAACAAGAAAAACAACTTTTTGTTTGGATAAAATAAAAATAACGTATGAAAATGTATCGGATCAACAATGTTCTCAAGAGGACAGAGATTGTTATTAGCAATAACTACGAAAAATTGTATGCAACGAATAAATTTTCTAGTTAGTCATTTTTTTCTTTGTCTGGCTCAGTGTGTTCCACGCTTTGATATAATTCAGTTTCCGAAATACTGCTTATAGCTAACTTAGGAATATGGACGTAATGAATTGTTTAAGGCACTGTGAGTAATTATAATGTATTTTTTTTACGGGGAAGAACGATTTTTCGGTGGTTTTTTCGCGATTTTCTGTAATTATTCTGAAATACGTATTTGGTACAGTGAGCCTAGGTTTGCATTAAATAGCTTAGACGCATAAAACCATAGCCAAATTTTCACTCTGTTCAAGGGAGCAATGAATGTCCATGTTTGTTAATTAAATGTCATGTTGGCAACGGTATTTAAAGTGTGCTCGTAAGTAATTCATTTTTTTTCTTCATAACGCTGGACATATTCTGTTGTTCTACTTGTGTCACAACAAACAGTTGTCATTATGTTGCGACAAATTTTCATGCACACAAGAAAAATGAGTAACAAACACTAATCGGTTAATTTCATGAGCGTAAAGTTTTTATTTAATGATTTTGAGTTGATATTGTATGTATAGTCCATGTGTGCAGCACATTCAGTTTCGGTCTATTTTACTATTAACGCGTTTTGGACTTGTAAAAAATAGGTAATTGGGGGTGATAAGCAGGAAAGAACTTCTTCATAATAACTTTCTAATTGGAACATTATATTTACTTGTTCCATTTTAGAAAATTGGAAATTTGTGGTAAGTTCCTATGGCACCAAACTGCTGAGGTCATCGGTCCCTAGGGTCACACACTAGTTAATCTAACTTAAACTATATTACGCTTAGGACCACACAAACACCCACGCCCGAGGGAGGACTCGAACCTCCTACGGGAGAAGCCGCGCGAACCGTGGCAAGGCGCCCGAGACCGCACGGCTACCCGGCGCGGCTTTGTTTCACTTGAAAAAACCTTCATCAGGGGATAAAATTTTGTTCCTGATTTGACTTTTCCGATTGTTTGAAAGTTGAGGTTATCTGAGCTCGTTACACTGAGATCATTGAGCTTCACTATCTGTTTCGGTAAGCTTCCAGTCAGTGTTTACATTAACTAATGAAACATACGATGTAACTACAGCCGATCAGAAATTGAGAACTTCATCCGGCAATTTATTGTTCTGTGTTCACTGCATTTACTGATGTTGATAACAGTAGGAATGGCTGCAAGCAGATTCATTTTAACGCCGAATGGAAACAGAATTGCCACGAAACATCAGATTTACAATACAACAGGTGAACCTGTGAGTACTCAGAATTTCGTACTATGGAATTCACAACATGCAAACCGGTGGGGAAGAATAAAGGCCGGCCGTAGTGGCCGAGCGGTTCTAGGCGCTACAGTCTGGAACCACGCGACCGCTACTGTCGCAGGTTCGAATCCTGCCTCGGGCATGGATGTGTGTGATGTCCTTATGTCCTTAGGTTAGTTAGGTTTAGGTAGTTCCAAGTTCTAGGGGACTGATGACCACAGCAGTTAAGTCCCATAGTGCTCAGAGCCATTTGAACATTTGAGAATAAAGTGTATACGGGTACCTCGTTAGACAATTACCTTCTGTTTCATTATTATAGGAAAGAATTAAGATTGGAAATGAGAAACCGTGCTAGGCTCGCTGTTTCTTATCACAAAGAGCTGTTTCAAGCAGTGGTGAGGTATTCTATGGCTTGGTGAATTAGTTCTACTAAAGTATACATCGTGTGGTATATTTCTGCGAGAGATTCAGAGAAGAACAGAAATATTTTGTAAGTTGGGAATAGTAAATTGCCTCAGAGTGCAATTAAGCAGTCTTCATTTTATTTCGCAACGATCGATTTCGAAGCTTGTAGCCTCGCCGTCAGATGTACCTCATACATGTACAGTGAGTTTACGTGTGATATGTTTTTCTGAACACCACGTCTTACTGACATGAGTCGTTCTTCAGTACCGTGCACTGTGAGACCAGGGGCCCTCAGCGCGTCATTCACAAAGCGACATCCCTGCGGCTGATTGCAGAACAACCGCTGGAAAGCTTTCATGTAGAAATAATTTGCTTTGCATAGCTTTATCTCGAAAGCAATAGAAAACCAATTATAATTTTATTTTTACATTTTTCTCGGTGTTATAGTAAGTCTTCCAACAGGCGGCGGGATTTATTTCTTTTTAAAAATGGCTCTGAGCACTATGGGACTTAACTTCTGAGGTCATCAGCCTCCTAGAACTTAGAACCACTTAAACCTAAGGACATCACACACATCCATGCCCGAGGCAGGATTCGAACCTGCGACGGTAGCGGTCGCGCGGTTCCAGACTGTAGCGCCTAGAACCGCTCGGCCACTTCGACCGGCTTTATTTCTGTATTTGGTAAATATTACAGTGCTGTGAATGTACCTGTCACGTTTTATGGAACGACAACTTGTTTTTCCAGTGTAGCAAAGTTTATTTTCCTATTTTGTACAATAGCATTAATAGACTTGTTACGCTCAGTAAGCCACAAAATGTGTTTCACATCCTTCCGTAGCTGCTTCAACGTTTGATTTGCGTTTAAGGTGTTTTAATCGCATGCATGTGCCGGAAAAAATTAGTACATCTGGAAAGACGACGTCGATTTTGATCAGATTACGGCATACGTCACCTAGACGTTAGTAGATGTGCCGATAATGGTTTCAACGTCGTCCGCCAACACATAGTGTAGTGGCGTAGCTTCCAAAACGCTATCTGTGTCTATCCTTGAATAGGGATTGCTCACAACCAGAAGACTCACAAGGGGAGGCCGCCAATTGTGAAATTCAGATTCGATTCATACCGCGCATAATAAAAGCTCATGGCCAGAGGTGTAATGTGGCAAAGCACCAAGATGCACTTCTCAGCCGTTGTCGAGAAAATCGACAGTCAAAAGAAACCGTTGCGGTGAAATACTTTCTACGATTATTAATTTTCCAGAGCGTCCTGGCGCAGCGGTAAGCGCTCGGGTACGTAATCTGAAGGTCGCCGGATCGAATCCCGCGCCATGCAACTTTTTTTATTATTAGTTTTTTGTAATTGAATTGCTTATGCATGTTGGTGAAGGCGGATCGCTCTCCAATTGTACCGCCTCCATTTTTCCGTTTGTTTAACATGGTGTACCAAAGCTCTCCCGTCCGCACTGATTTTCGACGATGTTATAAGTTGCGCTAGGGACCGCATCTACCTTCTTTCGAAGTTAGCAGGCAACTACGCTGTTATGCGGCGGCTCGTTTCGGCCTATTCAACATCTGTCCTTCAAGTGTAACGAGCGAGTAACGGAGTTTATATTTCATACCTGCCACAGCAAATTTGTGTTCGTGGGGTCTCTATTCTAATTCGAACGTTTGACTTACGCTATACGTATTCGTTTCGGAATATCGTTTCTACGTCTTCCGTTAACTATACGTGGTTAACATTATGAAGACAATTAATAACATTTGTGAAATACAACTTTGTTTGCGGAAACCATAATGATGTTCGAAGTCGCCAGTTTTTCCACGACAAACGACTTTCAACAACTTATTATATGCATAATTGTTGCAACTGATTGCCAGGAATTTTATATATATATATATATATATATATATATATATATATATATATATATATATATATATATATGAATTACGAAAAGCAAATACTAAAAAAAAAAAAAAATTGCATGGCGCGAGATTCGAACCGGCTACCTTCGGATTACAAACCCGAGCGCTTACCGCTGCACCACAACGCTGTAGAAAATTGTTTATCGTAGAGAGTATTTCACCGGAACGGTTTCTTTTAACTGTCGATTTTCTCGACAACGGCTGAGAAGTGCATCTTGGTGCTTTGCCACATTACACCTCCGGCCATGAGCTTTTATTATGCGCAGTATGAATCGAATCTGAATTTCACAATTGGCGGCCTCCCCTTGTCAGTGTGGTGCAAACGTGCCAAGCAAGCAGGCAGGCATGCCACGGAGACGCAGCCGTGCTTCCCGCAGCCAACTGAGGGAGTTTGAAAGGGGTCGTACTGTCTCGGGTGGCGGGATGGTCCTTTCGGAGAATTGGCACACAGGTTGGACGTGGTGCGCCAGCTCTGCAACGATGCTGGTATGACTGGCCACGTGAAGAGTCTCCCAGCCGTGGACGAGTTTGTGGACGTCCACGCAGCACAGACGCCCTCCAGGATCGTATTGTAGGGGAAGCAGTGGCGGATGGTACAGCTACCATATAACGGATAAGAAGAGACCCCAGAGTGCCAACACGAACTGTTGCGAACCGGTTACCAGCAGTGGTACTCCGGGCACACACACTTCTAGCCCGTCTTCCACCCACGCCACAGCATCTACGTGCACAGCTCGACTGGCGCCGTCACAGAATCACTTGGAAGTCGTAATGGCGCGCTGTACACTTCAGTGATGAAAGCAGATTCTGCCTGCACACAGAAGATGGTCGTTTTTGCGTGTGACTTAGACCTGCTGAGTGCTGTCTCGCAGAGTGCATTCGTTCAACACACACTGGCCCCACTCCAGGTTATCTCGAAGGGACACGAACCATCGCTCGGTACTTGCAGAATGTCGTTAGACCCATTCCTTTGCCGTTCTTGCAACAGGGAGTTGACGTATTGTTCGAAGAGGATAATGGTCGCCCACACAGCGCGCGGGAAGCTCAACGTGCTCTGCAGGACGTGAAGCAATTCGCTGGCCAGCGGGATCTCTGTCTGGACTGTGTCCAGTCGAGCACGTGTGCGATGTGGTGGGACGAGAAGCGACCCGTCCAACTCGTCAACCAACAAGTCTTGCAGAACTACGTGAACAGGTCGAGCAGGCGTGGCATGGCGTATCCCAGGACGGTATTCGCCACCTGTGCCAGCAACTGGATCCCAGACTCAGTGTTTGCATTGCCACCCGTATTGGCAACACCTCGTACTGATGTTGGTGTTTCAGTATGAGTCGATACCTGACACCGCAGAAACTATACTGCTATTAGTCTCTAAATGTGATAATTTCATGTATTCTGTGTGCACTGGGGAGAACAGAAGTTTGTGGCACAACTTGACTAGAAGAAGGGACCGGTTGGTAGGACATGTTCTGAGGCATCAAGGGATCACCAATTTAGTATTGTAAGGCAGCGTGGAGGTTAAAAATCGTAGAAGGATATCAAGAGATGAATACACTAAGCGCCGGCCGCGGTGGTCTATCGGTTCTAGGCGCGCAGTCCGGAACCGCGCGACTGCTACGGTCGCAGCTTCGAATCCTGCCTCGGGCATGGATGTTTATGCTGTCCTTAGGTTAGTTAGGTTTAAGTAGTTCTAAGTTGTAGGGGACTGATGACCACAGATGTTAAGTCCCATAGTGCTCGGAGCCATTTGAACCATTTGAATACACTAAGCAGATTCAGAAGGTACTGGGAGATGAAGAAGCTTGCACAGGAGAGAGTAGCATGGAGAGCTGCATCAAACCAGTCTCAGGACTGAAGACCACACAACAACAACATGTGCACTGTTGCAACAATAAATCTTGAGTGAATCGCAAAACTCGAAAATGGTGTACTAATTCATTTTCGGGCAATGTATACGCACTGTCAAAAATGACAGTGGATCAATTTATGCACAATTGTGCTTGTTTCAGTTAATTTTTATTTTAAGTTCTTTTTGTTCTAATTACACTATTGGCAACACTGATCATTTAAAAATAAACGTTAGATTCAGTTGATTGTTGACAATCAGCACACCGACACCTGCAGATATTTCCTTAGCGAAAATGGTCTCCTACGAAGAAAATACGAAAGCAATTGATAAAAAAAATAAATGTTACAAGAGGTATTAGGTGCAAATCCAGATCAAGGTTGTGATACGGATACCTTTGGTGATGATAATGATGTATAATAAGGATGTACTCAGTGAACGTTCAGATGTACAAGAAGTGAATTATGTATCTGAAAGTGTAGATGATTCTGATATAGATGATGAAAATGACGGAAATGCAGACGTGGCTAACAACGAAATGAGCAAAAATTAGACAGGGAAAAATGGTAAATCATGGAAAAAGTTACCTCCTTCTCAAAGTTTCCTCAGACAACATAACACTGCCGCAGGTAAGCCCGCGTTGACAGCTTAGAGGGAAAACAATTCAGAACTAAGCGACACAAACAAATTTTTTTGTAATAATGAAATATTGTATGAAATTCGCATGCACACTAGCTCTGAGTACATTTCTGAAACTCCAAATTTATGGAACGATATTACTGCAGGAGAATTGCTAGCATTTACTGGATTGTGTAATCTTGGGGGTGTTCTGAGATAGAAGAAAAAATCTGTATTAAATTTGTTTCAAAAACCCTGCATTTCCAAGGCCAGTATTTACTGAAATAGTTGGAATTTTACTGTCCTCCTTTATGACGATAAAACCGCCAGATGCGGACGTAGAATGTCAGACAAATTAGCTCCAATTAGAACAATTTTTGACAGTGTAATCGGCAGATTTCAAATGGCTTGTACACCAAATCATTATGTCACAGTAAACGAGCAATTGGTTGTCTTGAGGGAAAGAGATCCATTTCTTGTGTGATTGAAAACAAAAGAAACACAATGCGGAATAAATATTTCGGGTTTCATCTGCCACCCAAACACTCTATGCACACAGAATGCAAGTATATAATGGAAAAGATAAGCCAGAGATTCCAGGATTATTTTTGAAAAATAAACAAAAGGCGACAAATTTTTCCACCTTTGGCTTTGCCAATGAACTAAAGTGGGTGTCTTCCATGCCAGCAAAGAAAAGAGTGGTAATACGCCTTTCATCCTAACATCATGATGATTCATGTACATACTCAGCAAGTGAAATCAAGCCGGAAATCATGATGCAGTACACTGCTACTAAAAGCGGTGTTGATGTGTTGGACAAGTTAGTGATGGAATATACACCAATGAGCCAAAATATTATGACTTCCTGTTTAATAACGTGCCGTTCCAGTTTCCAAACACAGTAATACAGAGATTCTCCTTGGCATGGCTTCTACAAGTCCGTGACAGGATTCCAGAAGTATGTGGCAGCAGACGCCACGCCTGGGCACAGGCCAACCAGTTCCCGCAAATTCCGGGATTGTGGTTTACGGGCACGCAGCTGTCGCCCGATGTGTGTTCCTGTGGGTACAGATCAAGCGCATTTTCTAGTCAAGACATCAATGTGAGTTCACTATGATGCGCCTCAAACCAATGTAGCACGATTCTCACCTTGCAACACGGACAGTTATGCCGCTGCAAGGTGTCATCGCTGTAGGGGGAGACTTCAAGCATGAAGCGATGCAGGTGGTCCGCAATGATGTTGACATTCAACACTGCTCTCATGATGGTTGATTACCACCACATCCCATGGAAGCTCAACTCAGTGTACTCCATAGCATAATTCGGCCCTCACCGGCCTGCATCTGTGCCTGCGTCCGTGTCTCGTGTAGACTTTCGCATGGATGACGACCTGTAAGGAACCAATCACCAACCTGGTGTAACACGAAATGTGACTGATTCAAGAGGCGGCACGTTTATATTGAACTCAGGTGATGCTGTCCCCACAGCATTAACAAACTGATGATGTCGTTGGGTCAACACAGGAGGACGTAGGGCTCGTGTGATGCGGAGCTCCATGTTCAACAACGGCCCTTGAACGATGTGTCTGCACCAGCATTATACCCTGTCGTCAGCTGCATTGCACCGTGAGAGATCCTCCGACTTCTACATTTTGTGATCAGACGTGGTCATCCAGTACCATACGGCCTACTCGTCACTTCGCCATCCTTACAACCGCTTTCCACAGGTCCTTACAACAGTAGTACGCCAACAGTCGACCAGTTTCGCCGTTTCAGAGATTCTCGTTTGCAGCCGCAGCGCTACAACAATGAGCCCTTTGCAACACCGCTTATATCAGTGCAGTTTTCCATTTGTGATTCGTATCCTCGCTATAATGACTCCCCATTCGTCTTTCTTCCGCTTACATTCTTCCCTTACTGCGTTACGTGCCCGAAGAACCACCAGGAGATGTTCAACCCCGCGGCGGGCAGTGGTCATAATGTTGTGGCTCATCAACATCCACCACACCACAGCCTATGAAACACTTCTACAATGCAATTCATACTGCCTGTGTGAATGCTTTCGTTCTCTGGTTGACGAAAAATCTAACTTGGGAGCAAAATCTTGTTTTGGAAGAAGAACTGGTGAGACCTCAGGATGAATAAAAGGGCAAAAAAATGGAACGAAATTAAGCAAACATGTCCTCAGTGCGCCGAATTTCGTGAGTGCATCTACGGAAACCCAACAAGTCGGAACAGTAGAAGAAAACACAAGGAAGATCCTTTATACATGAATCAAGAAAAGACATGAGAACAGACTGGAAGTGTAACAAATTTAATGAATGGTCTTTCAAGGATCACTCCGATAAGGTATTTCGTGTAGTTTGCAAAAAATGTTCCAAGTGATGTTGCTGTTTTCTATTAAATTTTTTCTTTGGCAACAATAGAAGTAGACTGACACCACATTGTATCACTTAAATCAAATTTTGATTTTAAAATAATCTACTTCGAATAAAACTAAATAAAAATGTAACTTAATGTATCTCTAAGTACTTTCCTCGCTAACTAACATCCAAAACTATGACAGAATGTATCTTGTAATCATAATAAAGTTTAGGTAATATTTTACAACATAAAATACGCCCAGCTAAAAAAAATCTTAACGGGTCGTATCTGTTAATGTGATTCTGCAACAGGGCGTGGTCGCCTTATACCTTTAAATAAAAATAATTTCTACCCTCGTTTTGCATTTATTTGTTGGTAGATTACTGCTTTAACGACCTGATTTTAAAATGTCTGCAGGTAAACACTGCGTGTTGGCAACTGAACTCGTATCGTGTTCGTGACAGTGACATTCCGAAGAGCAGGGTTCGGTTGTGTGTGTGTGTGTGTGTGTTTCCGATCTGGATGACCCTGACGGACGTGTGCGATGCCGGGTAACACAGTGTGGCGCTTCTTGCATGAGTGGCAGCCATCTTCCCGAGCCTCTGTTGGCTGGTAAACAGCTAACGCCTTGCAGGAAATCTTCTACGCAACTGGCTCCGTCAGAGATATGAAGTCGCCAAGTATTTTGACCTACACTCGGTGGATATAGGTTGCAAGACAGTGTAGCAGTAGCTGTTTGCCTCGTATTTAGAAATAATTCTCTCTGTAGTGAAAGGTGTCTGATAAACTATTGTTTACTATAAATTATTGCAATATTTCCATTAGTTAAGTGACCACAACAAAGCAGTAATTTGTTGTTTAAGTTGACGGGTCCTTTCTTTATTCTACGTGAACTACGATAAATGTGGAAGAGAGTGTTCAGATAACAGCGTTGTTGTGATTTTGAGAGCAGTGGACCGCAGGCGAAGGTGACAGGTAGGATTCATGTGTTTGTAGGTATAATATCAAATTGAAATTTGCATCAAAATTTGCTAACAATGGTCACCATAATCGACGCGAGAAGATTAGAAAGACGCTCAATCTCGGAAACGGACGGTGTTAATGAAATGTTTGCCATAAATCCCCAGAAGTCATTGTATCAGGCCTCTGGCATAAATGTCTTAACAATGTATGCAGTTAAATTCGTCCTGAAAGTGGATCTCACTTTTATCTCTTTCGATGGTTGCTAGCTGGAAAGGTCTCTTACAGCCACCACTGTTAAACTGATAGCTAATAACGTAAATGAGTCAAGTAATCAACCAATTTCACACAGCACTTTATACGCTTCGTTACTAAAAAAGGATGTCCAAGTACACTAGAACGTGCATAGGTGTATGGGAAGTCAGTAGACGACTCTTGAGCTTAAAAAAAAAAAACTGTCTGAGAATTTGTGTATTCAAATCTATTAATACAATCTTCGCCACGCGCACAGAGTGGGCACGGTGTAAGGCTGATGCAGTGCGTATGTTCGTTATTTGTACCTAACAACTCCCCCAGTTCAAGGTGACTACTTTCACTCTATGTTACTGAAGTTTCTGCATGAATCTCGAACACTTTGTGGGAAATCAGTGAGTAGCTTTCCAAAGTCAGTAATTTCTCTATCGTGAGTGGTCACCTTAGTTAAAACATCAACTATTCCGCTTGTTTTATCAAGGATAGTAATGATAATTTAACTGTCAACTCGAACAAATGAAGCTTCGACCATGAAATGTGATGACAGTGTTGATCCTTCTGTAGGGGCAGCCCTCTGGCATGGTGGACACCCCTCCTAATTCGTCAGGATGCAGATGGAAGACCTGGGCGACCTTGTTAGATTCAGTAAAACACTATTCAAAATTTTTCCAGTTATTACTGGAAATACAAGTCGTCGTTGCTGGCGACTATGTAATCCAGAGAAGAGTCCGCTGCCTAAAACACTGGATCGATGACTATCGAGGACTCGGCATCAACCTGGAGTGGAAGTAGATGCAGCCTACTGGCAAGGTGGGCAGACCCCGTTGGTAGCTCTGCTTGGGGTGGCGGTATTCACAACGTGTGTATTTCGATACAAACACTGTTTCGGGGAGTACTAAATTCACTCAGACCACTACCCGTGTTGTTCCCTCATGTGTGATAATGCATGCAGTGTAGTCGTGCTGAATGCTGAACCTGAGCCGCTGGTACGGTAGGCTGGTACAGACCTGTGCAACATTGGAGTTTGGGGTTCGCCCGGAGTCGTGTGGGCGGACCCTCGGACTATACATCAGCGCTAGCTGCTGTGCTTGGATCACAGTTGGCTGCTGGAGTCCCTCTTCCATACCTTTGGATCGCTTTTTATCTCGTAGGGCAGCAAGTGCAAGACCGACTCTAGAACAATCTTACTCACCAGATGTTACAATAACATAACCAGAGAACTGAGTGCTAACTACATGAAAGTAGAACCACTAGGGGCCCTTCAAAACCATTCATCGAAATCTCACCATGACCTGAAGCAGTAAACTGTGTTCAGACTTTTCCAGCTTTCCTGTTTTGCGCCATTCTGTGACACTGACACATATGTGAATAAAACAGCAGAGGGTCCCTCTAAGACCCCTAGTACACCAACAACCTTGGTGCCACTGGTGCATCCCTGTTGAGCTCTTTAAAAATGTACCTGTGGAGAGACAACCATTCACTGATTTCTAGGCGCCTGCAGATAGGCAACCCCTTCGACACAACTCACATTTAGCATGTCTGCAAACACGCACTAGAGTAGCAGTGCAGTGCAGTGTTGAGGGGTTGCTGGTTAGCAGGTGCCAAGGAACGAATCAAGGGTGCTCTCTGTACAGGTACCAATTTGAAGAGTTCAACAACGGTGTGCTAGTGGCACCGAGTGTGTTGCTTAGCTGGGGCACGTTCTTAGCGGATCCTTTGATGTTTTATTCACATACGACACACATGTCATTGTTGGCCCCCTCCCCTTTCCCCCCTCCTCCACCCCCCCCCCCCCCCTCCAGCGTTCATGGCAGTGGAGGGTGCGAAACAGGAGCTGCTTCGGATCGTGTTCAGATGTCGTCAAACGGTTTTGAACTGTCCCTAATGGCTTCACTCCGTATACCCGAATAAAAATTGCGGTGGAGCCACACTGCAAAGAGTCAGATCTTGTTCAGAGGACTTGCCGCCTCAAGATGTTCGTAGAGAAGGGTTCTATCATTCAGAGGTTGTTAGCTGTGACAAGGGTTGTCAAACACGTCGTTCTGTTGCACATCGCACAGCAAACTGTCGTTTTCGATCGCGAAATGTGTGCAAATGAACTCTGCAGGTGAATGAGTGGTTTAATTAGTGCCATTATGCCACCTGTTGAGGTCTTCTAGCTTAAATTCTGAGCAGCGAAGTGCCTAATATGCTTTCCTCGGCCGTCTTAAGAAAACCGCATGAGTTAAAAACTGGGCATCATGGGTCTGAGGCGTCAAAAGAAGAGGTGAAATGTGAATAAGAGGGTGTGCGACGACTTTCCAATCGTGTGACATGTCCACGATGGCGCTGGTCAGAATTTTGGTGAAATTTGGAGCTGGTGTGACATCACTAACCCACCTTACATTTCACTTGAACTTCTGACCTCTGGCCTTTATTTCGCCTGTGTCGAGAACTTGCTATCTGAAGCGCCGCCGATCCTGACGTCGCATTGCGTCACGCTTTTGGAACGTTACAGAGGATTTTTGTAGGTATCCCTGAGGTAAATTTGAAATTTCTTTGTTGCAATGAACGAAAATGAAGGTACCTTAAAAAGTGACCTTTTAATTATTTCGAGCAGTGCATAAAGGAAAGACAGGTTTCTGACTTACTGTATAGTAATGACACCCATGTTTACAACCATCTACATGTAAATATATGTCTTGCGAAGCAATTTAATTTGAACTAAGACTTAATTCATTTCGTCAAAGACGGTTTCATGTGTAAAAAGTCGACAAGTCAACCATACAGTTAAGAAATACAAATTAACACATAATCTCATCTAACAGTGAACGTCAAATTTTACCTATCTTTAAAACGTTATTGGCGTTTCATAATTTGTATCTCATTTAAAAGCTTAGAGAACAGACTAAACACCATACATATTCGATTGTGTCAAAACACATTGAGACGGAATAAAATTCGAGGATTAATTTCGTCTCAAGTCAGAATTCGGATACACGCATCATTCACACAAATAGCGGCACTAACATCATGTTTGGATTTCTGTAACAATGGAACTATATTTTAATCTAAAAGAGTCATTTTCATAAAAAAAAGAAAAAATAGACTGTAATTTGGTCCTTACTAGTATCAAAAACTATCACCGACAGCAATTTTCTTGAACTTTTACAAAAAGCATCGATAAGTTGCAGTTTTAGTAAAACATGTTCATTAAACAGTAGTGTATATATTACGTTAAAATTACGAACATCTGTTCAATATTCAACCTGAATTTGAACAATAATCAGAAGTTAATATTGAGAATTGTGTTCACTTTAGAGAGATGCGGTATGTTTATCAATGAAAAACTGTGGGAGGTTGATTGTCAGATGTGTTAGAAGACAGACAAGTTTTGTAAATTCTACTTACAGTCTTTTGCAATGTTAAAACATACCTTACAATTTTAATGGTTGTAAATAAAAGCGGAGCAAGAAGCACCAATAAACTGTGAGTATACTGAAACTATCGTTATTTTATTTTATTGTTACAGTTAACCTCACAAGAATCCAACACAGAAGCTTCTGCAAAGCTACGACTGCGAACCTGGAGATACTAACTGTGCGATTTCGACTTCTAGGAGAACACCAATAAAGGAGCTAAGTATTTTGTGCTTCCTCATTTTCTTGTACAGAAGCGGAGTTTGTACTGCTGCACTGACGTCACGTGTGACGAGTCATGTGAATTACAGCCGAGAATTAGAGGGGAGGCCACAAGACACAAATTTCTCCTTTGATGTTCGTGAGTGACTGCATGATAGTTTAGCAGGTCGATGAGCTGGTAAACATCCCACAGGTGTGTACGTCTATCACGTCACATATAACGCTTTTCTATGACGTCCAGTGGCATCGTTGTGGGAGGATAGAATATACAAATGCCTAAAACTGGATGCAACTCCTTCATATGGCAGAAAATTGGTGGAGTTCTTGACGAATTCTGGTATACCAGAGGATGTCACTAAAAGTCTTAGAGCTCGAACTCCTAGATCTCCCAGGCTGTACGGATTGCCTGAAGTCCACAAGGAAGGTATTCCACTGAGACGAATTGTTTGCGCTATTCGCTCTCCTAGCAATAGGTGAGCGAAATATTTAACTGAGCTGATGAATCGAGTTGCTGTTCGCTGCGAACATCACATAAAAAAACTCTCAGATGTTTATTGAGAAGATTAAACGAATCAGAATATGCTCAAAAGAAATTTTAGTCGCCCTGGATGTGGTTTCACTATTTACAAAAGTTCCTGTGAAGAAGACATTCAGCTGTTGGTAGAGCATTTTCCTCCTGAAATTAAAAGTAGTTCCGACGTGTTATAACGACCATCTACTTTTTGTACGGCGATAAGTGTTATGAAATGACGGACGGAATGGTTATGGGTTCTCCGTTGTCTCCACCAGTGACCAACGTTTTTATGGAACACTTTGAGCAGCGTGCATTAAATTTGGCTCGCTTTCGTGAGTCTTTGTTTTATCACTATGCTGACGACGCTTTTATGGTCTGACCACGCGGCGTAGAAGCTCTTGGGCAATTCCTTGAAAACATGAAGAGAATGCCTCGGAACATCCAGTTCACTTTCGAGAGAGAGAAAAGACAGTTGCCATTTTGAGATGTTTTGGTACAACGGAAGTAGGATGGATGTCTCGGCCGATCAGTATACCGGAAGCTGACGCGCACAGCTTTATATATTAGCGCTCAGTTTTTTCATCATGCAATCCAGAAGAGAGCAGTTCTAAATACACAGAGCAAAAACTGTTACTGGCGAGAACCACTTGGATACCGAAATTAATCATCTGAAGTAATGATCCGAAAGAAAGGCTATGGTTCACCTGCTATAAAGTCAGCGATCTAAGAAAAAAATGAAAATGTTGAACATTCGCGTCATGAGCCACCGACTGTATTTCTTTCTTTCTGCTGCGCTGCATCCAGAAAAATAGGAACTCTCCCGGGGAGACGAGGTGTAAGACCTACTTTTCGACCTCCTAACAAAGAAAAAGAGACACTTCGCCATGTTCAGGACAGTCTCGGCCTCAGGATCCCTGGGGTTTATAACGTCCCTTTCAGTGTGGAAGCAATTACATCGATCATTCCATCCACAGCGTTTCCGACTTCTGTGCAAAACGTCAACAGAATATTAAAAACCGAAAATTGAATAAATCTGTAGCTATGTGAGAATAAGTACCACCACACCCGTTTGGCATTGGAGACAACAAGGTATAGACTTCTAATGAGAGTTAGCCACGTAACAAGGATCCCACAGTAAATGCGCCGAGGAAATCAAATACTCTTTTGGCAGCGGTGGGGCCTGAGGATGGCGTAACTGCTGCCGAAACTAGTCGTGTGGCAGAATAAAGACATTCCCAAGATACAGCTCAGGTGGCACTTTTTCTCATCCATATCATCAACTGAAGTCCCTCGTCCATGCAGTAAGATGGACATCCATAAATCTGCAGCTGCTGAGCACAGCCTCACACACAAACACTAAATATTGTTTGACGAAACAAAAGTTTTGATCCAGAATCCTACTTACTGGGATTCTGTAATTAAAGAAACTGTAGAAAGAAGAATGTATGAGAAGAACTTCAACCATGACGGCATATATGAAGGGCTTATTTCAATAGTGGTAAGAGTCCATTTTTGTTCATTTTGAGACACAGAGTCCTAAAGTTAAATGAGCGCTGAAAAATCTGCAGTTGAGATACCAGAAATATTCAATCATAAGGCTTCTTGCTAGAGATGAACCTTTCTTTCTGTTTATTTCGATCATTAATTTCAGAAGCATTACAGGCAGAAAAATGGAGGTAATGGCGTTGTACCAGTACTGAAATAAGCACTTCATATACTCTTAGCGGTGCATGGAAGCGAGCCCTCGATGCAGAGAGGAAGCAGAGATATTGGTCGCAGTGTTTACGCCACTACGGAAGCGGTAGCACGACCAGCGCAGACCTCGACACCATCTGCGACAACATTACATAACTGCTGACCAATTACAAACTGTCTATGGAGTATATAAGGCCACCACAGCAGTAATTTAGTCAATTGCTCCTGACGAAGACGATGCAGATATCCCCAGAAGCTCGAGGTTTTACCCTGAACTGAGGGGGGGCCAGAAGTCCGAGGATGTTTTATGCAACAGTGCCGTCGTTCTCACGTTTAAAGTTTGTTGGAAGTCGTTAAGTGCTCTCATTATCGAGTATTGGACGTGAATGGTCTGAGTACTTTAAGCTCCATTTTAATAAAAGGAAATTATTCATGTGTCTCAAAATCTATAACGTCTGCATCTCCTGTACCACGTGCCGTACCATTACAAACGTTTTCAGGTAAATTCAGTGGTGTATCTGAGTACTGTCTGCAAAATGCGATCAGAAGAGCGTTGGCAGCAAAGAAGTAATAAATTAAAACGTCATGCCTGATAATGAAGTTTTATAGCAAGAACAGTGAAAATGTAATAAGAGATGAACTTTTTTCCTTTCATTATTTTGTAGTGGATGTTAACGAAAAGAAGTTTCGAAAAGGTTTGAAACTGTGTGTAAAGCTTATTGGAAGTCGCTGAGTGTTCTCACTCTCAAATATTGGATGAACAGAGTCTGCGTAATTTTCCTGCCGAAAACGCCTCAAGACATTTACGAACTATCTAACTTTAATACTTGACTTATTGTATTAAACCTTTAACTTAACATTATTCATGTTAATGCGTACATTACGAGAGCATTTCAAATTTCTTAACTAATTAAATTATTGGAAATCAAATTTTTGTTTTCCTTGGTAGCCGTTGCAACCTGCAACTAGATTTGGAAGTCAGTTTTTGCCGTTTCATTTTCCACTGTTGACCAATTTCGGCTGTTATATCAGTATACCGAAATTGTTCGATAGTAGAAAATAACTAACAGGTGCAGTCATAGACAGGAAATGTTATCATTTCAGAAATTTCTTGCTCCTGTGGTTCCTACCTCAGGAAAAGTAGTTACCGAAACGTATACTGCACAGAATTAACACGTTCACTGCCATCGGCGCACCAGCGCGTCCGGCCGATACTAGTGCATATGCCGTCGACGCGCCTGCGCGGCGAGACACTCAGCTGTTTCTCAGCGCCACAGTTTAGTCGGGCACAGCCATTCGGTGTGGTTCATTGCGCAGGCACTCTAAGAACGTATTGTTTTCAATTTTTGCGGGTGCGGTTCGTGTGTTTTCCCTACAGTTTTTCTCTGTTGTGGGACTGAAAATGGAAGACAATCGTGACACGGCGGGCCCTTCAGAACCTAAGAAACGTAAAACACAGGACACAAGAAACGTACAAAAACTAACGGATGCGGAATTATTACGAATATTAGAAGAAAGCGATTCGGAAACGGAACTGGCCAGTGAGGAGGACGGCGTGGAATCCAGTGAAGAGTCTGACGGAGCCGAGTTTGTTTTAGATGAGACTGTAGAAATGGCTGTGAATCCTAGCGACAGGGAAATGGCAGAAGGAGTGGTAACAAGAGATAACGCAGCTGATACAACTGTTGCGTGGGAAAGAGAGCCAGTTGGAATGATAAATTGCCCATTTATAAAAAATGAGGGACTGCTTATTCAACCGACGGAAAACACTCCCTTAGATTATTTTCGTCTTTTGCTGACGGACGAATTTCTATTGACAGTTGTAGAAGAAACAAATCGAAACGCGATTGAATTATTCCTTTCTGCGGGAACCAAAGGACAATCACGAATAAACTGTTGGAAAGATGTGACTGTTGGCGAATTGTTAGTGTTCTTGGGAGTTTTCCTGCACATGGGAAATGTAAAGATGAGGAATTTGCAGGACTATTGGAAAAAGGACGCTTTATTCAACGTGAAAGGAATTGCCGATAGTATTTCACGAAATCGTTTTCTGCTAATACTACGTGCATTACACTTTTCTGAAAATCCAAAACAGGGCAAACCAACACCATCCGACAGGTTGTATAAAATACGTCCCGTTATCAATTTTTTCAATGAAAGGATGTGCCAAGTTTACTACCCTGGACGGGAACTGTCTCTGGACGAATCAATGATCCTTTGGCGTGGACGATTACTTTTCCGCCAATACATCAAAAACAAAAAGCACAAATATGGCATAAAGCTATATATTTTGACAACTCCCACTGGAATGGTCCTAAAATTCGCGGTATACACTGGCATGCTGGACGATTTAGGAGGAAGAGGCCATGCGCAAAAAATTGTTCTTCATTTACTAGATGAAAAGTTGAATGCTGGTCACCATGTGTACATGGACAATTACTATAACAGCTTCGCATTGGCAAAGCTGCTCCTGGATAAGAAGACCCACTGCACGGGAACTCTGAGGGCGAATAGGAAGGATACACCCAAGGAAATACAGGAAGCAAAACTACGAAAAGGTGAAGCCGTTGCCAGATTTGCGGAAGGAGTTATGATAGGTAAGTGGCGTGATAAGAGGGAGGTTTGCTACATTTCTAATGCATTTACAAATGAAATGGTTGAGGTTGAAACCAAAAGAAAGGAGAAGAAATCTAAGCCCTTGGCCATTGTAAACTACAATAAATTTATGGCGGGAGTTGATCGGCACGATCAGATGTTATCATATTACCTCTCGGAACGCAAAACCATACGCTGGTACAAGAAACTTTTTATCCACGTTGTGGAAATGATACTGACAAACGCACATGCCCTACACAATAAATATTGTGGCACAAAAATGCCCCTCCAAGAATTTAGACTCAGTATTATAAGAGCACTATTGCCACGAAAGCAGGTAGAACGGCCAGTCAGAAATCCCCAACATGTTGTGGTAAAACGAGAATCAAATGGAAAATCAAAAACACCGCGAAAAAAGTGCAGATCATGCGCCAGCCGTGGACAACGAACAGACACGATTTACGAGTGCCTAGATTGCCCAAATAAAGCAGGATATTGTTTGAATTGTTGTGTTATTCACCACCTCTAAAGGCAGATAGCACTTTCGTTGCTCATTTATTTTTCGACAGTTATGTGTCGGTACTATTCGTAAACTTTGTATTTATTTTATTTGTTTGAGAGTGTAATGGATAAAGCTCTAGATTGTATTTTTCTTAGATTTGACATACATTTTATTTCAGAAGTTTCTTCGAGATCTTGTGTTTGTATTTGAATGTTTCTACTATATTTTTTGTCCAATAAATATGTCGTTTGTCTGTAGGATGTTTCGTTTCATTTATGAATATAAAATGAAATTGTAGTAACCTAAACTGTCACACTAACCAGGAACAATACACTAGACGCATTGGCGCGTCCACGGCCACCCGCTACAGAATATGGCCTGATATGCCACTGACGCCTTAGTGCGCCCCAAAACAACTTTGATTCACGAGAGTAAATTTGATTGTGTACTTATAAAATAAATACATGTTATATTACTTTTAGCAATATATTTTCAGATTCTATTAAGAAAAATATTGGTTACGTGGCAAAGCAAGGCCAATTACAGTGGCAGTGAACGTGTTAAGCAACATGAAAAGGACGATATTAGAAGAGAGAAAATGCTATATCAGCACTAATACCCCGTTGAATGGACGTATTCTAAATTACACTGACGAAGTCGTCTCCACACGGGTCATGATTAAGTCACATGAGAATAGTAGAGGTAACGACGTTACACTCTATTTCTACGAATGCGGTAGTTACGGAGGAATAGACGAAGCCATTATTAATCTTGTGCCACAATAGCAATTGGAACCTGTGACGATACCGTATTCATGTCCGTGTTCAGAATAAATCAGTGACTGTTATGAATTACAGTTGTAATTTAAGTTTATGCATTGCTATCAGTATTGCTTCCATGACTGTATTACTCTCGTAAAATAAAAAATTAACCGCCTTCACTTGCAACTCATGGTTTTTATTTCAAAGTACGATGCGTTTCAAGCCGTGGCGAATCATCTTCAGTTGCTTGATCATTCTCCATCACTTTTTGACTTTAGGCTAATACTGATCCTGTGAAGTCTACGTTGGTATATTACAAAGTGGGACATTGTGAGTTTGTGACTACAATTTGTACAAAACTAACTGTTGAAAGCAACAGTTAACATATCAGAAACGTTACTGACAATAAGAGGAGCTTTGCCACGAGTCTAGTTTAACGCAATGTCGCGATTGACCAGTGGTAAAAAGACGCATTCAATCTGGGCGGTGATTTAGTTGTTACGAAAGTGTTTATTTGATTATTTAAGTTGTCCCTGTGTAATAATGGTTCAGTCGTAGATGCAGCACATGACGAATGACGCTGGTGTTTCTTATTTCTGTGAAAGTACGATAAAAGTGAAGTAAAAGTTACGATTATGAACTGCGATTTAGTAGTTTGATGATCCCCGATAAGGACAATAAGAACATAATATCCCGCCTCATACCCTCCCTGAGCTTCGTGGTCTAGCGATAAAGAGCAACAGGTCACGGGACTGAATGCCGACCAGACCCCGTTAATTTTAACTTTGCCTTTAATCTAGCTCTCACCTCGCAACGAAGTCGGAAGTCGCCAGGAATGACACGTGGTTCGGATTCGACGTTAAACTGTACGTCTCCTTTCCGCCGATTAGATAACTTGTGGCAGAGTAGGGAAACGAAAGACTTGCACTTCGTCATTGTGCCACACGAAATTATTATAACTAGAAGGATTTGGGGAGCTTACAAATCGAAAAGAGGGAAGTAATAGCGAAATATGAAGTGCCCACCTCCACACACCCTAACGTAATTTACTAAATATACAAATATGCTAATTTTTCGTATGCCTTCCTGGCTCTGCGTGTGGTCTGCGCTATCATGCCTGCCGGAGTTCACAAGTAACCTTATATATTGCGTAGCTGGGCCCATTATGCACACTGAGAAAACATCACACTGTCTTCGCGAGGCGTAACAGTGAATATTGGCAGGATTCATACCCAGATTTTAGAACTGAATGAACCAACGTAGGTTGCAGCCAAAGGTCAAAGATATCTCGGCATTGCTGACCTGTGACTCTTCAGAAAAATTAGTGCCACATCAATAACCAAATTAGTTGTACAGCTCGATTTAAAAATAACAAAATCTTTCTCTTGTATTCACTTCACGTTTCTCTTTTATGTTAGCCACGTAACGAAATCACTATAACACAACAGATTAACTCAACTGAAGATTGGTTAAAAACAGACTGACGCTGATGTTATGCAGATCTTGCTGCCTCTCGCGTCCATCTAGAAAAGGTAATGATTTTACTATTTTATATTTCTAGTTTTTACTGAGTTTAACGAAGGCGATGTTGGCCTGATATATTCGACGATGCCCTTTGGCTACACTGACTAAAGGATTCTTCTAAGAAATACCAAATTAAGGTATTTGCTCTTTCAATAGTTGATCTGTTTATGCATGCTTATAGCTTACCCAAGTCTGCACAACGCGATCGCGATTCTTAAATAGATGTATTTGTTCTCTGTTTTCTATGCAGATAACCTGAAGATGTCAAAATAAGGCGGAACGCGTCGTTGAAAAATAAAAAACTAAAATTGCAACCAAGACTATTTTTAACCAATACTGTTAAGCAGTGGTTTGCTGTATGCCTCATATGGATTGGCTCAGTTGAAGAATTTATTTTGTTTTGGGATGAATTGTTAGGGGTCTGGATTAGTATCAGTTTGGTGTCTGATTGTCTTCCGAGTCTTTGATGAAACTACAAAGAAATGCTATCGCTCGACGTTACACTTCGATAATGCGTATGGATCATCATTTACATTACGATAAGTTCAGTATCCGTTCAACTCGTGCTACATACCTCCACAGCGGACACGTACTTTTACTCTTAAGAGGAGTTTTAGCTTGATACAAATGGTCATCTCGTATTCTTCTCTAGAATGAAAAATATGTAATCTCACAAGAATCACTGAGGCTGCAAGTAGGTGGAGCTGTTACGTCTTCTATCGCTAGGCAAGTTAGAAGAATCTGTGGAGAGGAGTCAGTAATAAGTTCAAGCTCTCATTCAGGCGGTGTGGTGAGTTCAGATTTTGCAACTGGTAGCTACTGACCCCAAACAGAAGAGATCTGACACCGTATCCTCGTCCAGATCAAGACGACCAAACGTATCCGAAGGTTTTGACACCACTTGTGCTTTATGGACGGGTATCTGATTTTTGCGTTTTTTGAGCTCGTCTACCATGTCGCTCATCAACACTGACGTCCATATTCTTAATCGACAGATTAAGACTACGGAAGCATTAGGAAGAAGAACAGACGAATCTATATTAAAATGGTAAGATCTGATTTGTGGGAGTGCGTTTCCGTTGCGTTACTTGTTCAATGTACACACATAAAAAAGTATTGTATGATCCCAGTTCGCAGAACTCCTGAAGACAGACGTTAACTGTAGATATTGTATCACAGACACAGTCCGTTTGACTGTTCAGAGATGTTACTAAACCCGCCCAAAGATGTAAACAACCATGCATGAGCAGCACCTACTAGACGGAGGGGATTCGACAGCCGATCAGTTCCAGTCATTCCACCAGGAAGGAAGTACACGGCTCGTGTTGTCTGTAGCTCAACCATGCCTATACGGTCAGTACCGCGGTTCGATCGCGTCCGCATTGTTACTTTGTGCCAGGAAGGGCTCTCAACAAGGGAAGTGTCCAGGCGTGTCGGAGTGAGCCAAAGCGATGTTGTTTGAACATGGAGATACAGATGAGAGATTGCAGGGCACTCTCACTTCTGATTCGGTGTTATGCCACTTCATGTTCTTAGGGAAGACGATCTTTATTACGATTTGACTTGAATATGAAATGGCGGGCAGTAGTTAATGCTCTTGCTTGCCTGCTCTAGGTAAGGAATAACAGTAAGCTTTACCTGCTTTCAAAGGAATAGAGTGCCGATCTAAACGACTGTAGTAAAAGCACGGCGACTGGGGCCCAAAGGGAAGCGCGTTTTTGTCTGCGGAACCTGGGTGGAAACATTTATAGACGGCCGAGTTCTGTGGTCTCGTTGTGCAGACACGTTGGTTGGCGCTAGTCGGTCGGCATCTGCGTCCAGATAGATTGACTAGCGCCGAGAAGTCGCCACTGCAATGGCCAGCACATTGTAGACTGGCAATAAAGCAGAGGATGGGCCTTTGTTAGGCAGGAAGCCGATGAGACAACTGTGAGCGTTCTGCGAATTTCCGGGGTACAGGTCACTGGCGCCCAGACGTCCAGACTGTGTTACAAAACTTATTTGTGAAAGCACGAGGCTTTCAGTGAGTTTATGGTGTTCTTTGGAAACTTCGAAATGGACGCACCAAGGGAGATAACAAGCTTCCATCCTGATCATAATGCTAGCAGAAGACACAGTGTAAACGCGTGGGAAAGACACCGCGAAACTGAATCTTTTTTCCTTTTCTCCCAATTAACTTTAAAGTCTGTGATTGGTCAAATCGGTGAACGCAGAGCAAGGGACACTCTCCGAGCTTCGAATGCCGTTCTCCAGCTCGTGATTAGCTTGTGCTAAAGTGGGGGAGGTCTAAGATGTAAATGGGCTTTTGATATAGAGCTTAGGAGGAAAGTGGACAGAAGGAGAAGATCACTTTTGTACTGGCGCTTCGCTAGTAAAGAACTGCTGGTCTCTACCTAAACGGTGAGACTAGTGTCCTTTGCTAGTGTGCCAGTTAGAGCCTGTGCCAGTCACATTCTGAACCTTCAGGCGTACTGCTTCTAGCATCACGCACGCAACGAGTGATGTGTGGGCGTACTTATTTGTTTTGAGTCAGCCGTCTAAACATTTGACATATTCCGTTACGCATAGTCGTGGGACGTATTCAAATTGGTTTGGCAGACTAGCAAACGTGTCCACCTACACACTGGAATCCACCGGGGTTTCAGAGGCTCATAGGAAAGTACCTGCTTTCCGAATTGACCGAACACGAGACCGCGTACTTGCATTTTAAGGGCGCGCTCCATTAATAACAGACTGCGGCCGTCCACGACTTCAGCCGCCGAACGCATCGTGGTGTGCCTCCCTGACCAGCAGGAGGGTAAAGTATTCGCTGCTACGGCGTAGGGCTCCAATATATGTTTCTCAGCACCATGTTCTTTCGAACAAAATTTTTCTTTTTGGAATGGTAGAATATAGATGCTTGATGGTGGCGTAATTTTTGTGCCATAACCGGATTCACGAGTATGAAGTCAGATGAAGCGACATTTACTCATTTTTGTTGTCTTGTGATGTTAGGGATGACTAAATCTATTGTCATTTAGATTACAACTTCTCCCTGTGTTCTGATGAACAGTACCTTGCCATTTTTATTAAAGTCCAGATTCTAAAAGAGAGTAGCAAGCTTGCACAGCGAGACAGGAAGTGTCGATGACATGCCTCGCTCAGGCCGCCCAAGGGTTACTACTGCAGTGGATGACCGCTACATACGGCACACGACGTCGTGTTACGACTCAGACTGTGCGCAGCAGGCTGCATGATGCGCAACTTCACTACCGACGTCCATAGCGAGGTCCGCCGGCCGGAGTGGCCGTGTGGTTCTAGGCGCTACAGTCTGGAACCGAGCGACCGCTACGGTCGCAGGTTCGAATCCTGCCTCGGGTATGGTTGTGTGTGATGTCCTTAGGTTAGTTAGAACCATTTGAACCACAGCGAGGTCCATCTTTGCAACCACGACACCATGCAGCGCGGTACAGACGGGACCAACAGCATGGCGAATGGACCACTCAGGATTGGCATCACGTTCTCTTCACCTGAGTGTACCATATACCTTGAACCAGGCAATCGTCGGAGACGCCTTTGGAGGCAAGCCAGTCAGGCTGAACGCCTTAGACACTGTCCAGCGAGTGCAGCAAGGTGGAGGTTCCCTGATGTTTTGGGGTGACACTATGTGGTGCCGACGTACGCCACTGGTGCTCATGGAAGGCGCCGTAAGGGCTGTACGGTACGTGAATGCCATCCTCTGACCGACAGTGCAACCATATCGGCAGCATACTGGCGAGGCATTCGTCTTCATGGACGACAATTAGCGCCCCCACCGTGCACATCTTGTGAATGACTTCCTTCAGGATAACGACATCGCTCGACTAGAGTGACCAGTATGTTCTCCAGACATGAACCCTATCGAACACGCCTGCGATAGATTGAAAAGGACTGTTTATGGAAGACGTGACCCACCAACCACTCTGAAGGATCTACGCCGAATCGCCGTCGATGAGTGGGACAATTTGAATCATCAGTGCTTTGATGAACTTGTGGATAGTACGCCACGTCGAATACAGGCAAGCATCAATGCAAGAGGGCGTGCTAGTGGGTATTAGAGGTACCGCTGTGTACAGCAATCTGGACCACCACCTCTGAAGGTCTTGCTGTATGGTGGTACAACATGCAATATGTGGTTTCCATGAGCAATAAAAAGGGCAGGAATGGTGTTTATGTTGATCTCTATTCCAATTTTCTGTACAGGTTCCGGAACCGAGGTGATGCAAAACTTTTGTTGATGTGTGTATTTTTTCTGACAATGAATATGTAGCCATCCTTTATGTTTATTCTAACTTGCCGCACATGTCGTCCCAAGTTTTCTTAATATGCGACAATCGGAAGAGAAATGTTTGTCGTTCTTTGCATATTTTGTAGTCTCAAACTCCCCATTATCTTGCGTTATACATGTCTCTTTGGGGTGTTTTCAGACGATAATATTTATGCAAAAATTGAAACACAGTCGCTCCAAGGTGAATTTGTATGGACGTAATTGGAGTATAAGATGTCGACACATTCCGTTTGAGGTATCAAGGGATCACTAAAAGTTAAAAATATCAGTACTGAAATTTACACTAATAGGTTGATTTAATATATTAGGTAATGTTAGCACGAACGTAAGGTCTCACATCAGAATCTGGGTAGAAAAGACACTAGGGACACGATGTTTGGTAAATAAAGTGCGGTGTGATGGTTGCAGTGCATGTCACAGTTACAGTTTAAAAGCGTACTATCACAACTTCTTGTGTGCTGTGCACTACGATATCTGTAACTATTTGGAAGCTGTGCGAAAGAGTTTTGTAGGAAAGCGAAGAAAGGTTTTTCGACGTTGTCCTGTGATATTCTATTAATCTTTCAACAACTTAGTGCTTTATTCAGTACCGAATCGTTCTCCACGTGTTTACTGTATCATTCCCGAACTGATGGACGTGGCAGTAGCTTTCTTCCACATTCGTTCCTTTACTTTCCCTCAGTATATCTCCTATTTCGATAAACCGCAGCATATGTCATTGATCTGTGACGTGCTGAACTAAGAGCCCTTATGGTTGGTTATACCACACGTCAGTATGGACAGTAAATTTTTTCCTCGAGATAAAAATAAGGAGAAATAAATTATTCATCTAGAAATACTGCTGCTGGTTACAAATTCTTCATCACTGACTTTAGTGAGACAAGGTTATCAGCATCTAACAGATTTTGAATGGGGCCTCATTATAGGTGTCCATTTGTCCATATTCCCTCTTGAGCTCATCATATGTATGAAATCTTTGTTCCAGTTTATTTAACCTACCTAAAATGGAAAGATTTATATTGTGCTGCAAACCACCCATCCGTAGCTTTTATGACTTCCTCAGTGTTCGGTAATCGTCTTTCGTTGAGATATTTCTTGAAGTTTGGGAACAGAAAATAGTAAGAATGGGCCAAGTCAGGTGACGAGGGTGAATGTTTGGGGATTTCAAATTGAAGATCTACCAGTTTTCACTGCGTGATGGCCGCCTTGTGGGGAGGGGGTATTGTCTTTCAGAAACGAGATTCCTTTTCTCAGTTTTTCTCGAAGTTTCGACTGCAACTGTTGCTTTAGTTAATCGATGTGGTCAAAATAGAACTTTGCCGTGAAGGTTTCATTATGTTGTAAGTACTCCGTCTTTATCCCGAAAGAAGGATGCTGGCAACTTGTTGGATGATCTTTATGTTTTGAACTTCTTTGGACTTGGAGACCACCGATGTCTCCATTCTTTTGACTGTTGTTTGGTCTCTGGATCATAAGGACATATGAAT
Organism: Schistocerca americana; assembly: GCF_021461395.2. Classification (NCBI taxonomy): domain Eukaryota; kingdom Metazoa; phylum Arthropoda; class Insecta; order Orthoptera; family Acrididae; genus Schistocerca; species Schistocerca americana. The sequence goes on from NC_060121.1 coordinate 991,494,003, forward strand.
GTTTCATTCCCATGGGATCCCGGCAAAACTGAATCAAAATGGACTGCGAAGCAATGACTCTTTCGCGTTTTTGGTCTGTATAGAGGCATGTGGGAATCCATTTGACTGAGTTTTCAAGGTGCAAAGTCTTATGAATAACATACGCCACATGGTCTTAGGATATACACATGGTTTCTACTATCGTTTTAGCAGTTATGCTCCGATCATCCAGGGTCATGGAATGAACAGCCTCCACGGCTTCCGAAACTGTGACTTGAGTTGGCCTTCCAGAACGCTCTGCACCTTCAGCGCTGAAATCTCCTGTTTTAAATGCAGCACCCAATTCTTGATAGTGGAGTAGGAAGGGCAGTTACCACCCTCTGTTCCAGAGATACTATCATTAATTTTTTCGGCCGTCTTTCCTTTATAAAAAAAAGCTGCTTAGTCACAACACGACTCTTTAATTGTGAATTCTGTGTTTTTTGCACTATTTTCAATTCAGATCTGCACCAAACCTACTGCTACGGAATTAAATCAAATAATGAAATAATGTAATGAACAAGGTTTAATGGCAAAACATTAGAATTAATCTACATCTATTTTAACTTGGAAAAGCTAAGTACCTATCAGCAGCCTCTCGTACGATACAGCAACAGTTAAAATGCATAGAAGAAAGATTACACAGTTGACAGCTGCTTACGTGACTGACGCCTGTTATGACAGGAAGGGCATGAGGTCACAAATAAATTTGTCAGTTCATGAAAACAGCGGGACGTGATAAACTCTGTGCATGGGGGGGAAGGGGCGGGGGGGGGGGGGGGAGGGGGAGAGAGACGAGGGTAGGGAGGGGGAGGGGGAGAGAGAGTGAGAGAGAGAGAAAGATAGATAGATAGAGAAAGAGAGAGAGAGAGAGAGACAGAGACTAAGAGAGAGAGAGAGATAGATAGATAGATAGAGAGAGAGAGAGAGAGAGTCAGAGTATAGACCACAACAATGAAGAGAAAGTGAAACAGTCGAAGAGAGATACGAAGGAGCAGATTGATACAGAGCAACTGGGCGTCACCGCTATAATGAACTCGTATCTCATCCAATCAACGTACGACTGAAGGGGGGTCTTTGGTGATCTGTCGGACTGCGTCATTCACTTGATCACGGGAGATGAAACGTAAGGCCCCAAAGTCCGCCAGCGAAAGCGGCAAGATCTGAAAAATCGCAGAGCGCGAAATTCGTTCAGTGTGGAGTGCGCGAAATGGCATTGATTTTCAATTTCGCGGCACCAATCTCGAACGGATTTCGGAGTAACTCCATAATATCGGCCACTCGTTCCATCTGTGCGTTCCGCCCGCGCACACGGCGATACACTGCTGCGTGCTGCAACGAGCGGTCCGAATTCAGCCACCCTCCGGTTTAGACGCTTCTCGTCGTTCGTCGCAATTGGACGATTCAGTCAAACGTTAAATCAAATTCGAATTATTTCAACGAAACACAGTATTTGACGGGAAAGTTACAGTTTTCAGCACTAGTAGTTCATTAGTTTCAAAGAGGTTTGCATTAACAGTCTACCTACTATAAATGATTGATTATTTGCGTGTTATATACAATATGGCTACTATACTTTACTATGATTCGGAATGACTCAGTCGGTTTATTAAAACAGCGTGAGTTCTAAGTGTAGACAATCCCGCTGGACAAAATATTAGTAACCTTCCATGCGGTCATGTGACCTTTCAGGGCTAGCGTGAGATATGGAAGTGAAATGGTGCGAATGATATGAAGCTGTCTTTTAAAATCGAGAAAATACGACTCGCTATATACTACTCAATTACACAGTGTGCTAAGAAAATGCAATGCCAGAGATTTTTACTCTATTCTAAGATGCTGCTTCCATGTCTTTTCATTTGTCTTTTAAACAAGAAAATGTTTGAATCCTTCTTTTGTCTGAACAAACTCACTCATTCTCTTGACTTTTTTTACTTCGGCTCGAAGCGCATTGTAAGTGTCTCTCGTGTAAACAATTCTCTGAATCCAGAATGAGATTTTCACTCTGCAGCGGAGTGTGCGCTGATATGAAACTTCCTGGCAGATTAAAACTGTGTGCCCGACCGAGACTCGAACTCGGGTCCCGAGTTCGAGTCTCGGTCGGGCACACAGTTTTAATCTGCCAGGAAGTTTCATATCAGCGCACACTCCGCTGCAGAGTGAAAATCTCATTCTGGAAACATCCCCCAGGCTGTGGCTAAGCCATGTCTCCGCAATATCCTTTCTTTCAGGAGTGCTAGTTCTGCAGGTTCGCAGGATAGCTTCTGTAAAGTTTGGAAGGTAGGAGACGAGGTACTGGCAGAAGTAAAGCTGTGAGTACCGGGCGTGAGTCGTGCTTCGGTAGCTCACTGGTAGAGCACTTGCCCGCGAAAGGCAAAGGTCCCGAGTTCGAGTCTCGGTCGGGCACACACTTTAATTCTCTGAATAATTAAAGAGTTGATTTTTGGTATAGTGTTTTATTTGGTAGAAGTATTCGAAGTACCTATTTTGTATATCATTCATTACTCAAAAATTGTACGTTAACATGATCACAGGACGCCGTTTTCAATAGGATTCCAACCGCATTGTTCAATGAGGAAACGATTTGAGCTTCATGTTCGCTCTTCCCTTAATCATTCTGTCATTAGAGAAAGAACTTGTCTTTGTAAGAGGCGAAATCTGGTCATATCAATTTTTCTCTTTACGCGTTCACAATTTAAGAATTTCGTTGAAGTTTCACGGTCAAAGGCCATTGAACAACGTCTTGTGCCATCCGTCATCCACTGGGCTAAACATCCAGCTATGGAAGAACAGTAACTGAAGTTATATGACATCCAAATAATTACATTTTCCTACAGCAACCACTTAGATAATAAGAAATAATTCCATCGCTGTTGGAATGTGCTTTCCTGACGCGACAAAATTAGTACGTGAAATTTTTGAATGATTCGCGTCTTATATCTCGCATAACTGGCGGATCTTTCCTTTGTGTAATTATTACTCACTTGAACACACATTTCAATGAGCTACTCAACTGCACATCACCATCACACTAAAATGAGTCGACGCGCAGGCGTGAAAGAATGATGGAAAGGAACTGTCGTGTTAGAATGTGCCCATAACCACATTGTTAATAATGCTGCTGATTTATTGGAGTATGAATATGGACGGCCCAAAGTGTCTACAAGGAATCATGTACCACTGACAGCCATGCATCAGCGTGGAAGAACAGTGGTCGCAAATAGTGGTGATCTACATGGACGAGAGTCGAGCGTCAACCTTTCCGTATCTCAGTTAGGTTAAAACATGACTGGAATTGCTTCTTTCGCTGAATGAAGTTCCATCTCAACCAGTTTGCGAGCGAATTTTGCGAATGGAATTGCGTACGCTGGACATTTGGATTCGGGCAAGTCGCAAAAGGTCACAGCTCATAGCGGCACTTACACTATGTGATCAAAAGTATCCGGACACCCCAAAAAACATACGTTTTTCATATTATGTGCATTGTGCTGCCACCTACTGCCAGTTACTCCATATCAGCGACCTCAGTAGTCATTAGACATCGTGAGAGAGCAGAATGGGGCGCTCCGCGGAACTCACGGGCTTCGAACGTGGTCAGGTGACTGGGTGTCACTTGTGTCGTACGTCTGTACGCGAGATTTCCACGCTCCTAAGCACCCCTAGGTCCACTGTTCCCGATGCAGCAGTGAAGTGGAAACGTCAAGGAACACGTACAGCACAAAAGCGTACAGGTCGACCTCATGTGTTGACTGACAGAGACCGCCGACAGTTGAAGAGGGTCGTAATGTGTAATAGGCACACATCTATCTAGACCATCACACAGGAATTCCAAACTGTATCGGGATACACTGCAGGTACTGTAACAGTTAGGCGGGAGGTGAGAAAACTTGGATTTCATGGTCCAGCGACTGCTCAAAATCCAAACGACGCCTCGCTTGGTGTAAGGAGCATAAACATTGAACGATTGAACTGTCGAAAAACGTTGTGTGGAGTGATGAATCACGGTACACAATGTGGCGATCCGATGGCAGGGTGTGGGTATGGCGAAGGCCCGATAAACGTCATCTGCCAGCATGTGTAGTGCCAACAATAAATTTCGGAGGTGGTGATGTTAAGGTGTGGTCGTGATTTTCATGGAGGGGGCTTGCACCCCTTGTTGTTTTGCGTGGCACTATCACAGCACAGGCCTACATTGCTGTTTTAAGCTCCTTCTTGCTTCCCACTGTTGAAGAACAATTCGGGGATGGCGATTGCATCTTTCAACACGATCGAGCACCTGTTCATAATGCACGGCCTGTGGCGGAGTGGCTTCAAGACAATAACACCCCTGTCATTGACTGGCTTGCATAGAGTCCTGACCCGAACCCTATAGAACACCTTTGGGATGTTTTGCAACGCGAACTTCGTGCCAGGCCTCACCGACCGACATCGATACGTCACTGCAGCACTCCGTGAAGAATGGACTGTCATTCGCCAAGGAACCTTCCAGCACCTGATTGAAAGTATGCCTGCGAGAGAGGAAGCTATCATCAAGGCTAAGGGTGGGCCAACACCATATTGAATTCCAGCATTATCGATGGAGGGCGCCACGAGCTTGTAAGTCATTTTTAGCCAGGTGTCCGGATACTTTTGGTCACACAGTGTTGTTGCGCACGTTACTGTGTGCATAAGCCAGGATACTTAATTAAAATTCCGTGGTTACCAAAAGTTGCTCTTTCTTCTATATCTTCATAATGAATGTACTCCGCATACTTCGTCTTCCGAGATGCCAATAATCGTGTCCACATGCTTTTACATGTGTGTTCACTGTGTGAGGTGCCCATATCTTCGGAAACCTTCGTTGTCGCCTCACATTTTGATTAATTGTATGGTAAATAAACTGTTGTACTTGAAATGGTAGAAGCGGGAGGGGAATGATATGGTGCCAAACCACTTTGCAAACATACTTCCAGTCAAAGACCCTCATACCGGTGTCTGGTCGGAAGACTAAACCACGGAAGACCATCGATAACCAAGAGGCATTACTCTGGCCACGAAGCCGTAGCGCACGCCTGAGAATTGTTAAACAAATTCACCCTGAACTCAGCCCTTGTTATTTATAGAAGTTTGATAGGAAAAAGCATCTGTAAGAAAACGAAATTTTTTGTAAGAATATTGTATTCATTGGTAAATCATGTGACGTAAGTCGGTACAAAGTGTATCGTGCGACGCCAGGACGCTAAACGTGCCACAGTAGCGTCAGCAGCGCCAAAACAGGACGGAGAGGCGAGAGCCGTACACGTGAGAGTGGCAGCGGTGAATTATACGGGTGTGAAGTATGAGTATTGAGATAATTAACCGTTTCAGACAGAATACTGAGAGCATTAGATCAGCGTGACTGTTGAATAAGAAAATTATAGAACAAGATTTAACTTAGCCAACGGCCTTGCCGCAGTGGTAACAGCGGTTCCCGTCAAATCACCCAAGTTAAGCGCTCACGTGCTGCCTAGCGCTGTTGGCAAGCGGGATACACTCAGCCCCTGTGAGCGGAACTGAAAAGCTACTTGATTGGGAAGTAGCGGCTCCGGTCTCGTAAACTGACAAAACGGCCGGGAGAGCGGTGTGCTGAGCACATGCCACTCCATATCCGCATCCCGTGTCGCCTTGTGGGCTCAGGATGACACGGTGGCCGGTCGGTACCGTTGAGCCTTCATGGGCTGTTCAGGCGGAGTTTGGTTGTTTAAGTTTTAGTTTAACAAAGTGATGAACACAGTGAAATATTGTGGCGTAACCAATGGTAAGGTTCTACGATAACAGTTTATACAGATACAAATTGGAAATACTAAGTGATAACTCAAAAAGAACAATATTAAAAATATTACAAACGAAAAGACTTCCTAACGATCTGCAAACTTATATTTATTTACCGGCTTTCAGCTTCTCAGGCCATCTTCAGGTGACAATGAATGTCGCTAACACAGATAAATATGATTTTAGTATCTTCTGTACAAATAATATCACTTAGATGTCAGATGGCCTAAAGAAGCCGAAAGCCTGTTCGTGACCAAATAAACATAATTCTGCAGACCATCAGGAAGTGTTTTTCTTTTTAATATTTTCATGTTCTACCAAGCACTGACGAAAAACACAGTTAATGTCAAAAAGAATAATTCTAGTTCTATTATTTCATTTAGTCGCTTTTCTACAATTCAACATCGAGGAAAGGTCGATGCTGCCAAGCTGTGCTCACAGTAACACAGAGCAGATTACACGCGTGTGTAACGAAATACTGTTTCAACTAAGTACTCGGGAATTTCAGTAAACAAAATTAAAGTTTGCAAGTAACACATTCTTTCACGAACATTGCATAATAGTCACATTTTATCTTGTGAATAGACTTAAAATCAGTTGCGCAAATAAGTATTTAACACGTAAAGGTTCATAAACCGCAAATATCCAGTATCAGGAACGTTAGACTCGACTTCCCGTGCCTGAATTTTAACAGACAGAAATAGCATAAACAGTTCACAAAGGAAGTCCACACTCAGGCAGCCCACTCCAGCTCGATTAGCCTAATAAACCATGCGACCATAATCTCACCAACAAAAATGAAAAATGCTCATTTCGCGTTATCTGGCAGCTTCAAAGACATTAAAAACAAAACATATTTACATATTCGCGCTTTTCTATTTGTTAGTTGTTGCTATCAGTACCCGTGACATATGATATAATGCATCGTGTCAAGTACAGTAACATGATACACGATTCCATGTCGTGTAACATGACACAATCCATCATGTCATCCAAAATGGCATTTGTGTAGTCGTGCAATATGAGACAGCGTGTCATTAAAGTGTACGATGCATGCATCCCCAATCCGGTACATTACCTTTTACACATGCATTACTACTTTCGGATACTTCCTGTTGTAGCTGCATCCCATTCTATAGAGGCACATAAATTTGTGTCTGTTTGTATTTACACCCCACGCCATACAGCGGGTGGGTCTAAGAGGGCTCACTCTGCTGGGAAAGTTATACGACATGAGATCAGGTACCATGTCACTCTGCTTGGCACGATCCATGATATCACATGATATGGGTACAAATATTCACAAGTAAAAAAGCCCGAATATATCAAGATGTTTTTATTTAAATGTCTCTGAAGTTGCCAGCAAAGCCGTAAAAGTTGTTTTTCCCTTTACCTTCCTAACTTTGCCCAGAACATATTCGTCTTCTTTTCTGCCACGGTAGGAGTATTTTTCATCCTGGTAACCATAATTTTGACAGGTCGCCATAGCCTGGCAACCGATGTAGATTTTTGTTGACTCGGGTGACGTCTGATCCGGCATAAGCTTTTTTAAATGTCTTTCGAATCATGTTGCCTATATTGTAAGACAGAGATTTAGGAACCAGGTTTTAAATTGTAAGACATTTACAGGGGCAGATGTGAACTCTGACCACAATCTATTGGTTATGACCTGTAGATTAAAACTGAAGAAACTGCAAAAAGGTGGGAATTTAAGGAGATGGGACCTGGATAAACTAAAAGAACCAGAGGTTGTACACAGATTCAGGGAGAGCATAAGGGAGCAATTGAGAGGAATGGGGGAAATAAATACAGTAGAAGAAGAATGGGTAGCTTTGAGGGATGAAGTAGTGAAGGCAGCAGAGGATCAAGTAGGTAAAAAGACGGGGGCTAGTAGAAATCCTTGGGTAACAGAAGAAATATTGAATTTAATTGATGAAAGGAGAAAATATAAAAATGCAGTAAGTGAAACAGGCAAAAAGGAATACAAACGTCTCAAAAATGAGATCGACAGGAAGTGCAAAATGGCTAAGCAGGGATGGCTAGAGGACAAATGTAAGGATGTAGAGGCCTATCTCACTAGGGGTAAGATAGATACCGCCTACAGGAAAATTAAAGAGACCTTTGGAGATAAGAGAACAACTTGTATGAATATCAAGAGCTCAGATGGAAACCCAGTTCTAAGCAAGGAAGGGAAAGCAGAAAGGTGGAAGGAATATATAGAGGGTCTATACAAGGGCGATGTACTTGAGGACAATATTATGGAAATGGAAGAGGATGTAGATGAAGATGAAATGGGAGATATGATACTGCGTGAAGAGTTTGACAGAGCACTGAAAGACCTGAGTCGAAACAAGGCCCCCGGAGTAGACAATATTCCACTGGAACTACTGACGGCCGTGGGAGAGCCAGTCCTGACAAAACTCTACCATCTGGTGAGCAAGATGTATGAGACAGGCGAAATACCCTCAGACTTCAAGAAGAATATAATAATTCCAATCCCAAAGAAAGCAGGTGTTGACAGATGTGAAAATTACCGAACTATCAGCTTAATAAGTCACAGCTGCAAAATACTAACACGAATTCTTTACAGACGAATGGAAAAACTAGTAGAAGCCAACCTCGGGGAAGATCAGTTTGGATTCCGTAGAAACACTGGAACACGTGAGGCAATACTGACCTTACGACTTATCTTAGAAGAAAGATTAATGAAAGGCAAACCTACGTTTCTAGCATTTGTAGACTTAGAGAAAGCTTTTGACAATGTTGACTGGAATACTCTCTTTCAAATTCTAAAGGTGGCAGGGGTAAAATACAGGGAGCGAAAGGCTATTTACAATTTGTACAGAAACCAGATGGCAGTTATAAGAGTCGAGGGACATGAAAGGGAAGCAGTGGTTGGGAAGGGAGTAAGACAGGGTTGTAGCCTCTCCCCGATGTTGTTCAATCTGTATATTGAGCAAGCAGTAAAGGAAACAAAAGAAAAATTCGGAGTAGGTATTAAAATTCATGGAGAAGAAATAAAAACTTTGAGGTTCGCCGATGACATTGTAATTCTGTCAGAGACAGCAAAGGACTTGCAAGAGCAGTTGAATGGAATGGACAGTGTCTTGAAAGGAGGATATAAGATGAACATCAACAAAAGCAAAACAAGGATAATGGAATGTAGTCTAATTAAGTCGGGTGATGCTGAGGGAATTAGATTAGGAAATGAGACACTTAAAGTAGTAAAGGAGGTTTGCTATTTGGGGAGCAAAATAACTGATGATGGTCAAAGTAGAGAGGATATAAAATGTAGGCTGGCAATGGCAAGGAAAGCGTTTCTGAAGAGGAGAAATTTGTTAACATCCAGTATTGATTTAAGTGTCAGGAAGTCGTTTCTGAAAGTATTCGTATGGAGTGTATCCATGTATGGAAGTGAAACATGGACGATAAATAGTTTGGACAAGAAGAGAATAGAAGCTTTCGAAATGTGGTGCTACAGAAGAATGCTGAAGATTAGATGAGTAGATCACATAACTAATGAGGAAGTGTTGCATAGGATTGGGGAGAAGAGAAGTTTGTGGCACAACTTGACCAGAAGAGGGATCGGTTGGTAGGACATGTTCTGAGGCATCAAGGGATCACCAATTTAGTATTGGAGGGCAGCGTGGAGGGTAAAAATCGTAGAGGGAGACCAAGAGATGAATACACTAAACAGATTCAGGAGGATGTAGGTTGAAGTAGGTACTGGGAGATGAAAAAGCTTGCACAGGATAGAGTAGCATGGAGAGCTGCATCAAACCAGTCTCAGGACTGAAGACCACAACAACAACAACATATTGTAACCACGAATAAAGCTTACACAAAATTGCAAGACAACCATCAGTTACATGTATTTTTCTATCTTCTAACGAAACCATTTTCAACAAGTTTAAAACATGGAAGTGGCACGTGGAAAAAAAAACCTCACAAAAACATGGTTTTTGCAAGTAAAATCCGAATGAAGCTACATTTTTGAATGCTATTTTTCAGTTTTATCATAAGAATGCATGATTTATTTATTTCATTCTTTAATTCACTTTAAATAGTTTCGCCCCATTCAGTTCACATAAGAACAAACTCTACGCACTAATTTAACTTGATTTTAAACCATCCTATCTCGACAAGGGTTAAACATTATTTGATAAAAAAATTTCATTTCGTCTTTATTCATGTATCTACCTTCGCGCATAGTTTGAACCCATTCGTACAGGTTTAAAATAAAATAGTAGCCCGACTCAGAAACCTCCAAGAAAAATATATTTTTTTTCGCGTAAAATCCGAATGAAGCAAGATTTTTTCACATTGTTTAAACTAATCTTAGATCAAGGTTCGATACATTGGAGGACCAAATTTGAACCATCAGTATCGCTCCAGTCGGGATTAATTTAGGGACGACTGTAAAATCCGATCGACAGTGACTGTTTCCGGAACCGAAATCCGAACGGTGCACATACAAATGGTACAGTTATCTGAGCATTAACTTCAGCCGAATTAAAATCTTTTCGAAAAGGAATTGATCAATTCGCACTCTTTGCCTGGTCGCCAACTCCGTTTCGTTGTTCAGACCTTGCCTAATACACTGCAACACTAAGACAGGTGAAACTTCCTGGCAGATTAAAACTGTGTGCCCGACCGAGACTCGAACTCGAGACCTCTGCCTTTCGCGGGCAAGTGCTCTACCATCTGAGCTACCGAAGCACGACTCACGCCCGGTACTCACAGCTTCACTTCTGCCAGTATCTCGTCTCCTACCTTCCAAACTTTACAGAAGCTCTCCTGCGAACCTTGCAGGACTATCACTCCTGAAGGAAAGGATACTGCGGAGACATGGCTTAGCCACATCCCAGGATTTTCATATACGTATATTTATCACTGCACGGTAAGGATATTTGGAACACCAGATTCATCGCAACAAAAAAATGGTTGAAATGTCTGAGCACTATGAGACTTAACATCTCAGGTCATCAGTCCCCTAGAACTTAGAACTACTTAACCCTAACTAACCTAAGAACATCACACACATCCGTGCCCGAGGCAGGATGCGAACCTGCGACTGTAGCGGTCATGCGGTTCCAGACTGAAGCGCCTAGAACCGCACGGCCACAACGGCCGACTTCATCGCAACAATTAGTACCCTGCACTTTGGCAGCTCTGCGGCTTCTAATCATCGATGAGTCGCTTGAATTCGTTATGACATATCTCGTTGTTGTTGTTGTTGTTGTTGTTGTGGTCTTCAGTCCAGAAACTGGTTTGATGCAGCTCTCCATGCTACTCTATACTGTGCAAGCTTCTTCATCTCCCAGTACCTACTGCAATCTACAACCTTCTGAATTTGCTTAGTGTATTCATCTCTTGGTCTCCCTCTACGATTTTCACCCTACACCCTGCCCGCCAATACTAAATTGGTGATCCCTTGATGCCTCAGAATATGCCCTACCAAGCGATCCGTTCTTCTAGTCGAGTTGTGCCACAACTTTCTCTTCTCCTCAATCCTATTCAATACCTCCTCATTAGTTATGTGATCTACCCATCCAATCTTCAGCATTCTTCTATAGCACCACATTTCGAAAGCTTCTATTCTCTTCTTGTCCAAACTATTTATCGTGCACGTTTCACTTCCATACATGGCTACACTCCATACAAATACTTTCAGAAACGACTTCCTGACACTTAAATCTATACTCGCTGTTAACAAATTTCTCTTCCTCAGAAACGCTTTCCTTGACATTGCCAGTCTACATTTTATATCCTCTCTACTTCGACCATCATCAGTTATTTTGCCCCCCAAATAGCAAAACTCATTTATTACTTTAAGCGTCTCATTTCCTAATCTAATTCCCGCAGCATCACCCGATTTAATTCGACTACATTCTATTATCCACGTTTTGCTTTTGTTGATGTTCATCTTATATCCTCCTTTCAAGACACTGTCCATTCCGTTCAACTGCTCTTCCAAGTCCTTTGCTGTCTCTGACAGAATTACAATGTCATCGGCAAACCTCAAAGTTTTTATTTCTTCTCCATGGATTTTAATTTCTACTCCGAATACTTCTTTTGTTTCCTTTACTGCTTGCTCAGTACACAGATTGAATAACATCGGGGATAGGCTACAACCCTGTCTCACTCCCTTCCCAACGACTGCTTCCCTTTCAAGCCCCTCGACTCTTATAACTGCCATATGGTTTCTGTACAAATTGTAAACAGCCTTTCGCTCCCTTAATTTTGCCCCTGCCGCCGTCAGAATTTTAAAGAGAATATGCCAGTCAACACCGTCAATAGCTTTCTCTAAGTCCACAAATGCTAGAAACGTAGATTTGCCTTTCCTTAATCTATTTTCTAAGATAAGTCGTAGGGTCAGTATTGCCTCACGTGTTCCAACATTTCCACATAGCGTAAGAGATATTTATGTACTGTCTTCCTCGCTGAACTGAGGCGTTTCGCGGTACAAGCTTTATGTGTCCTGGAGTCGTAATTTCTTGTCGATGTCCTCAAGATTAAATGTTGGCATGCATTTAAATTACTATTAACATTTACATCTACATCTACCCAATGGTGTGTGGTGGAGGGCACTTTTCGTGCCACTGTCATTACCTCCCTTTCCTGTTCCAGTCGAGTATGGTTCGCGGGAAGAACGACTACCGGAAAGCCTCAGTGCGCGCTCGAATCTCTCTGATTATACATTCGTGATCTCTTCGGGAGGTATACGTAGGCGGAAGCAATATATTCGATACCTCATCCAGAAACGCACCCTCTTGAAACCTGGCGAGCAAGCTACACCGCGATGCAGAGCGCCTCTCATGCAGAGTCTGCCAATTGAGTTTGCTAAACATCTCCGTAACGCTATCACGGTTACCAAATAACTCTGTGACGAAACGCGCCGCTCTTCTCTGGATCTTCTCTATCTCCTCCGTCAACCCGATCTTGTACGGATCCCACACTGAGCAATACTCAAGTATAGGTGGAACGAGTGTTTTGTAAGCCACCTCCTTTGTTGATGGACTACATTTTCTAAGGACTCTCCCAATGAATCCCAACCTGGTACCCGCCTTACCAACAATTAATTTTATATCATCATTCCACTTCAAATATTTCCGCACGCATACTCCCAGATGTTTTACAGAAGTAACTGCTACCAGTGTTCGTTCCGATATCATATAATCATACAGTAAAGGATCCTTCTTTCTATGTATTCGCAATACATTACATTTGTCTATGTTAAGGGTCAGTTGTCACACTCTGCACAAAGTGCCTATCCGCTGCAGATCTTCCTGCATCTCGCTGCAATTTTCTAATGCTGCAACTTCTCTGTATACTACAGCATTATCCGCGAAAAGCCGCATGGAACTTCCGACACTATCTACTAGGTCGTTTATATATATTGTGAAAAGCAATGGTCCCATAATACTCCCCTATGGTACGCTAGAGGTTACTTTAATGTCTGTAGACGTCTCTCTATTGATAACAACATGCTGTGTTCTGTTTGCTAAAAACTCTTCAATCCAGCCACACAGCTGGTCTGATATTCCGTAGGCTCTTACTTTGTTTATCAGGCGACAGTGCGAAACTGTATCCAACGCCTTGCGGAAGTCAAGAAAAATGGCATCTACCTGGGAGCCTGTATCTAATATTTTCTGGGTCTCATGAACAAATAAAGCGTGTTGGGTCTCACACGATCGCTGTTTCCGGAATCCATGTTGATTCCTACATATTAGATTCTGGGTTTCCAGAAATGACATGATACGCGAGCAAAAAACATGTTCTAAAATTCTACAAGAGATCGACGTAAGAGATATAGGTCTATAGTTTCGCGCATCTGCTCGACGACCCTTCTTGAAGACTGGGACTATCTGTGCTCTTTTCGAATCATTTGGAACCTTCCGTTCCTCTAGAGACTCGCGGTACACGGCTGTTAGAAGGGGGGCAAGTTCTTTCGCGTACTCTGTGTAGAAACGAATTGGTATCCCGTCAGGTCCAGTGGACTTTCCTCTGTTGAGTGATTCCAGTTGCTTTTCTATTCCTTGGACACTTATTTCGATGTCAGCCATTTTTTCGTTTGTGCGAGGATTTAGAGAAGGAACTGCAGTGCGGTCTTCCTCTGTGAAACAGCTTTGGAAAAAGGTGTTTAGTATTTCAGCTTTACGCGTGTCATCCTCTGTTTCAATGCCTTCATCATCCCGGAGTGTCTGGATATGCTGTTTCGAGCCACTTACTGATTTAACGTAAGACCAGAACTTCCTAGGATTTTCTGTCAAGTCGGTACATAGAATTTTACTTTCGAATTCAATGAACGCTTCACGCATAGCCCTCCTTATGCTAACTTTGAAATCGTTTAGCTTCTGTTTGTCTGAGAGGTTTTGGCTGCTTTTAAACTTGGAGTGAAGCTCTCTTTGCTTTCGCAGTAGTTTCCTAACTTTGTTGTTGAACCACGGTGGGTTTTTCCCGTCCCTCACAGTTTTACTCGGCACGTACCTGTCTAAACCGCATTTTACAATTGCCTTAAACTTTTTCCATAAACACTCAACATCGTCAGTGTCGGAACAGAAATTTTCGTTTTGATGTGTTAGGTAGTCTGAAATTTGCCTTCTATTACTATTGCTAAACAGATAAACCTTCCTCCCTTTTTTATATTCCTATTTACTTCCATAAATCCATTAAATGATCGTACTGTATACAAGAGAACAATTAAATTGGAGATAGTCACTGTGTTGAAGAGAATGTCCTCCTTTCGCTGCAGTGAATAAAATAGGTTGAGGCTTTTGTAATAGCAGTTGCCATGAAAGTCCCGCACAAGGTGGAAAAGACACAATATCAGCCCATTTGACTGCGACCAGATCATCGAAGCCCACCTCCTGGGTCACTCAAACTTCTAGGTGCTTCAAGAATGGTGCTTTTCACCCTCAGGGACTTATGAACACCTGATGACGCCAGGTGTCATTGTTTTCTAACAGGGATTACAACAGGGTTTGTAACAGTGAATCACTGGCTGTTTCATTACTGGACACCAATATGCAGCCGAATCGTCTATAACTACGTCCTTGGTGCAGCGTGCAGAAACCACGTGAGGCGATGGTTCCCACTAGCGAAGGGCGTCGTACGGGAAGATCACCTGGTGGACGTTTGCAACTTTCGTGGTGGTAATTGTAGTTGTCATCCACTGTCACGGATTGTAAAAGAGAATAGAGAGGTCACAAGACCGCAGATCTTCTGCGAGTTGAGAGCTCCGTAAAGATAACAATTAGTCAGTGCCCATACCATACAGATCGACCTCGTCGCTGTGAGGTATAAATACCTCCGCCTAACATAGGGGGTCTTTAAGTGGGCTACAATGGGGACGCTCTACTGCCTGTTAGTGGCAAGCGATGAAGATCGTGGGCACCGACTGCGCCACACTGAAGACTTGTGTATTACCAGCAAGACCACGGACAGTCGCCCTTGAGCCGTGTCAGAACAGTTTCAGGAATGCTTTAGAAAGAGTGCACTCGTGTGGCCCTACAGGTCCCATAATCCTATTCATTAGATCTTGGAAGTCGCCGAGCGTCTATTGCGGACCTTACTTCCAGCCCTACTCACCTTCGTGAGTTGTGGACGACAAGTGGACTGTCTTGGGTGGATAGGGCTCCCCAAGGATCTGTGTTTCCTGGAGTATATACCACGTTGTGTCATCACTCTCATGCGTCTGAAAGGGTTTGATAGATGCAGTTAGGTAGGTGTCTCTATTGCAGGTGCTCGCAAGTACACAGGGTGAATATTAATAAAACCGACAAACTTCAGGGACGGATTCCTGATTGAAAATGGAGGAGAAAGGTCCTATGAACATGTGCCCGGAAAGGCATTGTTGCCACAGTAGATGGCCCTGATGAAGGACAGTTCTTCTGACCACGTGCCGTGTTTTCTTTGTGTGTTACAGGCTGTCTGATTGACATAGCGTACTGTAAACAGCAGAATGGACGAGTATTCATGTTCTGAAGAAGCCAAGATGATGTTTGTGCACGGGCAAGCAGAAGGAAACGGTCGAGAGGCAGATTGCCTATACCAAAACAAGAACCAAACACCAACCGCATCACACAACATTTCAAGCTCTTTTTGGTCGTTTGTGTGATCGTGGGTACTTTCAGACGAACGTGCAGTGAGGCGGCAAACTTTGCGTTCACCTGGTTCTGAGGACTGGTTTCTAGAGGATATTAAGACGAATCCTAGTACAAGCTGCAGACAAGAGATCCACCAACAATGTGTAAGCAAAGTAGTATTCTGGATGACATTACATCCCATGGAGGCCGCTTTGAACATCTGTGGTGACGTGGGTGCGATGCAGCACTGTACTGTGTTCTGGGACGATTTGTTACCGTTGCACGCACACCGTCCATTTCTGGACGCATGTTCATAGTACCTTTCTTCCTCCATTTCCAGTCGGGAAACCATCCCGGCAGTTTGTCGGTTTTATTAATGTTCACCCTGCATACATCCATGACTATCCCTGTGTATAAACATCAATACAACGTAATGATTCCATTTCGCTTTATTTTTGATTATTATTATTATTTTTCTGTTCGTGTAATTCATTAAAGATGTGATGAAAGATTAATGTGCGCGTTGCTTTCCACCTATATGTTTGACATCTCTAAGCGGTAATTACTGTGTTCAGATGTTATATGCTGAATACAAGAATCAATTTTTTTCGAGTATTGTAAACAGCAAAATAAAAAAATGTTTTCACCACGTAATAATATTGCTAACGTGTGTGGTCTTAGATTCGCCGGCCGGTGTCGCCGAGTGGTTCTAGGCGCTACAGTCTGGAACCGCGCCACCGCTACGGTCGCAGTTTCGAATCCTGCCTCGGGCATGGATGTGTGTGATGTCCTTAGGTTAGTTAGGTTTAAGTAGTTCTAAGTTCTAGGGGACTGACGACCTCAGAAGTTAAGTCCCATAGTGCTCAGAGCCTTTAGAACCATTTTTTTCGTGGTCTTAGATTGAAGGGAAGCAGAGAGTAAAAGAATAAGCCACCTGAAACTAAAAACCTAGCATTTTTGAAACAAATGCAAAGCATTACCAAAATGAAGCCAGTCTGCTCAAAAGAGCGCAGTTTGTAACGTGTAAGAATATAATCGTTTGATGCTGTGAACTGAAACTGGAGTGAACTGAACGGTTTTCTTCTTTTAACTCCATGTGTGTCTGTTTTGTAATACTGAACAATGCAAGTTACGTAATACAGAAAGGCTATCTGATAGAATATGCTGCCAAACTATCTGAAATTGTATAACTGCACTTGAATAAACCTTTGCCAAAAGACTCAGAAAACCTAAAACTGTTTGCTAAAGAAACAGTCCTGTGAAAATAGTATTGTGCAGTGAACAGGGCTACAGTTTGTGACGTCACAATATGTGACTTACAATTCTAACCCACGAAGCTAACAGAATAAAAATGATGCATAAAATTACAAATCGAATTTTGAAAGAATATATAACCAATAATGTTTTCCCGAACAAATGCCCTTTGATTCTACGTAAGCAACTGACTAAATAAAATCCCAAACGCTACGTGATATACACGCAAATGTAACACTGCACTCTAAGAATAAGTCTATGCGCATAAGAAATTAAATCTTAACTGATATTTACCTACATTGAACCTGGTAACAGTTTTGAAATACAAAGCTAACTGTAAATGATGTTGCAGTGTTCTGACTGTGATGTTAAAACCGTCGCTAACTTTCATGGCTGACCTGTGGTAACAGAAGTTCGTTACGGCTGTAACTGATAAACATAAAGCATTGCAGCGCGGCTGCAAACAAGCTAAAAGGAACAAAATCCTTGCACATTGCAACGCAAGGGCATGCGACTATTCAAAGCACATTAAGCTTCAGCTTTACTTTTGCGCGCCTGTGTTCCGCTCAGTGCAACGCGGTAACACGCAGAATCAAAGAATAAATTTCTTGAGGAGACGTTGAGGATATTGCATTTACTGAATGATGTAAAGAGACTAGCATTCAAAAACTATATTGACACTCTAATACCTCCCTTACACATTACAATGATCTTTATAGAACTTAGTTCATAATACAAATATCACATTTCCATGAAATTAGTTACTGAAATGGTAAAGGAGTGGAAAATCCATAACTTCTGAGTGCAAGCCATGTGAACTAATAACTTCACTTAATCACACCTCAGTACTCGAACTAACTAACGCTACCCAAGAAAGAAAAATCCCACTAAAACTTACCGTTTTCCAAACACGCCATAAATTACGCGCAAGCGAGCATTGTAGCAACAACATTACATGAAAATCTTCACACTTCTCAAATTAATTTATAGATGCCGTTCCTACTGCATGGGCGACGGACTTCAGCTGATGATATATATATAAGAAAAAGTGCCACCACAGCTCTGTGTTAAGGATGTCTTTATTGTCTCACACGACTAGTTTCGGCGGCACATTACTGCCATCCTCAGGCCTCTGGATCGCCACCATCAAAGAATGAGACGGAGATATCTTGGCCATTTTGTGGACACCGTTCCAAAGAGGATGTAAACGTCTCCCAAATCAAGGGGTAGAGCAACGCGTTGTTGTTACCTAACAGCAGATTGTGACCTCATTGATGTGCAAAACTTGCAATGTTTCTAGTTTATATTTGGTATTCAAGGAATGTGATATGCACCCTGTATTTGCATTCGATGTGTCATAACTCATATTTGTACACTAGGCATTTTTCAAACAGCAGTAGAGACCGCCATAAGCAGCTTTCGGCATGTTTTGCGTTCTTTGTTGATGTGAGACACGATGATGTGTTTCGTGCAGGATTTGTAAGTACTACGAGCTCTACAAACGTAGGTGCTATACAGTATTTTAAAGCTATTTTGAGAATTCTGTTAATTATTCAGTTACAGAGGTTTATCGTGATTAAAACACTGTACATTTTTTAAAAAATGTCACACTTCGTCGGTTGTGCACCATCTTGTACCTTCAAACAGAAGAAATTAATCAACCATAGAACACGTGATATTGACAAAACAGCTGAGTTTCTGTAATGTATTAACACTTTTCCCAATCTGAAAAATGGAAAGTTGTGTTAGTTACCAATAGCATCCATTTTAAACTGGTTTTTACATGTAACATTTTTCATTATACTTCTTCTTAATTTTATTTTACTTACTGATTACTGACGTGTAGCACATTTATAATGAAACCCACAGATTATTACATACAGTCCCGCGGGATTAGCCGAGCGGTCTGGGGCGCTGCAATCATGGACTGCTGATACCGGCGGAGGTTCGAGTCCTCCCTCGGGCATGGTTGTGTGTGTTTATCCTTAGGTTCAAATGGCTCTGAGCACTATGGGACTTAACATCTGTGGTCATCAGTCCCCTAGAACTTAGAACTACTTAAACCTAACTAACCGAAGGACATCACACACATCCATGCCCGAGGCAGGATTCGAACCTGCGACCGTTGCGGTCACGCGGTTCCAGACTGAAGCGCCTAGAACCGCACGGCCACACCGGCCGGCTTTATCCTTAGGATAATTTAGGTTAAGTAGTGTGTAAGCTTAGGGACTGATGACCTTAGCAGTTAAGTCCCATAAGATTTCACACACATTTGAACATTTTTTTGTTACATAGAGTGTTGACAAGATTTTATCGATTGTAATACGTCTAAATTTGAATAGAATAATTGTTCCTGGTTATACTACCATGTTTCACCTTGGAAAGATTTTTCGTATTTGGAAAAATTGTACTTTTCCGGAGTAATTTTTGAAATTTCAGACAAAATTACAGCGCACATGAACTGATTGTTGTCATTTCAGAATGAAATAAGAAAATATATTAAACATCTATGAGAGGCCATAGCCTGAAAAGTGTTGCAAGGTACAATACTCTTCACCAAAGCATTTTCATGTGAAAACTGAATGATCAGTAGAGCAAAATTACAAAGAGTTATGACTTGAGAAGAGATGTTATCAACGAGAACATCGAAATCTTTTGAATTGTTTCTTTTCTCGTTTATTAATCTTATCCATTTATCATAGTATGAAAGTAGTTTTGCACTTCAAAAATGGCAGTTTGTTGAAAAGAGTATATTTACGTTGACAGATGTTGTTGTTGTGATCTTCAGTCCTGAGACTGGTTTGATGCAGCTCTCCATGCTACTCTGTCCTGTGCAAGCTCCTTCATCTCCCAGTACCTACTGCAACCTGCATCCTTCTGAATCTGCTTAGTGTATTCATCTCTTGGTCTCCCCCTACGATTGTTACCCTCCACGCTGCCCTACAATACTAAATTGGTGATCCCTTGATGCCTCAAAACATGTCCTACCAACCGATCCCTTCTTCTGGTCAAGTTGTGCCACAAACTTCTCTTCTCCCCAATCCTATTCAATACTTCCTCATTAGTTATGTGATCTACCCATCTAATCATCAGCATTCTTCTGTAGCACCACATTTCGAAAGCTTCTATTCTCTTCTTGTCCAAAATATTTATTGTCCATGTTTCACTTCCATACATGGCTACACTCCATACAAATACTTTCAGAAACGAGTTACTGACACTTAAATCTATACTCGATGTTAACAAATTTCTCTTCTTCAGAAACGATTTCCTTGCCATTGCCAGACTACATTTTATATCCTCTCTACTTCGACCATCATCAGTTATTTTGCTCCCCAAATAGCAAAACTCCTTTACTACTTTAAGTGTCTCATTTCCTAACCTAATTCCCTCAGCATCACCCGACTTAATTCGACTACATTCCATTATCCTCGTTTTGCTTTTGTTGATGTTCATCTTATATCCTCCTTTCAAGACACTGTCCATTCCATTCAACTGCTCTTCCAAGTCCTTTGCTGTTTCTGACATAATTGCAGTGTCATCGGCGAACGTCAAAGTTTTTATTTCTTCTCCCTGAATTTTAATTCCTACTCGAAATTTTTCTTTTGTTTCCTTTACTGCTTGCTCAATGTACAGATTGAATAACATCGGGGAGAGCCTACAACCCTGTCTCACTCCCTTCCCAACCACTGCTTCCCTTTCATGCCGCTCGACTCTTATAACTGCCATCTGGTTTCTGTACAAATTGTAAATAGCCTTTCGCTCCCTGTATTTTACCCCTGCCACCTTTAGAATTTGAAAGAGAGTATTCCAGTCAACATTGTCAAAAGCTTTCTCTAAATCTACAAATGCTAGAAACGTAGGTTTGCCTTTCCTTAACCTTTCTTCTAAGATAAGTCGTAAGGTCAGTATTGCCTCACGTGTTCCAAACTGATCTTCCCCGAGGTCGGCTTCTACCAGTTTTTCAATTCGTCTGTAAATAATTCGCGTTAGTATTTTGCAGCTGTGACTTATTAAACCGATAGTTCGGTAATTTTCACATCTGACGTTGACAGATGATACGTTAGAATTAATTAAACAGAAAACGCCGAAACGTAAAACAAGAGATCTTGCCATTTCTAAAGCAAACCTATAAACACCATTTGTGAATGTATTAATTTGAATCCATAATTCGATCTGAATATCTGAAACTATGCTCCATTGTTCTGTAGTTGTGATCAGCAACGCCATCTATTAGTAGCGTAAGAAACTGTTTATGTCTGAGCACTTCATTATTCGCGGGTATTACTTACGTTATCAATTACTTCCAAAGTTGAGTTATATTGAAAAGTAGTATGTGTGTTAAAAAGAAACCAAATATGTAAAATATTTACTATCCTTCTATAAGAAGCTGCAACTGTCAGGCAAAGTCTTTATTTATTGTAACAACTTTGAGAGTGGTAGTCTGTGGCAGTTCGGTTTGTTGTGGAATTGTGTGTACTCTGTATGTAACAGTGATGATTGCTACAGTATATATGGAGTAATATTTAGCCCGTGGTCTTGCGGTAGCGTTCTCGCTTTCTGCGGACGGGGTCCCGGGTTCGATTCCCGGCGGGGTCAGGGATTTTCTCTGCCTCGTGATGACTGGGTGTTGTGTGTCCTTCATCATCATTTCATCTTCATTGACTCGCAAGTCGCCGAAGTGGCGTCAACTAAAAAGGACTTGCAATACGGCGGCCGAACTTCCCCGCATGGGGCCTCCTGGCCAACAATGTCATACGATCATTTCATTTCAATATTTAAATGGTTCAAATGGCTCTGAGCACTATGCGATTTAACTTCTGAGGTCATCAGTCGCCTAGAACTTAGAACTAGTCAAACTTAACTAACCTAAGGACATCACACACATCCATGCTCGAGGCAGGATTCGAACCTGCGGTCGCTCGGTTTCACACTGTAGTGCATAGAACCGCACGGCTACTCCGGCCGGCTAATATCTATACCTTGGCTGTATATGGAGATACTACGAGAAGAGATGTGCCACTATGTAACAATTAACATAAGATGGCAATAAAAGGAACGAAGGAGGGTGTATTATTTATCTGGCAGTGTACAGCGAAGTCAAAGCAGCAATTCAGCTACGCAATATTTACTTAACAATGTGCAGTTTCTCACTACCAATTACAGTTCACATTCTGAAACTAATGGATTAAATACAGAGCAAACAACTGATTTCTTTTATTAAATATTTTCACAACCCTTCACTACATATTACTTTCCCACTCGGAAGTTGCATTACGAGCGCACTATTTCCGCCATTGCAGTAACTTACTGTATAGTACTTGCACTACTCTTTCTGTATGAGTAGGTGAATTGTTTAGGCCATGAATAGTATTTTAATGAATGTGCATGACGGTTTGAATCATTACTGTAGTCATTACGTCACTAGATTATTATGCGAAGCAGTGATTTAGTGCGACAAGTCGTTAGCTACTCCATGTTAACTTTCATTTGTCATAGCTGTTTTGTCTTATGACAATTACGTAAAAGTGGGCCGGCCGTTGTGGCCGGGCGGTTCTAGGCGCGTCAGTCTGGAACCGCGCGACCGCTACGGTCGCAGGTTCGAATCCTGTTTCGGGCATGGATGTGTGTGCTGTCCTTAGGTTAGTTAGGTTTGAGTAGTTCTAGGTAACTGATGACCTCAGATGTTAAGTCCCATAGTGCTCAGAGCCATTTGAACCATAAAAGTGGAATAGTATTATCGAGCGTAATGAAATTTATTTATAACTCTGCGTCGGGTAGTCCGATGCCTTCACGGTCATACTTTCTATAAATTAACATCTTTTACAGTAAATCCCGAAGCTCACGTTATACGTAATACCCTTATTTATAAGCTGAGGTATTATTTAGTGATAGATGCAGATGATTTACGGTTTTTATCTTATCTGAATGACTGAAACCGGTGTGTATCAATATGATAACTGTTGGTTTCTGGATATGACTGATTAATGGTGTGCTTTCGTTTGTTTATTGTCTGTTCCGAATATTCTGTTACTAACTGGGGTACACGGCTTCGCTCACGGAGTTGATATGAGACTGTGTGGTGGTTGCGATAAAAGGATAAAATTTAAAGTATAAGAGGTAAAAAGATGATTGAAAACATATTCTAACTATTTGCAGTACTTATTCTTCATTTTGTTTTCCTGCGGAGCTGCTTTCAGTGATGTAATCGAATTTTTCGATTTATGCAATAGAATCCTGGTCTTTCTCTACCGAATTTTTTCGTTTTGCCAAATTGGCAAATGATACCCATTTTTCCGATTACGACGTGTTTGTTATATTCGTTCACCGGGTCGTACTGGAATGCTTCGATTCTTAGGTTGTACTGTTTACTTCATCTCGTCTGTGCTTCTCGTAGAGTGATAATTTTCATGGCTGGCTGTAGTTCGCAGTCATAAGTGTGTGTCACAGTTCTTGATTCTTCAGTCCGTTCACTTCGTTGTTCTTCGGTTTCTCTCTTCTCACGCTGCTCATTGTCATTCGTTCGGAACTTAAACGTGCATCGCGCCCTTCATCTGTTTCGTTTTTACGCTGATATTTTTGTTTTAGGAGTTTTGCTTCAGAACTGGCAAGATCCCTCCTCTGTTACATTTGAGCATTGTCTAAAATATAAATCAAATTTACTTTTTATTAACAACTTTTATTATTTTCCACAACAAATTTTCGGTTTACATTCAGTCACTGCATCACACTGACTACTCACACTTTCCTGTTTGTTTCTATTCACCCACTGCATTACTTTTTTGTAATCCCTGATTCTTCAGTCCGTTCATTTCGGTGTACTTCAGTTTCTCTGCTTCTCAGGATGCTCATTCTTGTTCGTTGTAAATTAAACATGCCCCTCGCTCTTCGCCTATTTCGGTTTTCCGCTGTTCTTTTGTTTTCGCCGTCTTGCAATAGAAATGCAAGATCTCCTGTTTTACGTTTCGGCGTTGTGTCTAAAATATAAATCAAATCAACATTTTATTAACAAATAAACTAAGTACACTTTACACACTTTACACACTTTATTTTCGGTTTATATTCAGTCATTATATCATTTCGACTACTCACACTTCACTGTTTTTATTCAACCACTGCACTACTTTTTCGAATCCTCCCTTCGTTACTGATACGAAACTGACGTTCGAAACTACGACGTGTCATTACCAATGGGTAACCCACCCAGTGACGAATTCGAGAAATACCAAAAAGGCTCAGAATGCTCCACAATTTCCAGAACATTCCACAACATTCTAGAGTGTTGTGGAATGTTCCACAATGATCTTGGATGTTATGGGATGTTCTCGAACGTTATGGAATCTTCCCGACGTTCCATACTATTCCCGAACATTCCAAAACATCCCCGACCATTGTGCAACATTCCGAAACATTCTGGAATGTTGTGCAATGCTCTCGAATTCCCTAGTTTCTTGATTAGTCTGGAATATCCTGGAATGTTCTACAAATTTTTAGAGGTCGAAACTTTCCAGCCCTTATATCTTATAAAGCACGTCCTTCTCGTAAAAAACGGGAACCTTCCTTATGCTTGGGGGACAGAGGGCTACCACTCGACATAACTGCCTTGATCCTACCGGGACTCGTTTCTGAGTTTTGTAAACTGCAGAGTTCGAACTCCCACGCTCCTCTGCTCCCCTCCCCCCCTCCCCCCCTCCGCCCCTCTCCCCTCCCCAGGGTTCTACGCCCTTTGATGGCTATTTTTTTTCGAATTTGAACTGTTATTCCGCGAAACGAACATTTTCTCACTATATTTATTTAGACGGTATTATTTTCCCTCTTCCCACTGGAAATCATGACATTTGTTTTCGCTTTGTTCAATGTAACAACGAATTCCCTTGTTTTCTCATTGTCGGTTGATGTTACCAGCAAAGAAAATTTTTCTCCATGACTAACACTACTAATAAAGCAACTGATGCATATCAGGAATAACGTCGGTACTAATAGGCTACCCAAGTTCAGCTTTACATCAGTTTTATGTCATATCTACTCTTTGTACCTCATCTACTACGTGTCATCTGAACCAGTCATTAGCAACAGCACTCATACCTAAGGATTTTAGTTTATTTGTCAGGATTTTATGGTCAATAGTATCAAAACACTTAGAAAGTTCCAAGAATACGCCTGTCTCACACTGATCTATGTGGAAAGACGAAGTACCACTTCTGTAAATTCCGGTAAGGCTGATCCTACACATCTACCACTTCACTTAGAAGATTTTCTTTATTGAAGTAATTTATTATTTTGTCTTTCATAATTTGTCCTATTATTTTTGAAAATGATGGCAGCAAAGAAATAGGTATGCAGTTTTCTGTGTCATCTGCATTACCTTTCTTTAGCAGAGGCACAATTCTTCCCTGTTTTAAATACTCTAGAAAGTTCCCTGATGCATATCAGTGGAAAGAAGTTGTGTGCTCCGCATGAATTGTTTCAGTATGCAGACTGGTACTGCATCTAAGACTATTGCCATTCCCTTTTTAGGTTTTGTGCAGTTTTACTGATCTCATGCTCTGTGGTCGATAATAAGATCATTGTACTTCACAATTATTTACAGGTGTCATATTTGTTTTTGGGAATTTTTACTGTAATTACTATTTAGCATTTGAAAAATGCTCGTTCACTGGCTGGTATGGATAATTTATTACTCGTACTTGATCCTCCTACCTTGTCTGTATGTTACTGTTTTTACTTCTCTCCCTCTGTTTATCTTGGCGAGAACATGCTTTCATTTTTGGATACATTGTTGAATATAAAAAAGTTGCGTTCAATGTAAGAAACTTTTGAAAATAACTAGCTATGGAGAAAAGAAAATAAATAAACGAAACTACACCAGTAATTGATCACACCAAGATAACCTAAAAGGCCATAGTGATTCATTTCGCTTTCAGTCATTTAGATGATAAAATGTACCATGGATGGTTCGCAAACTGTTTTCAGAGTATGGTGACTGACGGAGATAAGCAGATTTCCTTGCGAGTATGCAAAATAATGCGAAAATTGTAACGATTACAGGTCTGTACTGTACGAAAATATACTCGGAATGCTCACTATTTTTTCACAAGTAATTCAGGAAACCCGACGTGACAGACTACACCGAAGGTACGCCAAAGGTATTCTAAAAATAAAACAGAAAAAAGATTTCTTTGCTCGAACTAGTGCGGCGAGCAATATGTCAAGGAAGGAACAGCGTGCTACGTAAGACTTTTGTTTGCCTCTTTGTTTGCCGGGACTCTGACAATACTGTTTATCACCGCAGCTGGGCGGAAGTTTGATTTGGCTGTGACTTCGAAATGTGTTGTCCTAGAGCGAGACCGGAATCTTCACCACTCACGGCTGTCATTAATGGAATGTAGGTATTTAAAGTGGAATTTTAATTAGGATTGTAATAACAAAGTGAGTTTATACAAATTGAGTGGTTCCATTACACACAAACATCTCCCTAGGCAATGGCCATTGCGGTCATGTGGATGTCACTGGGTGATGAAGGAGGAAATATGCTGCCTTGGTTGCGTGCTAATTGGGATTAGACTGTGGTATCTAGTCGACGGGGGGGGGGGGGGGGGGGGGGGGCGGCAGCCTTTTTAGGGTATGTGACAGAGAATAAATTAGTGCTACAAGTCTCCTCCTAGCTAGCCGCCCGTCCGAAGAAAGGAGGATGGTTAGAGTTCAAAGTCCTGTCGTCGATGCCATAACAGAAGCATAAAAGCCCGGATATCACAAGGGTGGGGAACGAAATAAGCTGTGTTACTTCCGTCAGTGTAGAAAGAAGCGTAAAAGCCCGGATATCACAAGGATGGGGAACGAAATAAGCTGTGTTACTTCCGTCAGCGTAGAATGTCAGACAGGAATATGAACCGCAGTCATACTGCATGTAAGTCCAGTACATTAACCAGAGCACCTAGTCGCTCCGACATTTATGCATATAGCTATATAAATTTTACCGACATCTCTACTTAAAAACGGGGATGAGATTTTTTTTTTTTTTTTTTTTTTTTACTTTATTGTTATTTTAAAACCTGTACAATTCAGGTAGGCTGGCAGCGGCACACTACGCCGCTCTTCAGCCATAGCGTTTTACAAGAGTATAAAACATGGTGAATGACAATGAACAAAGTGACGGGCAAAAGAGAGAGGTCACAGAGACATAAAAAAAACACGGAGTCGTTCACATGTGACGATAACAACACGGCAAACACGTCGGCACGGCGCACAAAACACTGGTGAGTCCGACGGCACAAGTGAACGTAGGAGTGGGATGGCGGACACCAAAAACACTATACGACGTCACACACACGAGACACAGAAGGCGACGATCTCCGGCGCGCGAATGTTCACTATACATGTACGAGTCCGGGGACCTGCCAAGAGAGGAGGAGGAGGAAGGGGAGTGGGGGAGCGAGAGGGGAGAGCAGAGATGCCACGGGCAGGGGAGATAGGGGGGAGGGAGGAAGGGGGAGAGGAAGCCCGGGGGAAGAGGGGGAAGGGAGGGGACGGGAAGATGGAAAAAGAAGGGAAGAGAAGAGAAGGGAGGGAGAGTGCCGAAAGGAAAGGACACAGGAAGTGGGGGGCGGGGCAGGGTCAAAGTTGATAGGAGGGGTAGATGGAGGGGACGAGGACATCATCAGGGAGAGGGAGCTGGCGGAAGCCACCTTGGGAGAGGGTATGGAGGGTGGAGAGATGGAGACCGGGTGGGACGTGAGAATACAGGCGCGGCAGCGGGCGGGGGTGGGAGAGGAGCGAGGAAACGAGCGGGTGAGGAGGATCAAGTTTACGTGAGGTGTACAGGATACGTATCCTTTCAAGGAAAAGGAGGAGGTGGGGGAAGGGGATGAGATCATACAGGATCCGTGTGGGGGAGGGGAGACGGATGCGATAGGCAAGGCGGAGAGCATGGCGTTCAAGGATTTGGAGGGATTTATAGAAGGTAGGGGGGGCGGAGATCCAGGCTGGATGGGCGTAACAAAGGATAGGGCGGATGATGGATTTATAGGTGTGGAGGATTTATCTACATTCACTTGAACGCTTCGCTGCTTCATTGAACTGCGAGAAACTACTCTTACGAAAGGAGGAAGTCAATTAATATAATTACATAGAATAAAACTGAGACTTCATTGTGTCTAGTGGTCACTTCTGTCCTGAGAGCCGACGACACATCCAAGGGGTGACAATATTCCGGACACGTGTCGAGAGGAAATATTCACTTTGCCTTCATGGCAGTAGATCACCAACACAAGAGTAATTCCTAATTGTATTGCAAGTGATTGTGTTCACTCGTGGAATAAATTTTTAGGCAAGGTGACTCTGCATGCCCCTGTGAATAAATGCAATGTGACTCCTCCTTTCACTCAAATGTGTATAACATGCGTGTAGAAATGAATGCTTTGCGAAATGTGGGAGCAGTGTAACGTATAGCAAACAGGGTAGTGTGTATTTCGATGTGGCGCTCGAGATTTAATCAGTAAGGGCCTCTGTGGTAGCCTGAAATCATGCAATACGAATGAATAGCTGGTAATTTACGGTTGTGCTGTGTGTCCGCGTATCTCATTCGTGACACCAATGGCAGTAGCTAAAGACGTGGCGATGTATTTCATTTCCGGCGTCCACTCCACAGCCAAATGAAAGCCATTTCGTTAGCAGAGAGACCTACGCCACGTTTAAATGACTGAGGCTGTAACTGCTTCGCAGCCACGGTGGCAGAAACCGGTTATAATAGCGTAGCATGGCTGAAGTACGTGTTACACATAACGAACACCGCCGTGACTGTTTACGAAGGACTGAGAGAAATTCACGTAGTACCACAGGTTGGTACAATGCAACTCGAAAGTACTGCGTGATAATGGTCGCAGCTTTTAAATTTTTAATTTTTATGGAGGCGAAAATTTATGTCTTGTTCAGCTGCAAGAAAGCTATGGATCAGATTCTGACAAAGGTGGCCGCAGGACAATTTCTCTCAGCGTAATAAAAAGGTGTGTGGTATTACAATATTTATGACGTTTAGAGCACCATCACATTACCTAATTTATCGAAACTTGGCTTAAGTCCTTCGAACGTCTTCTATAAATTAGTGGTTAGCAGTGAAGAGACATCCATCTCAGTTTCATGGACTACTGAAAGAGTCCTAGAGTCGAACGGATCTGTAGGGTGCAGAAACTAACAAAAAAATGTAAGAGAGGACTGTCCGCAGAAAAGAAATGTGCATCAGTTTTCTTTTTTTTTTTACCTTACTATTGAACAACGCCTAGAATTTCGTGACGTATCGGGGTTGCAGCTGTATGACGTCGACTTTTGCCACGACATTTCGGCTGACAAACATTTAACCATCTTCAGATAACATTGCAGTGCAAAACTCACTTGCGTATGGCTGAATGTTTATCAGCTAAAACATCGTGGCAAAATGTCCAGGTGGGATCTTGAAGAAAATGCAAACCATGTGCTTTTAAAAATACAGACATGCGCACAAGCAACAAAATAACTACAAATAAAACTAGATGTGTTATTCTGAAGTGAGTATCACCCTAGAACGAAATCCCGACATTAAGCTAGATAATAACGCAACTAGGCGTTACACTGTTTGTACGTACTCAGCGCTAACAGAAGAAACTTTTCGACGCACGTGGACACAGTAAGTCAAAATGCGGTGAAGCTTTTCTTGTATTACCTTGAAATATATTTTAAGCTCAAACTTAAGAGGTATCTCCAAGAGAATTACTTCCTCCGTGCCAAGCACTATGGATTCCGACATCCAACTCGCGTTTTTCTCACATGACGTATGAAAGCCATGGATCAAGGTAGTCAGATGAATGTGTTTTTTTTTTTTTTTTTACTTCCGGAACGCAATTAACTCTGTGCCACACCACCGCTTACTAACGAAATTTCGATCATACAGGGTACCAAAAGACATTTGTAACAGCAGAATTGACGATTCCTTGGTAACGAGGACGTAGATCGTTATCTTGGACGCTGAGGCATCGACAGATCTACAAGTAACGTCAGGCGTGCCCCAGGAAATTGCATTGGGACCTCTGCTGTTTATCTTGTATACTATTTAAATGGCAGATAACATTAATAGTAACCTAAGAGTTTTTGGAGTTGATGCAGTTACCTTTAACTAAGAATTGTCTGAAGAATTCAACATAAATTTGCAATTAGATCTTGATAAGATTTCAAGGTAGTGTAAAGCTGGGAAACGTTCTGCAACAGCATAGAACTGTTAAATTTTTCATTTCACAAAACGAAAAAACTCCATATCCTGTCACTAAAATATTAATGCGTCACAACTCGAATCAGTAAATTTTATACAAGTACCTGGGTGTGGAAATTAGTACCAATATGAAATGGAAGGAACATATAAGCTCAATTATAGATAATAGACGGCACATTTTTGTTCATTAATGGGGTACAGGAAAAAATGCAATGTCTACAAAGGAGACTGCTTACAAAACACTTGTGCGACACGTCCTAGAATATTGCTTAGCTGTATGAGACCTATAGCAAAAAGGACGAATAGGGAATATTGGAAAGTATCCAAAGAAGTTCAATAAAAATGGCCACAGGTTTCCTCAAACAAAGAGGGAGCCTCGTGGAGATGCTGAAAAGCATGAATTGTCAGACTCTTGAAGATCTGTCCGAGAAAGCCTGCTTACAATTTTTCAAAACTCAGCTGTAAGAAAGGACTGGAGGAGTGTGTTAGAATCCCATAGGGATTGCAAACAAAAGATTAGACTAATGAAGCATATTTAGACTTACTTTAAAAAATCTCACTGCTGTCAATTTGCTGGAAGTATCCACGTAGCACGTTGGAGCCCAGATAACAGGCACCGCTTGTTCAAACGTGCGCCAAAATCTGCAGCTGGTTCCACCCGGTTCACTCAAGGTTTGCCGGAGTAGACCCATTAACATGCTCGTACTTAACGAGGCTCCTAGGCACACGAATTGAGTGGAAAAGATGATCCTTCGTATCGCGTGATGCCTTTTCCGCAAGTGGTATCATTATTCGCGATACTTTAGAGCTGTCGACTGTTAAGACTCCCTATTTTTTAAGTTTCACTACAAAGCCCTTCAATTGTCGCTTTGCTACATACAGTAGTAGCATCATTCACAAACACTATCAGAGGACTTCCGACGTTTACTATCAACTAATTTTCAGGACAGGGCCTACAGCTATTCCTTGGGGTGCACGAATCCTGTTGTTACTTTTACATCTGACTATTTCTCTCCGTAAAGAACGATGTGTTGACTTTTACCTGTGTTTAAGTCCTGAAGCCAGTCACAAAACCAGTCCAGTGTCCCGAAAAGGAGTATTTTATTGCAGATGGTAATACGGAACTGTATAGACCATCTTCTTGAAATCATGAAACGCACCTCTGTTGTCTATTGCCTTTTATATCTCATGAAGAAACACAGCGAGAAGAATTTTACACATAAGAAATTTACATTACGCAAAAATGTCACAATACTCGAGCATAAATTCTGTTCTACAGTTCTACAACAGATTGGTCTGCAGTCACATGTCCGAAAATTTCTCATGAAAATAAGAATGATGTGCTCCTTTTTCCAACCTCTATTATGCAAGGCCAATGATCTTGTAATAAACTCCATTGTAAAACATAGTAATTATCGCATATGGATGTCATTTGGTGCTGCTGCACTATCGATCATTTACAATTTTCAGACAACTGAGGTCACGCCAGTCAGCGGTTGTATAAATGGGTCAGAAAAGATGTTTCACACAAAAATCTGGCAACTGCAGTGGGCAGTACTTCCACACGATAAACGAGAACACAGTGTCGAACCAAAACATTACTACCACCGGCCACCGCAAGATTTAATGCTGCTTGATGGCGGTGGGGGGACGTGAGGCTGTAAGGGACATGTATAGTGAAGATATTGGCCGCAAAGTGGGAAATCAGGTGACATAAGCGACTTTGACAAAGGACAGGTTATCGTTGCCTGGCAACTGGAAACGAGCGTTTCGGAAACAGCGAATTTCGCCGGCAGTTCACATGCTGTTGACGTCAGCATCTATAGAAAGCAGTTGAATGACGATGAAGCCACGAGTAGGCAGCAATGTGTTGGGAGTGCACGCCACAGGATAGAACGTGGAGCTCTGAGGCTTCCCCTCTCTATTAAGAAGGGTAGGTATCGATCTGCGGCGGATTTACCGACAGCATACAATTCTGAAGCAGGCGCAAGCGTTCCAGAGCACACCGTTCGTCGCGCATTGTTGAACATGGGGCTCTGCAGTAGCGACCGCTCCGTGTTCCCATGCTGACCTAACAACATCGTCAATTACGATTGCAGTGGGTATTGGGGCCATTGAGTTTGAGTCGTGGAGCAGTGAAATCGTGTCGCCTGATCGGACGACTCCCGTTTCTTGTTACACTAGCTCCATGTTCGCGTCCACATAGGCCGTCATACTGGCTAATGGCTGCAGGAGACGTGCACTACGCCAGGGACACAGGGTGGTGGGCGCATTGTTATGATATGAGAGACATTCACACGGGCTTTGATGGGGCCTGGGCAGGAACCGAAAGCAATAGGACAGCTGTGTAGTTCGTGAACATTATTACCAACTATTATATTACTTCATGTTTGATGTTTTCTCCCAAGTGCGTGGCATTTTCCAGCAGGATAACTGTCGACGTAACAAGGCTAGAATCATACTGCAGTGATTTGAAGAACATGACAGTGAATCACGTTAATGTCTCGTCCAACAAATTCCGTTGATCTGAACCCGATGCAACGCAACGCAACTGCTGTGTTTGGATGCGGGCTGAGTTGGCATCCCTTCGCTCCCAGCTTCAGGCAGTGTGTTGGCTTCGGCCACACAGCTTGAGGCTGTTGCCAATGGGCATCTCTGTGGGGGTCCGGATGGGGGTTTGTCGGGGACTACGACTGTGGCTGCCCGGGATACTGCCCACATTGAGGCTGATCCCTCACCTGTGGTAGAGTGGAAGGTCATCTCGAGGTGTGGCAGGGGACGAGAGACATTCCGGAGGGCTGAACGGAAGGCCTCTCCAGTTTATCTGACGAACCGGTTTCAGGCTCTGTCTCAGGCTGATACTGATCTTCAGCCGGACATGGCTGCTTGTCCTGTTCCAGAGGTTGCCCCTCAGTCTGCAAGATCCGGGCAGTCGCAGAGGGTGGGCTTATTGGTAGTTGGGAGCTCCAACGTCAGGCGCGTAATGGGACCCCTTAGGGATATGGCAGCAAGAGAGGGGAAGAAAACCAATGTGCACTCCGTGTGCATACCGGGGGGAGTCATTCCAGATGTGGAAACGGGCCTTCCGGATGCCATGAAGGGTACAGGGTGCACCCATCTGCAGGTGGTCGCTCATGTCGGCACCAATGATGTGTGTCGCTATGGATCCGAGGAAATCCTCTCTGGCTTCCAGCGGCTATCTGATTTGGTGAAGACCGCCAGTCTCGCTAGCGGGATGAAAGCAGAGCTCACCATCTGCAGCATCGTCGACAGGACTGACTGCGGACCTTTGGTACAGAGCCGAGTGGAGGGTCTGAATCAAAGGCTGAGACGGTTCTGCGACTGTGTGGGCTGCAGATTCCTCGACTTGCGCCATAGGGTGGTGCGGTTTCGGGTTCCGCTGGATAGGTCAGGAGTCCACTACACGCAACAAGCGGCTACACGGGTAGCAGAGGTTGTGTGGCGTGGGCTGGGCGGTTTTTTAGGTTAGATGGCCTCGGGCAAGTACAAAAAGGGCAACAGCCTCAAAGGGTGCGGGGCAAAGTCAGGACATGCGGGGACCAAGCAGCAATCGGTATTGTAACTGTAAACTGTCGAAGCTGCGTTGGTAAAGTACCGGAACTTCAAGCGCTGATAGAAAGCACCGAAGCTGAAATCGTTATAGGTACAGAAAGCTGGCTGAAGCCAGAGATAAATTCTGCCGAAATTATTACATAGGCACAGACGGTGTTTAGAAAGGATAGATTGCATGCAACTGGTGGTGGCGTGTTTGTCGCTGTTAGTAGTAGTTTATCCTGCAGTGTAGTAGTAGTGGATAGTTCCTGTGAAATATTATGGGTGGAGGTTACACTCAACAACCGAGCTAGGTTAATAATTGGCTCCTTTTACCGACCTCCCGACTCAGCAGCATTAGTGACAGAACAATTGAGAGAAAATTTGGAATACATTGCACATAAATTTTCTCAGCATATTATAGTCTTAGGTGGAGATTTCAATTTACCAGATATAGACTGGGACACTCAGATGTTTAGGACGGGTGGTAGGGACAGAGCATCGAGTGACATTATACTGAGTGCACTATCCGAAAATTACCTCGAGCA
The DNA here is from genome assembly GCF_021461395.2 of Schistocerca americana. Classification (NCBI taxonomy): domain Eukaryota; kingdom Metazoa; phylum Arthropoda; class Insecta; order Orthoptera; family Acrididae; genus Schistocerca; species Schistocerca americana. Next base: position 991,528,490 of record NC_060121.1, read on the forward strand.
ATTAAACAGAGAACCGACCCGTGGAGATAACATCTTGGACCTATTGATAACAAACAGACCCGAACTTTTCGACTCTGTAAGTGCAGAACAGGGAATCAGTGATCATAAGGCCGTTGCAGCATTCCTGAATATGGAAGTTAATAGGAATATAAAAAAAGGGAGGAAGGTTTATCTGTTTAGCAAGAGTAATAGAAGGCAGATTTCAGACCACCTAACAGATCAAAACGAAAATTTCTGTTCCGACACTGACGATGTTGAGTGTTTATGGAAAAAGTTTAAGGCAATTGTAAAATGCGGTTTAGACAGATACGTGCCGAGTAAAACTGTGAGGGACGGGAAAAACCCACCGTGGTTCAACAACAAAGTTAGGAAACTACTGCGAAAGCAAAGAGGGCTTCACTCCAAGTTTAAAAGCAGCCAAAACCTCTCAGACAAACAGAAGCTAAACGATTTCAAAGTTAGCATAAGGAGGGCTATGCGTGAAGCGTTCAGTGAATTCGAAAGCAAAATTCTATGTACCGACTTGACAGAAAATCCTAGGAAGTTCTGGTCTTACGTTAAATCAGTAAGTGGCTCGAAACAGCATATCCAGACACTCCGGGATGATGATGGCATTGAAACAGAGGATGACACGCGTAAAGCTGAAATACTAAACACCTTTTTCCAAAGCTGTTTCACAGAGGAAGACCGCACTGCAGTTCCTTCTCTAAATCCTCGCACAAACGAAAAAATGGCTGACATCGAAATAAGTGTCCAAGGAATAGAAAAGCAACTGGAATCACTCAATAGAGGAAAGTCCACTGGACCTGACGGGATACCAATTCGTTTCTACACAGAGTACGTGAAAGAACTTGCCCCCTTCTGACAGCCGTGCACCGCAAGTCTCTAGAGGAACGGAAGGTTCCAAATGATTGGAAAAGAGCACAGGTAGTCCCAGTCTTCAAGAAGGGTCGTCGAGCAGATGCGCAAAACTATAGACCTATATCTCTGACGTCGATCTGTTGTAGAATTTTAGAACATGTTTTTTGCTCGAGTATCATGTCGTTTTTGGAAACCCAGAATCTACTCTGTAGGAATCAACATGGATTCCGGAAACAACGATCGTGTGAGAACCAACTCGCTTTATTTGTTCATGAGACCCAGAAAATATCAGATACAGGCTCCCAGGTAGATGCTATTTTCCTTGACTTCCGGAAGGCTTTCGATACAGTTCTGCACTGTCGCCTGATAAACAAAGTAAGGGCCTACGGAATATCAGACCAACTGTGAGGCTGGATTGAAGAGTTTTTAGCAAACAGAACACAGCATGTTGTTATCAATGGAGAGACGTCTACAGACGTTAAAGTAACCTCTGGCGTGCCACAGGGGAGTGTTATGGGACCATTGCTTTTCACAATGTATATAAATGACCTAGTAGATAGTGTCGGAAGTTCCATGCGGCTTTTCGAGGATGATGCTGTAGTATACAGTGAAGTTGCAGCATTAGAAAATTGTAGCGAAATGCAGGAGGATCTGCAGTGGATAGGCACTTGGTGCAGGGAGTGGCAACTGACCCTTAACATAGACAAATGTAATGTATTGCGAATACATAGAAAGAAGGATCCTTTATTGTATGATTATATGATAGCGGAACAAACACTGGTAGCAGTTACTTCTGTAAAATATCTGGGAGTACGCGTGCGGAACGATTTGAAGTGGAATGATCATATAAAATTAATTTTTGGTAAGGCGGGTACCAGGTTGATATTCATTGGGAGAGTCCTTAGAAAATGTAGTCCATCAACAAAAGAGGTGGCTTACAAAACACTCGTTCCACCTGTACTTGAGTATTGCTCATCAGTGTGGGATCCGTACCAGATCGGGTTGACGGAGGAGATATAGAAGATCCAAAGAAGAGCGGCGCGTTTCGTCACAGGGTTATTTGGTAACCGTGATAGCGTTACGGAGATGTTTAGCAAACTCAAGTGGCAGACTCTGCAAGAGAGGCGCTCTGCATCGCGGTGTAGCTTGCTCGCCAGGTTTCGAGAGGGTGCGTTTCTGGATGAGGTTGAGGTATCGAATATATTGCTTCCCCCTACTTATACCTCCTGAGGAGATCACGAATGTAAAATTAGAGAGATTCGAGCGCGCACGGAGGCTTTCAGACAGCCGCTCTTCCCGCGAACCATACGCGACTGGAACAGAAAAGGGAGGTAATGACAGTGGCACGTAAAGTGCCCTCCGCCACACACCGTTGGGTGGCTTGCGGAGTATAAATGTAGATGTAGATGTAGATGAGGGACGCTATCGAAAGTCAGCTCCGCAGCTACGAACCACTGGTCTGTAATTTACGGGAATTGCGTGACCTGTGTCTAGACATCTAATACTACATACCTCCGAAACCCACTAAGGACTTTTCGAGTCCATTCCACACACAACCGTTGCTGTATTAAGTTCCAGAAATGGACCAACACTATTAAGCAGGTGGTGATAATGTTTTGCCTCTTCAGTGTGTATACAGAGGTGTAAACACAGCCTCTATTTGGAACTTCAAATGATCACAAGTGTTATCCACTCCATGCAGTAGACAGCTTGTAACACCGAAAATGCAGGATGCATGGCACCTGCTACCGATAAATAACTTTTTTTGAATTGTATGTAAATATAATTTAGATGCTTTCTTTTAATAAGTAAGGACAAAGCTTGATTGTATGTGTACATTTAGGTAGAAGTCTGCTGGCTTTTCATTGTATTTATTTCTGTTTTACTGTGAAACTTACAAGCTCTAGGAAAAAGCCATAGAAATTGTTATTTGCATCGACTAGCAACGATAATAGCAGTGCTTGTGCGTTGTAAAATCTTTGGGAAGGGAGTTGTTGCGCAGAGCGCGCTGAGAGAGCGAGAGACGGGTTCCAGCGCTTGAAGTGTGCGGAAGTGTGGTGTTAACGCTCTCGCAGTAGAGAGTAACATTTTCGGCGGCATTATGTACGCGCGCCGGCCAGATGTCTAGAGCAGGACCACGGGCAGTGGACGGACGGAAGAGGATGTATTAGTTACGATTTCCCGTTCCTATAATTAACCATGGCTCCACAATATGCTACCGTCTTCAACAACAGCAGCAGTTCCAGCAACACAGTTTCGTCGTCGGCTCCGAGTTTCGTCGTACGCACAGCACTGAAGTAAGACTGTTCATTAGTAGAAAGTATTAAAGGCTAACCCAGCAGCACAGCTGATTGTGATGTGATTGATAATATTTATTTAAATAATAATCGTTGTATACATGGAAGAACCCTGGAGATACTAAAAGGTATATAATGGTAAGACGGAGATTTAGGAACCAGGTTTTAAATTGTAGGACATTTCCAGGGGCAGATGTGGACTCTGACCACAATCTATTGGTTATGACCTGTAGATTAAAACTGAAGAAACTGCAAAAAGGTGGGAATTTAAGGAGATGGGACCTGGATAAACTAATAGAACCAGAGGTTGTACAGAGATTCAGGGAGAGCATAAGGGAGCAATTGACAGGAATGGGGGAAATAAATACAGTAGAAGAAGAATGGGTAGCTTTGAGGTATGAAGTAGTGAAGGCAGCAGAGGATCAAGTAGGTAAAAAGACAAGGGCTAGTAGAAATCCTTGGGTAACAGAAGAAATATTGAATTTAATTCATGAAAGGAGAAAATATAAAAATGCAGTAAGTGAAACAGGCAAAAAGGAATACAAACGTCTCAAAAATTAGATCGACAGGAAGTGCAAAATGGCTAAGCAGGGATGGCTAGAGGACAAATGTAAGGATGTAGAGGCCTATCTCACTAGGGGTAAGATAGATACCGCGTACAGGAAAATTAAAGAGACCTTTGGAGATAAGAGAACGACTTGTATGAATATCAGGAGCTCAGATGGAAACCCAGTTCTAAGCAAAGAAGGGAAAGCAGAAAGGTGGAAGGAGTATATAGAGGGTCTATACAAGGGCGATGTACTTAAGGACAATATTATGGAAATGGAAGAGGATGTAGATGAAGATGAAATGGGAGATATGATACTGCGTGAAGAGTTTGACAGAGCACTGAAAGACCTGAGTCGAAACAAGGCCCCCGGATTAGACAATATTCCATTGGAACTACTGACGGCCGTGGGAGAGCCAGTCCTGACAAAACTCTACCATCTGGTGAGCAAGATGTATGAAACAGGCGAAATACCCTCAGACTTCAAGAAGAATATAATAATTCCAATCCCAAAGAAAGCAGGTGTTGACAGATGTGAAAATTACCGAACTATCAGTTTAATAAGTCACAGCTGCAAAATACTAACACGAATTCTTTACAGACGAATGGAAAAACTAGTAGACGCCACCCTCGGGGAAGATCAGTTTGGATTCCGTAGAAACACTGGAACACGTGAGGCAATACTGACCTTACGACTTATCTTAGAAGAAAGATTAAGGAAAGGCAAACCTACGTTTCTAAGCATTTGTAGACTTAGAGAAAGCTTTTGACAATGTTGACTGGAATACTCTCTTTCAAATTCTAAAGGTGGCAGGGGTAAAACACAGGGGGCGAAAGGCTATTTACAATTGGTACAGAAACCAGATGGCAGTTGTAAGAGTCGAGGGACATGAAAGGGAAGCAGTGGTTGGGAAGGGAGTAAAACAGGGTTGTAGCCTCTCCCCGATGTTGTTCAATCTGTATATTGAGCAAGCAGTAAAGGAAACAAAAGAAAAATTCGGAGTAGGTATTAAAATTCATGGAGAAGAAATAAAAACTTTGAGGTTCGCCGATGACATTGTAATTCTGTCAGAGACAGCAAAGGACTTGGAAGAGCAGTTGAATGGAATGGACAGTGTCTTGAAAGGAGGATATAAGATGAACATCAACAAAAGCAAAACAAGGATAATGGAATGTAGTCTAATTAAGTCGGGTGATGCTGAGGGAATTAGATTAGGAAATGAGGCACTTAAAGTAGTCAAGGAGTTTTGCTATTTGGGGAGCAAAATAACTGATAATGGTCGAAGTAGAGGGGATATAAAATGTAGGCTGGCAATGGCAAGGAAAGCGTTTCTGAAGAAGAGAAATTTGTTAACATCCAGTATTGATTTAAGTGTCAGGAAGTCATTTCTGAAAGTATTCGTATGGAGTGTAGCCATGTATGGAAGTGAAACATGGACGATAAATAGTTTGGACAAGAAGAGAATAGAAGCTTTCGAAATGTGGTGCTACAGAAGAATGCTGAAGATTAGATGGGTAGATCACATAACTAATGAGGAAGTATTGAATAGGATTGGGGAGAAGAGACGTTTGGGGCACAACTTGACCAGAAGAAGGGATCGGTTGGTAGGACATGTTCTGAGGCATCAAGGGATCACCAATTTAGTATTGGAGGGCAGCGTGGAGGGTAAAAATCGCAGAGGGAGACCAAGAGATGAATACACTAAGCAGATTCAGAAGGATGTAGGTTGCAGTAGGTACTGGGAGATGAAAAAGCTTGCACAGGATAGAGTTGCATGGAGAGCTGCATTAAACCAGTCTCAGGACTGAAGACCACAACAACAACAACAACAAATAATAATCAGTTAAACTCAGGGTGACTGTCTCCTCATTGCCCCCAGACATTGTCACCAAGCAGGGTCCTTGTTCCTTTTTTTCCCTAATATGCTAACTGAGTGTCATAAGAAACACATTGAATAGTTACAGGCAGTTTATGAATGAATAGTTTCTCTTTTAAGAATTTTACTTTCAATTAACTGTTTTACAATAGAGGCTTCAGTATATTACTAAAGTAGAGCAACTTCATTTATTTAGTTTGAGAATCAATCACTGGAAGAAATCCAAATCTAAAAAAAAATGCACCAGTTAAGAGTGCGGAAGTTTTATTTATTTTACATATAGCTTGGAGCACATGGCTGTTTCGTTTGTTATGTATTCTAGTATTTATTTCTGTTCAGGTTAGTAAAAAAAAAAAAGGCTCAGTTGTTCAGACAATAATATGAAATCAAATTTGGAAAATAAGTAACGGCAAAGTAAAAAGTGCTTGCTTTTTTTCTAAATTTCTCATTATGCTGAGGGCACTGAAAGTCATTGTTCATGTAACGAAGCTCAGTACTAACATACAGTTGAATTGCATATTTTCAAATGATTACTCGATTGCCTTCTTCAAAATTTAATGCCTAAGAGTGATTTCTCAGTTTTCTTTATCATTACATACTCACTTAAAATTAGTGTAAAAAAAAAAAAAAGAAAAAGAAAAACGTGGCAGCCTTTAGTTGCCACGTCAGTGTTTAATAATACGTGTTTTTCTTTCCCGTCATCCTGATCATCTTGTACAGGATTTTGGATGTAAATTGCCGTAGTCGACTGGCGACCGTTAATTACTTCCTTTTCGTTCATTAGTGTAACTTTTGGATTCATGCTCAGTGTTACCCCTCTCTGTCCACTGTTGTTCGTGAGTGAATGAATGCACAAAATAACTTTTATTTTCCAAATTATAGCCCTGTTCTGTTTAATTACTTTTATTTTTAGAAGACTTCCTATGAGAAGGGTCGGTTGTACACTTTTCTCCTACTTATCGGTATCACTTCTTCGGGAAAGACAGACTTATACAATTAGAAGAAATCCATTCGGCATACACGCGATCCACGGTCATATTTTATGTCGCAAGCAGGATAGGCCGATTAGTAAGAGTGAGGTTACAACCTATCAATTAAATTACGATATTAAAATTTTTCAGTGTATCACTCGTGGATATTACAATATTATGAATAACCTGAAGCCTCATGAAACTAAATTATATCACGTTTGCTGTAAAGTGCTTACAAGGGAAATTCCCCGTCGCATCCTCCTCAGATTTAGCGGTAAGATGGCCGAGTGGATGGTCCGTCAGAAACTGAACACAGATCAAACGTGTGAAAAAAGAAGCAAAATCGAAACAGTGAAAGGTCCAAGTTGAAGATGTGCAACATCGACCTGATGTGAATAGTCACGGCGATGTGATTATATGCTCACGGTATTGACTGCGAAGGGGGGAGATCTGTGTTCAAATCTCCCTCGTGCCCCCCTTTTTTCACAAACTTTTGAGTTCTCCGTCTGGTCATTGACGTGTCTGTTCGCTGTATTCAACTTTGTGTCTTTCTCGTTGTGTGCTGTGAGAGGTCTATGCGACATCTCGCCTGCTCTCACTATTCATCACTTTTACTCGTGACGGTAAAATATTCTTACCACTTGACTTACTTTCTACAACCAATGCATAGTACGACAATTGCCAAGATTGCAAAAAGAGAACAGACACGTCAAAGACACGACAGAAAAGTCATAATTTTGTAAAAAAATGGGGTACGAGGAAGGTTTTAACACGGATCTCCCTCCATGCAATCTAACACGGTGACCACACAACCACTGCTCGGTGAGTCTTGCAATTGGCTCGCTGTAGCACATCTTGAGCTTGGACCGTTGACTGTTACGATTTTGTTGCTTTTTTTCACAGTTTAGTGCCCATTCTTCTGATTTTCACGCTCGATCTGTGGTCTGTTTTCGGCGGGGTACCCACTGGGCCACCAAATCTGAGGGGGAATTTCCCTTGTAGGCAAAATAGTTTTTGTTTTAATTTAGAAATGAACACAGCATCTTATCGAAACTCTTTTGCATCACCTATGCAATTATTTTTTTGTTTACCACTGTGGAAACAACAGATCAACCGCACGTTTTCCTTGGGAATTATTTGTGACAGCAGTTTCGAGCGATCCGCCCTGTGCACGGAAGGGGTGATATTATTGAATATCTTTCTGTCAGTATTCATTAATAATGATGTTTCTTTGAACCAGAACGTTTAGAGGCAAACGCATTTTCTCCGATTGGGGTCAGGCACGGAAGAAAGGTGTGCCGAGTGGCTAGATGCTGGAGTACAAAGCCGTGTTGAGCCGTCACTTACCGCTCGACACACATCTGCCTCGGTTGCTGTCACTCGGGATGATCTTCCTGGAACTGTTGCGACACAGCGATCGGCCTGTGAGTCAGTGCCTTAGAGCAGTCGGTACGGTGACTACGTGGATACTGAGGGCAACCGGACGGAGATAAATGCGCAGTCTCACCGACTGTGACGGAGATTTTATTTTTATACCCTCTTGAAATGGTAGCTTTATGGCAGAACGGAGATAGTTCTCCGCTTAAAAAGGTGTGGTTCAGTGCAAATAAAATAATGCACATCCAAATACTTCTGATTCGTAGAATACTTCTTAATGCTGCCGGCTTGTAAGTTAATTATGCGGAAAACAGAAACAACCCACATCAGTCCGACAGCCCCTCCTATTATTATCCACCCGCCTAAATGCAGAAGAAAACAGCCTTACTTGACCATGATGGTCGTCGGGACGGAGAGCTACAAAGTACTATTTTTTAACTTTCAGGTATTTAAGTTTGAACAGTGGTCATCAACGGCATAAAAAATTAATCATCTTGAGAGGGTTCCGTGTTGAACAATTTCGAAAATGAGCTTCCTCTATTACATTTCCCTGTCGCTTTGTAGTTTGTATAATCGGGCATTCATTCAACATGAGTTAGGCGTTTTGTGTGGTGTGCTTCAGTTTCTACCACTGCACTCTTTGCGCCTAATATAAGACATAAGTACATTTAGATGTGGTCAATTCTTTTATATCCTAAATTTCAGAGTAGAAACCTCATTTCTGCTATGAGATTCTGCGATTTTGTTTTTCTGTTAGTGCCGGACACTCTGCTGCATGAAGGATTATAAGGACTGCCACGTTTGTAGAAAATGTATCCCCAAAAAGACACTGAATTTCCTACGTAAGGTTCTTTAAATTTTGCCACGTAAGCAAAAGGACGATTTAATTTTGGAGTGAATATTTCTGGAATAATATACAGGACGAATCATCTAAAGCTTGCATCGCAAGTAATTGTGGAAATGGAAAGTGGTATTGACGTGCAGTTTTCACAGAATCGATTGGCAGTCACGGGCTCGTACTGTTAAACAATCAATAGATTATAATAATAATTAGGAAGAGAATTTTTTGTGCAAACACGCAGATTTGTAAATAGAACAACGCCTGTGGACGTTAGGAAACTAAAGGCGGTGTAAATTAGAATGTCAGTGGTGTTTGTTTCAGGAATCTAGTGCGAGCTGTTTACGAGATACCGTATTTTGAAAAGTTCTGATATCAACACTCGTACAATACTTACGGTAGCACATGCTACAGAACAATACAAGTGCACACACCAGTTATGTGGATTCTAATCAGCAACGAGACAACGAGCATCACAGCTTGCGTTCAAACTGACCACCGGCAGCAATACAACGCTTCCAGCCTGTTATGGAACGACTGCTGCACACTTACTAGCGTTTCAGCGCAGGTGTCAGAACAGGTTGCAGTAATATGTCGTTGTATATCATTGGGCCTGTTGTATATCATTGTAAAGAGCGTCTTCCAGCTTTTCCCACAAAATAAATCTGCAGGCGTCTAATTCTGGGAACTGGCCGACCGAGGTAAAGGTCCTCTGCGTCCAGTCCAACGACTTGGAAACAGAATGAGATTTTCACTCTGCAGTGGAGCGTGCGCTGATATGAAACTCCCTGGCAGATTAAAATTGTGTTCCGGACTGAGACTCGAACTGGGGGCCTTTGCCCGAGTTCGAGTCTCGGTCCGGCTCACAGTTTTAATCTGCCAGGAAGTTTCGACTGCGAAACAGTTCGTGAAGACTATGGGCTGGACAGCCATCATGTTGGTACCAGAGGTTCCTCCTGCTCTACAGAGGAACGTCTTCTAGCATCTGTAGAAGACTGTGCGTCAAGAGGCTGCGGTCCTTGTGCGCAGTCAGTACTCCGTCCATGAGAAACAGTCTTATGAGCTGATGATTCACTGTCCCAGGCTCCACGGACGCTGAGGTTCCGCCTGACGAAGCCAACGGCGATTGTCAACAGATCAATAGCGCATGTTTCGGTGGTTTACCTGCCCATGGCTGATAGACGTAAGTTCATCACTACGTGATACATCTGGGGTATCTTGTCTTAATGGCCACGTTCAGAAGTTAACACAATTCTCATAATGGTTGCTGTGGTATTGCTAGAGAAGGCCGAAATGCACGCGTTCAACTCACGCAGGCTGGCGTGAGGTCTGAAACAGGATACGTAATGAATGCTTTACATTTACATTTACATTTATACTCCGCAAGCCACCCAAAGGTGTGTGGCGGAGGGCATTTTACGTGCCACTGTCATTACCTCCCTTTCCTGTTACAGTCGCGTATGCTTCGCGGGAAGAACGACTGTCTGAAAGCCTCCGTGCGCGCTCTAATCTCTCTAATTTTACATTCGTGATCTCCTCGGGAGGTATAAGTGGGGGGAAGCAATATATTCGATACCTCATCCAGAAACGCACCCTCTCGAAACCTGGACAGCAAGCTACACCGCGATGCAGAGCGCCTCTCTTGCAGAGTCTGCCACTTGAGTTTGCTAAACATCTCCGTAACGCCATCACGGTTACCACATAACCCTGTGACGAAACGCGCCACTCTTCTTTGGATCTTCTCTATCTCCTCCGTCAAACCGATCTGGTACGGATCCCACACTGATGAGCAATACTCAAGTATAGGTCGAACGAGTGTTTTGTAAGCCACCTCCTTTGTTGATGGACTACATTTTCTAAGCACTCTCCCAATGAATCTCAACCTGGTACCCGCCTTACCAAAAATTAATTTTATATGATCATTCCACTTCAAATCGTTCCGCACGCATACTCCCAGATATTTTACAGAAGTAACTGCTACCAGTGTTTGTTCCGCTATCATATAATCATACAGTAAAGGTTCCTTCTTTCTATGTATTCGCAATACATTACATTTGTCTATGTTAAGGGTCAGTTGCCACTCCCTGCACCAAGTGCCTATCCGCTGCAGATCTTCCTGCATTTCGCTACAATTTTCTAATGCTGCAACTTCTCTGTATACTACAGCATCATCCGCGAAAAGCCGCATGGAACTTCCGACGCTAATGCTATAAGGAAAAGTACGTAGCTGCTGGAATACTTAATTTTAATCCATCATTGTATACATCGTTTTTGACGGTACGTTATAAAGAATATAAACTGTTAATGGCGCCTTGCTAGGTCGTAGCCATTGACTTAGCTGAAGGCTATTCTAACTATCTGCTAGGCAAATGAAAGGCTTCGTCAGTGTTGCATCGCTAGCTAAGTCGTCCGTACAACTGGGGCGAGTGCTAGTCCGTCTCTCGAGACCTGCCGTGTGGTGGCGCTCGGTCTGCTATCACTGACAGTGGCGACACGCGGGTCCGACGTATACTACCGGACCGCGGCCGATTTAAAGGCTACCACCTAGCAAGTGTGACGTCTGGCGGTGACACCACAGTTGCCATGCAACTGTTGATGGAGAGAGGTATGAGAGAGATCTAACCTATGTCGATGGAGAGCGCGTACGACATTTGCCTGACTCATCGCTGTTTATTGTGCGATTGTGCTGGAGCTATGGTACGGCTCAACTGCAGCATCAGTAGGGACATTAATTTCCTCCTCTTCCGATGCGTTGCGTGGGTGTTACACAAACACCTTCGCGTAACTGTTTGAAGAGGTTGATAAATATCTCCGGGAGTAGTTGACGACTGTAAGGACGTCTTACCGCATACAGTCTACAAGAACGGAATGTATTCTTCTTACACTCATCATACACCTTGAGCATGTCGGTTTTTTCTGGATTCATAAATCCCACTGTCTACCCAAGTCCCAGCGGTAGCACTGTCACACACCGACTCACTAGCAAGTCGCAGTACACTCAAGGAGCACACAAGCACACTGCAAGCAAACATAACAACGTCGTACCTAGCAACTACGGAGGTTGAATGCCACAAACAAGTGACGGTGTGGAAACTTTTCAAACTACGATCTCTCGTAAACGACTCGCACCACACCCCTGCAAGAAACGTCGCTTGCATTCTGATTCACACTACCTTTAGTTTGTTAATGTCAATAGCTATTGTTCCATTGACAAAAGTGTATGTTTGCACAAAAAATAAACTTTCCAAGTACTTTTACAATCTGTTGAATGGCTAACAATACGAGACTCTTACTGCCAATAGAGTATGTGAAAACCGCACATCAATAGCACTTTCCATTTCCGTAATATCTGCGGTGCAAGTTTCAGGTGATTCGTCATGTATATGCTCTCGTCAACCATTTCCTAGTAAAGATTTATATCTTAGTTTAGTGTGCAGATATTTCAAAACTGTCTGTTTTGTTGGTAAGTACAAGTCAACAGGCTAATCTAAATCATGATCTAATTCTGTTGATATTACTTACAAGGGAACCTCCCCATCGCACCCCCCTCAGATTTAGTTATAAGTTGGCACAGTGGATAGGCCTTGATAAACTGAACACAGATCAATTGAGAAAACAGGAAGAAGTTGTGTGGAACTGTGAAAAAATAAGCAAAATATACAAACTGAGTAGTCCATAGACCACATATGCAACATCATGACAACCTGAGCTCAGGAGCGGCGTGGCCCCGTGGTAGCGTGAGCAGCTGCAGAACGAGAGGTCTTTGGTTCAAGTCTTCCCTCGAGTGAAAATTTTACTTTCTTTATTTTTGCATAGTTATTATCTGTCCGTTCGTTCACTGACGTCTCTATTCACTGTAATAAGTTTAGTGTCTGTGTTTTGCGACCGCATCGCAAAACCGTGCGATTAGTAGACGAAAGGACGTGCCTCTCCAATGGGAACCGAAAACATTTGATCGCAAGGTCATAGGTCAACCGATCCCTCCACAGGAAAACATGTCTGATATATTCTATACGACACTGGTGACGGCATGTGCGTCACATGACAGGAATATGTTGTCGACCCACCTAACTTGTACACTTGGCGAATGGGTAAAAAGATTCTTCTACCTTGCCCGATTTAGGTTTTCTTGTGGATGTGATAATCACTCCCAAAAAAGTGATGAAAACATAAGAGTTTGTCACATAAACTGAAAATAAAAAATTAAAATTTTCACTCGATGGAAAATTTGAACGAAGGACCTTTTTTTTTTTTCTTCTTTTTTTTTTTTTTTTTTTTTTTTATGGAACTAAAGAAAACAAGTGCCACCGCCACTTTTCATCATATAACAAAAAAAAAAAAAAATCTAGGCCACTTCAGGCGTTGGCTCCTGACTAAACCTACCCCAGAGAGCTGCCTATATACCAGGGGAAATATGGGAAATCAAGGTTAGGGCTATCATGAAAAACAAAACATAATCTTCCTTTTTCTGAATTTTATTTTAATTTTTTTTTGTTTTATATTTATTTTTTTTTTTTTATTTTTATTTTATTTTTTTTTGTGTAATTGATCAGAGGCCTTCTGCGCCCCGCTGGTAATATGTTGAGTCACGTCTTCTCGAAATTGATGTGTTCCGTTCAATTGTTCAGAAATGTTCATTGGTTCAAACAGGAAACCTTCTTCTCTCTTGGCTTAACACATTCCAGCTGCGAGGCGGCTCGTGGAAAGCACTCCCAAGGAAGTTCGAGAAAAATTGTCTGTATTTTGGGTGACGGACAACGACATAATGACGGTCATTGAGGTATGTCCAAAAATCGAGTGCAGAGTCTACAGTTTGTCCAAATAAGTAGTGAATGGCATGTCCGCGAATCCAATTCACAGCATTGGTCTTTGTCCGAGGAAAATAGTCACGTTCCGGAAATAATAATGAAAGGGGAGGAATCCGATCCGGAATGTCCCGCGTTAGAAAAGCCACAATACGTCGAACCAAGTGCCAAACCTCCGCCGCCGGTCCGCAAACAAACCGATGTTCATCATTGTCTGGCACTCCACACGTGGAGCATAGAGGTGATTGGGCGAGGTGGATACGATGAAGGCGAAATTGGTTGATTTGCTTACCATTGACAGTTATGTACCAGACAGATTGAACATTCGTGTCAAGGTAACTGGCGAACACCGCGCGCCATACATGACGCCAGTCAACCTGGGGGAACTTTTGTTCAATCGGGTTAGGTGGACGACCTAATTGGAGGACATTGTATACTGCCTTTGTCTTGAGCAAAAGCTGTCTTGGTAAGGTGAGGCGTAGATAACTGAGTTCCAGAAAGAAGTACCGTATATAATGGAACTGGGCCGGAACATCCGAGATCATCACTGGGGCTGACAGTGAGACCGGCGAGTATGCCGACAGGAGGAGACCAGTGAGGCTCGTTGGGCAACGTGTCCATACCGTCATCTGGGAGCTGACAAATAGGGCGCCAGCTCTATCCGGCACGTGAAACAGACCTATCCCACCTCGTTCACGGGGAAGAGTAAGGGTCGCATAGCTAATTTTGAACAACATCCCTGAGCTGACGAAAGATGCCATCGCTGCCAACATGCGACGTGCCACAGTAAGCGGGAAAGGTAGAACTTGCGCTACATGGGGAACTCGGGATGCGATATATGTATTGACATATCGAGCTCGTTGGAGAATATCTAGGGATCGAAGGCGATGGTCCATAAGACCTGCTCTGATCATTAAAAGGAGGCGTCGGCAGTTGATGGTGGCTGAACGCCGGAGATCAGATGAAAAATCTATTCCCAAACAACGAATGGTATCAACGGTGGTGAGAGGTGTAACGCACTCCACGGGAAGTCCCGTGCCAATGAACATAACTTGTGACTTACGTACGTTTAAAGAGCTACCCGACGCCTCACCATAAGTCGCTACCCACGTCAAAACAGCTCGAACTTCGTCGGCATTACGTAAACAGATGACGACATCGTCAGCATAGGCCGTGCAACAGAATCGGTAGTGATCTATGGACAACCCTACCAAACGTTGTCTTAGTCCACATAGCAAGGATTCCAAGGAAAAGGCGTACAAAATTGCTGATAGAGGGCAACCTTGACGTACGGATCGACCTATTATTATCGGTGGAGTGAGTCTGCCATTGTACAGAATCCTGGATGAGGCACCCCGCAGAAGGCGCATCACTACCGTGATAACGGCGACTGGGAAACCCATATGGTGGAGAACGGCCGTAAGGAACGAATGGTCAACCCTATCAAAAGCTTGACTGAAGTCCAAAGACGCAAGTGCCCCAGAGAGGCGTTGTGCCTGGGTAACGGCGATCATATCCCTGTAGCGGCATAAAGTCGTGCGAATATTGTTGTCGCCTCCCAAAGATGCTTGGTCTGGCGACACAACACAGCGGGCAACGTTTTTAAGTCGTGCTGCCAAAAGGCGAGTGAAGATTTTCATATCACTGTTAAGGAGGGTGAGGGGCCGATAATCACTGATATTGTTGCCACCGTGCGGTTTATGTACAGGAATAATAATTCCTTCCATGAAAGCGTCCGGCACAGGTACTTCCGGAGACATCAGTTCCCGACAGATGGAGGTGAAGGTGGACTCTAACAAATCACGGAAGGTGCGATAAAATTCGAGGGGAAGACCGTCGGGGCCTGGGGAGCGATTGATGGTTCCTGCCCGGATCGCATCGCGGACTTCCTCATCAGTCACCTCCGACATCAAGTCAATCGCCGCATCTCCTGGGATACCACCGAAGTTGAGCTGTGAGACTTCCTCGATCAACTCTGGGGAATGTGGAACTGCGGCGTAGAGCTGCCGATAGTGGGCGTGAAGCACATTCCCTATGGCAGATTGGGTTACGTAGCGACGCCCTTCTTGATCCGTTAAGACGTGAATCAATTTTCGGCGTCGATTTTGTCGTTCTTGGATGATATGGTACATCGACGGATGTTCATGAGGCATGCGATCAGCAGTACGAGATCGTACTA
Organism: Schistocerca americana; assembly: GCF_021461395.2. Taxonomy (NCBI): domain Eukaryota; kingdom Metazoa; phylum Arthropoda; class Insecta; order Orthoptera; family Acrididae; genus Schistocerca; species Schistocerca americana. The sequence goes on from NC_060121.1 coordinate 991,544,242, forward strand.
TCGCCCCTTCCAAATGCCGTCGCATGAGATTGGAGATTTGGGCCTTAGCTTGGTTCATCCTTGTATGGCGCTCAGGGGAGGCTGGCATCGTGGAGCATTCTCGTAGGATCCTGTAGTAAAAGTCCATAGTGCTCTTCCTCCAGGCGACAACATCTTTGCCATACCGGATTAAAGTTTTTCGAAGAGCAGGTTTTGCACACTGGATCCACCAGGATATGGTAGACGGATACGTGGGTCGGCGTCTATTACATGTGATCCAAGTGTCTTCTATTAGAAGTCGACAGTCAGGTGAATTAAGAAGTGCCGTGTTCAGTTTCCATAAACCACGTCCGTGCCATACTGCCTGTCTTGTGAGAACAACATCACAGAAGTAAGCCTCATGGTCTGAGAAAGCAACAGGCCAGATTTCAGCCTGTCGAGTGTGTTGAATTAGGGATCGCGAGATGTAGATGCGATCCAGTCGGCTAGAGGAGTGCGCAGTGTGGTACGTAAAGCCCAAAAGATCACCGTGAACATGTCTCCACGTATCGACAAATTGTAGCCGCGTGACGACTGTTTCCAGAGCTGCGCATGGTGAGTGACGCGGCAATTGATCCTGAGGGCGCTGGGTGCAGTTGAAGTCTCCACCCATGATCCAGTCATCGTGTGGTCCCATAAAAAGGGGTGTGACTTCATTCGCGAAGAAGGCATTGCGTTCACGACGGTAGCTGGAGCCCGACGGCGCATAAATATTGATGATGCGTACACCAAAGAGAGTAAGGGCCATACCTCTGCCGCTGGGGAGGTATAGGACATCTTCGGCAGGAAGACCTTCGCGTAAGATGATGGCAACACCACTACCGGTGTCCGAAGCGGGAGAAAGATGCACCGTGAAGCCATGTGGTGGTGAAAAATCGGCGACATGCACTTCCTGAAAAAGCGCAATATCTATGTCCGCATCATAAATCATATCGCGGAGCAGCGCTAGTTTGTGGGGCGCACGAATGGTCGCGAGGTTAATCGTTGCGACACGATAATGCTGGTGTTGGAGTCCCACAGGCACAGGCGGGACTTCTTCTTCAGGAGCGAGAGGTCGTCGATCTTGCCGGTCCGCTGAAGAGGCTGCTATTGTGGAGAGTTTGCGGGAGCGGGCGCAACCGATGGGGGTGCCCCATCATCAGCAGCATCCGCCCCAGTCCCTTCGATCTCCACGTCGTCCGCCCAGGAGACTGATGCTGCGGTAGGGTATCGGCTGTGCACGGCATGCACGTGGAGAGGAGACGTAGTTTTCGTCTCATCGGATAGGCTCTCTTCAACGTCGACCTGTGGGGGCGACGGCGTCAGTAAGGTGGGGTGTTCGTTGCCAGTGGTCGCCTGTGGCGGGTCTTTCGCATCAGCCTTTCGGTCATCAAAGATCGGTTTGTCGTCCATCTTCGGGTCTGCATCCCCGGTATCCATCCGTAGAATGGATTCATCAGGGGGTGTACGGCTACGTTTCTTCCTCTTTCGTGTCGACCCTTGTTTTCGAACAAGTCGTTCAGAGTCCGATTGCGGGTGGCTTTCGTCTGACTCCGGACCAGTCTGAAGGAAAGCAGAAGTAGGTACCACTCCCGGATCAACGTCCATCTCAGTAGCATTTTCAGTCACTGTGCTGCGATGATTCGGCAGGTTAGGATCTGGCGTCTGGGGCACCTCAGAAGGAAGCTCAGGAGCGGTTGCATCTACCTGATCAGACGACGTCAACGGAGCAGGAAGACTCTGTGTAGACGTGCTACCTTCCTGGGCAACCTTGGCGTATGTGACAGGGATCTGAGTCATCACCGCTGGGGACGCTTCCTCGCCGACCGGCGTCTGGATCAGGCGGCGTCGCATGCAGGCGGATCTGACGTGGCCTTCTTGTCCACAACCCGCACATGTTCGGGGTTGGCCGTCGTACATGACAATGGCTCGCACCCCGCCAATGGTCAGGTATGATGGAATATGTTTTTTCAGTTCAATTTTGACCTGACGCACACCATTAAGGACATGGTAGGTCGTGAAGGTTTGCCATTTTTCCTCTACGTAACCGATGACGTTACCGTATGGTTGTAACGCAGAGACAACTTCGTCCTTCGACACTTCAAAAGGTAGTTCAAACACCCTAATCGTGCGTTGACCGTACTCTGCGAGTTCAAGTGTTACGGCTCCGACGTGACCATCAGAGTATTTGAACTTAAGTCCATTGGCATGGCGGCGAATAACATCTTCACACACCTCGGTGTTTGTCATTTTAATATGAACGACACTACTCGTGATCGAAAAATGGATTCCGATAACGTGGTTAGGATCTAAGCGAACTTCTTCACGTATGAACGTTTCAACTTCATGTGCACGAGGTCGCGCATGTTCAGCTGGGAAGGAAACTTTAAGGGTCGCACGGCGGTAAGCGCTCGACATGTTGTTCGCGGTCGACGGACGCAAGCCTGAAAGCTATGACGCGGATGTAAACAACGCCTGCAGCGGAGCACTGGCCGGCGCGCGGGGCCGTCCGCACGCTGCCACGGCTGAGAGCCGACTTGATGACAGGAATATGTTGTCGACCCACCTAACTTGTACACTTGGCGAATGGGTAAAAAGATTCTTCTACCTTGCCCGATTTAGGTTTTCTTGTGGATGTGATAATCACTCCCAAAAAAGTGATGAAAACATAAGAGTTTGTCACATAAACTGAAAATAAAAAATTAAAATTTTCACTCGATGGAAAATTTGAACGAAGGACCTTTCGTTCCGCAGCTGCTCACGTTACCACGAGACCATAGCGCTGCAGCGTTCTCAATGTCCTTGATATTGCATATCTTCCCATGAACTACTCAGTTTGTATAATTTGCTTATTTTTTCACAGTTCCACAAAACTTCTTCCTGTTTTCTCAATTGATCTGTGTTCAGTTTTTCGAGGCCTATCCACTTATAACTTATAACTTATAACTAAATCTGAGGGGGGTGCGATGGGGAGGTTCCCTTGTTAGTAGTTTGCTAAGAATAACTTCGTTTGTGATAGTACTTCTTGAAACAGTAATTGAAACATTTTTTAGGTCTTTCACTCGGAGATTGCAGTGTCGCGCTAAATCACAATCCTCGCCACGGCGAGAATCCTCGCCCTCTACCAATACTTGGCGCGTGAGACGAACATAACGCGACGTACTGCTCTGCAGGTTTACTCCGAAACAATTTATTGGTGCGAGCTCGGAATAATTACTTGCATTGCTACACCGTTAAAAGAACTTTAAATACACAGTCCGTCCAAAAAGTTCCGAATTTGATTTTCCTTCGTGGAGTATAAGCTACCACAGCGCATTAAGCACAGCTTGGCAACTTGAAGTAACAACTGTAAACAACAGATGAGCAATTGACCAGTCAGTTGTGAACAGGCAGTGTTAAGGAGTGGACGTACGACCATAGTGCGTCATTGTGTCACAGATCAAGCGGTGGAACCGTCTCTAAATCGAGTTGGCTGGTTGGTTTGGGGGAGGGGACCAAACAGTGGGGCCATCGGTTCCGGCGGATTAAGGAAGGATGGGGAAAGAAGTCGGCCGTGTGCTTTCGAAAGAACCACCCTGCCATTCGCCTGGAGTGATGTGGTGTCACCGCCAGACACCACACTTGCTAGGTGGTAGCCTTTAAATCGGCCGCGGTCCGTTAGTATACGTAGGACCCGCGCGTCGCCACTATCAGTGATTGCAGACCGAGCGCCGCCACACGGCAGGTCTAGAGTCTTCCTAGCACTCGCCCCAGTTGTACAACCGACTGCTAGCGATGGTTCACTGACGAAATACGCTCTCATTTGCCGAGACGATAGTTTAGCATAGCCTTTAGCTACGTCATTTGCTACGACCTAGCAAGGTGCCATATTCAGTTACTATTGATATTGTAAATCATGTACCGTCAAGAGCGACGTTCATCATTAATGGATTAAAGTTACGTATTCCACCAGCTACGTCCGTTTTCCTAAATTCTAATTTCCTTGTCCTGTTCCAGACCTCACGCCAGCCTGCGTGAGCTAAAACGCGTGCCTTTCGGCCTCTTGTAGTAACACGGTGTTGGCTCTCCTGCCAACGACAACAAGTGATTTAGGGAAATCATGGAAAAGAGGATGGTCTAAATAAAGTGTTCAAGACATTCTTCATAATGTTTTGAAGAAGAGAAACGTTTGTGCAAAGCAAAGACTGTCCCGAACACCTTGACTCACCAATAAAAAACAACGACGCATGGACGCCTGCCGGGACTTGATGACATAAAAAGCCATGAAAACACTTTTTTTCTAAAAATACATCAAGGGTGACGAGACTTGGTGTTATCAATACGAACCTACCACGGAACGACAAAGAGCGGTATGGTTCTCTGATCGTTAGGCGAAGCCCGATAAAGGTGCGAATGTGAGGCACGTTGAACCCATCCTAAAGGAGGCTCTTATGGCAGTTTGGCATGGCTGTACTCAAGTGAGGGAGACTATGTAGAACACCTGAATCATTAAAATCACCTATTTCTCTACTTTTTATTAATTCAGCTTCGAAAATTTTTCAACTGACGCAGTAATGGCCATTGCCTCGCTTTGAGCCACGGCACGGTTAATCTTGCCACTACTGAGAAATCAATAGTTAAAGCCGCGTCGCTAATTAACTAAATTTAGCAAGGCTTAAGTATTCGATTGTAGAATGTACGTTGCGAACAGCCAATACGCCGCTGTCTCCCTGTTTCTAGTGCCTCGGGCCGCTATTGGTAGAGGGACACAAGTGGCGCCACTCGTGACGTCATGAACGCCACTGCCAGCTGCCAGAGGGTTCGGTGCCGCCTTGTGTCTTACCGGCAGTGGCGGGAGCTCGTTAGCCAACGGCAACTATCGGAGCCACGGAACCACCAGCTGCCGCGCCTGCCAACAGATCAGTCCACTTGGGAGCTGCCTAAGTGGCCACTGGTGAACGTGAAGCCACTTGTCCCTCAAGGACCCGTGATCGCGTACATCACTCCAGCACGCGCCCTCAGTCCCTGTGAGGCGTAGCGCCGTATACCGATCCTGCCTTGGAGGCGGTTAAGTGGGAGATGGGTCTCAGAGCTGGACAGTGACAGATGGTGACGCGAGACAGGACGCGCACGTAGTTTATGTACCAGCCGATAGAGGACAGTATTGGATAGGGGGACTGTAATTTTAGTTTCGATTGTGCCCACTAGAGTGCACTAAAGCAATAGAATGTTTTTCATAAACTGTTCTAGTATTTTCATAAAGTGTTATTATGTCTTTTTGTGTATGTGAAACGTTATAACTGTGTTTTAGCAGTATGAATGATGCGTGAGTGTCGTTTAAGGTTAATATGAAGATAATTGTTTAACGAGTTATGTAGTAGGATTTAGTGTGGGAACATTCCGAAGAAGTATGGATATGGACAAAGGGGATTTTTGTAGAATAGTTCTGTAAAGTAAGTTTATGGTAAAGGGAAAGTTAATTCAGGTATAAATAACAATAGTAAATAACTTAAAGCGTAAAGAAAACTTCAGAATATTAGATAATTACGTCGGTAAAAAGTGCAGTCGTTAGGTTTACTATTTTGCGATTGGTTATTGATGAAAAGCGCGGATTGGCGCGGGAGAATGTTGTTTTGCTATTGGCTGTTGAGTAAATTGACCAATGGTAAAGCAGTATTCTTTGCGCGCCTTTCTCTGCTGGTAGAGAAGACTTAGAGTATTCTAGATAGGAGTCGGAGCCTAGCCATGAAAGAGATCGTACGTGTGCAGTAGTAGATTCGATGGAAATGATAAGTTGCCGGAGCTAGCAGTGTTTCATACATCATAAGTGTTGGAAAAGTGACGGCATAATTATTCCGATGTGTGTGTGTGTGTGTAGAAATTTCGGAATTTTTAAGTGAATTTTGTGACGAGATAAGACATATATTCCACGTGGGGTATTGAGCAGGTCGGTGGCTAAAAACTGTGACTGCATTTGGTACCGACAGACTTAATATTTGGCGAGCATTGTCAATCAAAAACAATCAGTATTTTTGTAGCTGTTAAGTTTTTCGCGAAATGCAACACCATGAACTTGCTAACCTGAGTGAAAGGGATTATGAGTGAGTGTGTGAAGACTAGCACGGGCTTGGCAGTAATACTTGTTCACCTAAGTTTCAGAATATATTAATTGAGGACAAAATTTCCAAACTTTCATTTCGTGTTTCTCCCGAAACGTAGATCAGTGACTTTAGTTGCAGCCTGGTTCACGTCGAGGTACAGTAGGTTTCAGTCGGCTTTCCTACTGATGATCTGCTGAGACAATGTTCACAGGTAGGTGCAGGTCCGTCGTAAAGGGACGGAAAGAATCTGGCTCTTCAATAACTTGTTGCTACAATACAGTGAAAATTGTGTTTGTTGGAAGGCGTTACACATTTTGTAATTAAGTAAATAAGTGAACACGAAATAAGGTTGACCGAAAAGTGAGGGAAGTGATAAGCACTTTGAAAATAGAACAACGTACAGAATACCTAATTTTTGAGAAGTAAAAGAGAGATGCAATTTGAGATGACGTGATAGAACGATATTCTGAAGTTCAGCAAGTTCAGAAACAAATAAAAAAATAAATAAAAATGTGGTATCACGCATCACTACCATACCACGAGTGATGCAACGAAATTGCAAGTTTTCGTCTGACGCCAATAACGGTCATGCGGGATCAGGCAGACCAAATGGTGCACGCCCGATCAGCCACACCTGGGGCGGCTCTGATTCCGAAGCTTTTAACAAAAAAAACAACATTGTATATTCTGATCAACTGAGCTTCATTGTAGCTCTATCCAGGGAAACAATAGGCTATGTGGAAGCTGGCAACAGTATCCATGTTCATGAACATAAAAGTTGACCCAGACAGGTGTAAAAATTTATCCGAATTTGGAAAACACGGAAACAGAATAATGAAGACACGTAAAAGTAAAGACGGCAGACTTATTGCAGTTAAAATGAAAGATTGCCCCAGAAGCACATTCCAACGAAGAAGCGAATGATGAAGAAAGGAACTGCTTTCTGTCCCACCTGTTTGAGATTTGCAAAGAGAGTCCCGTTCCCACATAATTTCAGTTATAGCAGAAGCACAAGCCACAGGTAACTAAAAGTCGCCGTATCATGTCGGGCCACACAATTTCCTCCATCCACTGTTCATCAGGTATTCCCTTTGCAAGTGCTCTCACTAACACATTATCCGTCAGGTAATAATTTATCACAAACAGGTAACTATGTACATTTTCAGTGAGGCTGTTACCACATAAATGTTTACTGTTCCTGTCTACCTTTATTTACCACACGTCTACTGTTGTTATTAGTCACGAAAAGCATTTTGCAAAATTATAGAAATTTGTGAAGCTATGTTACGAAAAATAAAGTAACGACTACATCATTACTTACCTCAGTGAGAGGATCAATTTCTTTTTCGCTGAAAACCACTTGTTTAGTACTCTGTCGATACCAGTTACATCTCCTGTATCGCCAAGCACCGCGTAAAACGGCAGTTTACACATTCGAAGACAGTTGAAAAATTTACGAAATTCCACACTATGATCGCCAGAGTGTAGTACAATCCTCTGGCGAATCGAGGGACTTGCTCTGTCGTGTCGCACCTTCTTTTGTCTGGCGTGGTGCAGCATATTGACGTGGCACGGACGCAGCAAGTCTTTGGAAGTCCCCCGCAGGTATTTTTAAGCCATAGTGCTTCTATAGCCGTCCATAATTGCTAGAGTGTGAGCGGTGCAGGATTTTGTGCACGCACTGACCCCTCGATTGTATCCCATATACGCATCGCATTTGTTTCTCCAACAATTCTTTATTGAACTTAATGAGAATTACACACGCGAAAGAATGGTGTTTTATGTACACACCCTATTTTTCCACGTATTTTCATCCCGTTCTATGGCCTCCCTCCAGCTCGAAACAAGGAAGTGTATGCCCTGCCAGTACACACACGTTTGAGTATCCAAGAGTGCGGATAATATCGCATCCACACTTCCTCCGCTGATTGACAGATGCAGCGCCAACAGCCGAGTCGTAACGTGTCTGTACTCTCGAATGTCAACATCAGCTCGCTGCAACATGTCAGGTGTGACAGCCGTGGATGGTCTCCCCGACCGGTGCAAATTGTGGAGCTCCGCCGAAACGCTTTCTGATGACCTCAACCTCCGTGCCCGGCGACTAACTGTACTTCTGTCGACACCAGATGCCTCACAGACTTTGCACAAGCGTTTGTGAATGTTCCTCCCAGTTTCTTTCTCTCCAGTGAGAAATTCAACGACGGCACGTTGCTCGTAACTTAAATCACCTATAGACGGCATTTTGAAATTGTCCTGCAGCTACGGTATCTGTCGGAAGTGACAGGAAACTCAACTCCAAATAACTTAACTCCAAATAATACATAATGTTTCGTATTCGTAGCATTGCTTTCGGATGAGAACAAAAAAATGCAGTTCATTACTTTCTAGGCAACCCTAGCATGTTGGATGGATGGACAAATGATTAGCTCGAATTGTCCACTGTGTTCTTCAAACCAATCGCGAATAATTGTGGCCCGGTGAAATGGCGCATTGTCATCCATAAAAATTCCATTGTTGTTTGTGTACACGAAGTCCAAAAATAGCTGCAGAAGGTCTCCAAGAAGCCGAACATAACGATTTCCAGTCAGCGATCGGTTCAGTTGGACCAGAGGGCTAAATGACCACTCAGTGGAAACAGAACCCACACTATTATGGAGCCTCTGCCAGCTTGGACAATGCGTTGTTGACAACTTGGGTCGATGACTTCGTGGGAATCTGTGCCACAATCGAACCCTACCAGTTAGATCCTACCAACTGAAGTCTGGGCTCATGTGATCAGCCTACGGTTTTCCACTCGTCTAGGGTCCAATCGATATGGCCACAAGCGCAGGGGAAGCGCTGCAGGCGGCGTCTCGCTGTTTGTGAAGGCACTCGCGTCGGTCGTCTGCTGCCGTAGGACATCAAAGGCAAATTTCGCCGCTCTGTCCGAACGGATAGGTTCGCCGTACGTCCCACATTGACTTGTGCGGCTATTTCAAGCAGTGTTGTTTGTTACCCACAGCTTTGTCCGTGGTGAGAGCTAATGCCTGAAATTGGTATTCTCGGCACACTCTTGACTTCGTGGGTCTCAGAATACTGAATTCTCCAACAATTGCCCAAGTGGAATGTCACATGCGTCTTGCTCCAGCTAGCATTCCATGTTCAAAGTCTGTTAATTTCCGTCATGCGGTGATAGTTACGTCGGAAACCTTTTCACATGAATCTCCTGAGACCAAAGACAGCTCCGCCATTGCAGTGCACTTTTCCACCTTGTATATGCGACACTACCGCCATCTGTACGTGTGAATATCGCTATCCCATGACTTGTCAACTCATTTTCATCTCATTTTTTCTAACCTTTCGGATTTTCTTTTTTAATAGAAGTGTGAGGAGAAGTAGTTCTTCAAACGGCGTCGTTTTCTCAACTGACTGTGAAACGTCCCCTTTTTAACAATTATACATGACTGTGCTTAAACTGACACACAATATTTTTAGCGCAACGCAATCTGACTTTCAAAAATCCCTACAAAAGAATGGCCCTGACTAACATTAACCTATACCTTTCACAAATCACTTACCTCACAAAAATCTTGGTTACTCGAACTACTGCAATACAGCAAGCGCCACTACTACCAGCTAAATAAAAGATTCAAACTACGGAAGGCACTAACTACTGATAGGCGTAGTTAGCCAATGAAAGATTTTGATAGAGAACAAACAATGTATTTACCTTAATAGTCATTAAAAGTCTTAATATATATAGGAGTTCATAAGATCCATTCTTACAAATATCAAAACTCCGCCATTTCTCTCCCCACATCCACCACTGCTGGCGGCTCACCTCCAACTGCGCAACGCTACGCGCTGTTCACATCCAGCTGCCCAACACTACAATGGCAGACAACAATGCAAACTAGCCACAGACTGCACACAGCACAGCCAATGATTCTCACACAGAGCGCTACGTGGCGTTACCAACAAAAAAACCTAAACAGCCTACTTACAACTGTTCCCCGCTGGTAATTGAGCTATTATTAAAAAGTGGCACCACAGGTTTTCTGGTTCACAAAACCTCTGGCAGCTGGCGGCGACATTCGTAACGTCAAGCGCCCGCGGCTGACAGCGGCCGTACTCCAACCATCTCGAAAGGACAAAAGGCGATAACAGAGGAAAGTTTTCGCAGAAACAAATGGAAGTTATTGTATTCGGTTGAACCTCACCAAAAACTCCCCCGGTGCTAGCTAATGGTTCTACTATGTGCTATGAGACCTCTACATAACGAGCCCATGTACCTGGGAAACCACAAAAATGATTAAACTGCATTCCATAACCGCACACAGAAATGCACTTTGAATTATTGTAGTCTTTCTGCACTTGAGAAGTATGCTGGCTGATCACGAAGATTCAGTAACTCTGGGCTTCAGAAGTTAAACGGTTTAAGTCACCAGCTTCGTCCCAAAGGACACATGAATTGTGTCCTACACCAGTCAGACATGCCAGCTGATTCATGATTTCCTCCATTCCCAGCTGTTCCACGAAATTGCTTCAACATCCACGCCTTTCAGCCGTTCAGCCTTACGAGTTATACTGTCGCCAGCCGTTTGCTGATCCCACCAGTAACATTTGTCTGCAAACTGCTGCATTTAGCCAGAAAGTTTCAGTAGTTTGTTTCCAATAGTTGTTGGAGAACACCAGCCATCATGGGAAGATCACTGTCTCTTAAGCAAAGGATAGCAGGCACCGACCACAACCCATGTAGAAGGGTTACGGAAAGACCAAACCGTCATCTTCAGGCCATACAAAGCCCCATTCGTCAGGAGAGTGGAAATTGGCTCTATCGACTGCAGTAGCCAAGAAGAAGATGCGATGGTGCTGTCAGCAGTGATATGTTACATAATGCCTATCACTTCGTTTTGCTCTTTACCTTTCAAATTAACCTTTAGCATTGCTCCGTACTACCGTCTTACTCTCTGAACAATTCTTGCTAGTTGAAAACCAACAGCCGGCTCTTATGTGAGACATGGCATGCACGAGGTAAAAGGGGGCGTGTCTACGTAAGGCCAGAGGCGGAGCTAACTGGATGGCTCTCAGCCCGTAGGGCCTTCGACAGTTGAGTACAGGGTGCTGTTCTGGCAGCAGAGCACATCATGCTTGAAGAAGACTGGCAAACCGGTTACAACGCAGAAGTTTCAACGGAGCGCTGTAGGCGTCTAAGAAAATGGCAAATGGTTCAAATGGCTCTGAGCACTATGGGACTTAACATCTGTGGTCATCAGTCCCCTAGAACTTAGAACTACTTAAACCTAACTAACCTAAGGACATCTCACACATCCATGCCCGAGGCAGGATTCGAACCTGCGACCGTAGCGGCCACGCGGTTCCAGACTGTAGCGCCTTTAACCGCTTGGCCACACCGGCCGGCTCTAAGAAAATGAAAGCCGTTGTATTCGGGAGGAACTTGAATTCTATTAGTTCTAATACACCTGTCAAACAACTGAGTGCACTGTTTTCTTTGTTTACATCAGCCAAACCCGTCGAAGCTCTACAGTACTTCCTACGACCAAACTAACAAACGAAAATCCATCTATTTTATAAATTGCTGGACACGCATACAGGAGGACAATGGTTCGACTCACCGTTTGTTATACAGATTTAATTTACGTTAAACGGTGAATTTTCTTCATTCTTCTTTCCTTTTCCTACTTTATAACTTCATGTAAATCACTCAGTGCTAATTACACGAAGGCATATACAGATACACGTACGATACGTCACATTAAAAGTACAGTCCAAAGCCGCCCTTCATCAGTGTCTCCCTAGAATTCTATGGTACAGGAGAAACTAACATTGCATGACAAGTAAAATTGGGACAGTTAATTGGAAATTTGTGGCAAGGTCTTATGGGACAAAAATGTTGAGGTCATCGGTCTCTAAGCTTACTCACTACTTAATCTAAATTACACTAACTTACACTAAGGGCAAAACACACACCCATGCCCGAGGAAGGACTCGAACCTCCGACGAAGGGAGCCGTGACAAGGCGCCCCAGACTGCTCGGCTACATTTAATAAAATCTGTATACCAACATGTAGCACCGCACCACTGAGGCCTTTACACTGTGGTAAGCTTCTCATTCCACTTTTGCGATATCTCGTTGTAATACCTGTTTACTGCATGAAAATTGAAATTAACATGGCACTTAATGAGACTACCTAGCAATTCACGGCTCTAGATATGTGACATTTTAAGTGACCATTGGAAAGCTCATAAAAAGGCGTTTTGTTTCCGACCACCTTCGTAGTCAGTGAGAAAACATTTATGAATGATATTTTTTCAAGCAGCTGCGCTCATGATTACTGATTCTGCTTTTTATTCTTTAAGAAAGAACAGTGACACGTAGGTTAGATTACAAGCTTTCAGAATGACCAGCGTGAAACTGCACTTCATTGGACAGTTTCGAATCATCAACTAATTTTAGCCTAAACGGCTTGTAATCCGTCCAGCACCCTCGGGTATTTTAACGACACATGTGACCTAAGGTCCTATAAGTTCCAGAAAAGGCATCAATTCCGAAGAATAATTTGATCAAAAGAATGGCAGTGGTCGTACTCTTGATCGCTAAGGCACGAATAATATATTGCCAACAACGACCGAAAACAAAGTGTGTAATCAAGGAGGACGTCGGAAAAGTGCAAGGAAGGGCAGCTCGTTTCGTGTTATCGCGCAATATGTGTGAGAGTGTCACAGATACGATACACGAGTTGGGGTGGCAGTCACTGAAGCAAAGGCGGTTTTCTTTGCGGCGAGATCTATTTAAAAAATTTCAATCACCAACTTTCTCCTCCGAATGCGAAAATACAGGGTGATTCAAAAAGAATACCACAACTTTAAAAATATATATTTAATGAAAGAAACATAATATAACCTTCTGTTATACATCATTACAAAGAGTATTTAAAAAGGTTTTTTTTTCACTCAAAAACAAGTTCAGAGATGTTCAATATGGCCCCCTCCAGACACACGAGCAATATCAACCCGATACTCCAATTCGTTCCACACTCTCTGTAGCATATCAGGCGTAACAGTTTGGATAGCTGCTGTTATTTCTCGTTTCAAATCATCAATGGTGGCTGGGAGAGGTGGCCGAAACACCATATCCTTAACATACCCCCATAAGAAAAAATCGCAGGGGGGTAAGATCAGGGCTTCTTGGAGGCCAGTGATGAAGTGCTCTGTCACGGGCTGCCTGGCGGCCGATCCATCGCCTCGAGTAGTTGACGTTCAGGTTTCATAACTAACCTTTTTCGTAGGACTCTCCACACAGTTGATTGTGGAATTTGCAGCTCTCTGCTAGCTCTGCGAGTCGATTTTCCTGGGCTGCGAACAAATGCTTGCTGGATGCGTGCTACATTTTCATCACTCGTTCTCGGCCGTCCAGAACTTTTCCCTTTGCACAAACACCCATTCTCTGTAAACTGTTTATACCAACGTTTAATACACCACCTATCAGGAGGTTTAACACCATACTTCGTTCGAAATGCACGCTGAACAACTGTCGTCGATGCACTTCTGCCGTACTCAATAACACAAAAAGCTTTCTGTTGAGCGGTCGCCATCTTGGCATCAACTGACGCTGACGCCTAGTCAACAGCGCCTCAAGCGAACAAATGTACAACTAAATGAAACTTTATAGCTCCCTTAATTCGCCGACAGATAGTGCTTAGCTCGGCCTTTCGTCGTTGCAGAGTTTTAAATTCCTAAAGTTGTGGTATTCTTTTTGAATCACCCTGTATTTTGTTGACACTCACCTACTCAGGGAGAAATGATCATCATAATAAAATAAGAGAAATCAGAGCTCGAACGGAAAGATTTAGTTGTTCCTTTTTCCCACGCGCCATTCGAGAGTGGAATGGTAGAGAAATAGTATGAAAATGGTTCGATGAACCCTCTGCCAGGCACTTAAGTGTGAATTGCAGAGTAGCCATGCATATGTTAAAGTAGATGTAGAAGTTCATTAATTTAGTGTTGCGGTAGTTAGCTAAGTTTGTGATTACTTACGCCACTGAAATTTACTGAAATATTAATTACTGAGTGGTATTATAGGGTCGACAGCTCATGCTTAAGCAAAAGTTATGAAATTAAACACGTTTGATTGCAACTGATATTACTCGTACGTAACAACTACTACCATGCGTTTAGGCGGTTTCAGTAAATACACACTTGGAGGCTCAAATGATAATGTCACTAAAATAACATAAATGAAAATTAGCCATTACTGAAATGAAAACTTTATGAACATGGGAAACCAATTCTTACTTAATAGATAATGTGACACACATTGAGCAACTTCATTTGCGATAATGCTGAACGTTGTCAGATTTTGTGAAGCAATACCTAAGAATACTCAATATTCCATGGCATTTTTATAACAATTAGGTTCAACATTATTTCATTAAATAGAAGCAATCAATTTAGACAACGCCAAAATCACGGTAGTCAAGTCCACATAATAAATTTCTAGAACATACAAAAAATATAAACACTTTCTGTAAATCATAATAAATAACTTCATTTTGCCAGTATTTTTAGCTACATGTAAACTGCACTAAATTTCTTTCTAAAATAGTTGTAGAAAGCAGTTAACGTAGTGCAGTGAAATAATGACTTCAGTTACTTATTACTATCTCTCTTTCCATGAAATGGCAAAATTTAAGTTTTAATTGCAAGAACATTTAGATCGTTTTTAGTCACATAATACGTCTTTTGCTAATGTGTCACTGGTAATAATGATTGTAGGAAAGGGTGTCACTGATGTTGATCTCTTGAGACAATTTTTAACTCGAAGAAATTTGCTGGCAGATTAAAACTTTGTGCCGGCCCGAGACTCGAACTCGGGACCCGAAGTAGAGTCTCTGTCCGGCACACACTTCTGATCTGCCAGGAAGTTTCATATCAGTGCACACTCCGCTGCAGAGTGAAAGTTTCATTCTGAAATCATTAACACTAAATCGTTTTTGTAGTTTACGCGAAAGCACTACAGTGTTCGGAAGTACTGAATCTACGACCCAGGCAAGTGTTTTACAATACTACGCCACTAAATGGCACGGTCTTACAGTACGATTAGTAACGAGAAATCTGTATTAACTTTGGCCACGCTGTGCTCTTCATCCAACCATCCATTTTAGCAGTTCCTCTTGATTAAACCTTGTGTTGTGATCCATATAAATGCCCGCTCATCAGTTTACAAAGCCTTGCCGCACTTTGGGTACAACACCGCCAATGGACTTAATTGTGCACGGTAGCACAGCCAGCTTGCGTATTTTCTCGACTGCTATAAGCTTGCAGCTCATTGTACTCTCTGTCTGCATGAGTCCACATCCCACAGATATTAGTGACCTGCTCCTAATAACGTCTTTGTAATCTCGCATGGAGTATAAATATCTATAGAGGGAACATTCGGATGACCGGAATGAGAATTCTGTCCGAAACATCTGCTGCAGCTCAAATCACGTGATTTTGGGACGGTGCGTTTTATCCCGTATAGCGATTAGCGTATTTTGAATCTTATTACTTCGCTGCTACATATACATCACTGTCAGAAGTACCCTGAAACTTTGCATATGCGTTTTACAGACATGTTAAGAATTTGATACCAAGAACTGAAGTTGGCTTAAAAATGTGAAGAGAAATAGTATTGGGTTTTCTCGCTGCACTAAATTTCAGATTCCTCTTTATTTACGTTTTTTCTGTAACATGATAAGAAGTGAGAATCAAAAATATTTTTGACTTTCACTATTGCTCTGATTCATATTTTCAAGTCTCTTCTGATTAATTAGGTACTTTAGAATGCAGTATTTTAGGAAACTACTCATGCAGAAATAGTTATACACGCAAGGGTTTGAGAGACTGTATAAACTGGAGGAAATTAATCACTTTCATATAAAAATTTTACCTGCATATGAACACAGTAGCAATATGTGTACACATACTGAAAGTTTACTCAAACTCATCTGCAAATTTATCTAGTGTTTGTCTTTAAACACAAGACCATAAAATCATAGAACTATACTTGCAGTACTAGACTTTATAGTACTGTGTCTCGATATATTTCAACAAACAAAGTACCACAAATCGGTATGAAATCTGCCATTACACTTTTGTTGTACATACCTATGAAAAGTAATACGCCGTTTCGCATAGTTCTCTTTACATCCGTAGCAACGCCAAAACTGTACCATAGCTGTTAGTAAACCTCACACGTGCAGAAACGTATATAAAACCAGGTGAATGCATGTAATCTTAAAGTTTCACTATTACCGCAAATTGTAGAGGAGCAGCTTCTTCCCAAAATCACGTGACTAGCCCGGTATGGTGTTGAGAACATGCGCAGTAGGTTGTGGTCACCCCATAAGTATACATACTCTATAGATTCTATCAGAGTACATGGATTCTACATAATGCAAGGTCCTTATATCGCCAGAGTGTCTACTACATTCCTTTATAATACTGATTTTCCATACTGTACGTATTTTACATTCCTACAACTAATGATCATTGACAAGCAGATAATAAAATACATACATCTGTATTGAGAAAATGTCATGAAGGTTGCAGAATTAAATTAAACAAGGCTTTTATTATGAGGTACTGTGTAGTAGTGCTGTAGGGTGAAATTGAAAATGTATCGGGGAAAAACGAGCATACAGGATTCAAATACGTCTCATATTTCCATAGGAGATAGTACAAGTCAACACAAAAAAACGCTATAAACACGACGCGAGTTGCGAAAACTATCTCAGAAAATCCGTTCCAACTTTCCGGGTACGACATTCAATTTAAGTCTGCAAGATCCTGCGACGAGTTATACTCCATTTTCGACAGTCAGTTGTGAACAATGGTGAATTCCACCGTTGAAACATAACATGTAGCAGGGCCAACGTCCATGAGGCAGGCGATTGAATTCCGACCAGTGGTTCGATGTTTGCTCAGTTTAGCATACTATGCCGTCTGTGTGATTTTGACTATAAAAGTTTGATGTAGGTTTCTCACATTAACACAATGATGGGAATTCGATAAAACCAAAGAAGACTATTTTGTTTAGTAAGATTGCGGTTTCGGTCAGTTTTACAGGTGAAATGATGTGAGGTCTATAGCTGTTTAAGAACAACAACAATGCGAGGTATTATTCATGTATGTGTAGTGCTCCAGAAAGAAGACATCGTTAAGATTATGTAATGTAGCCTCGTAAATACGAGCTGGTGAATTTCCAACTACGTGACTGAGGCGTGAACCGTGTTGATGGTTCACAGACGTCCTTCCACGAAACGCTAGTATCAAGACAGGAAACATTATGAGCCACTTAACTATTCCTCCTGCAGTATTCGTCAACCTGATGATGGTGATTGTAAAAGAAAGGCAGATAAGACAGGGCTACAAAAACATACGCAGAGCGAGTAAATATATCGAGTTTCGGTTTTCTCTAAACTTTTACTGACAACGTGGCGAATTTTGTGAAGTAAGCATATTCACTACCTGAAAAATGTTAATCATGTAGAAAGTGAGGGGGGAAACGAAATGAAACTTTACAGCTTGTAACGTGGGCGTGGGGCACACGATACTCATTAAAGCCTGTACTATGGTAAGCTGGCGGGCTTCACCTTATGAGAAAGGATTTTTGTATAGAAATTGACCGCGAGTACCTGAATGGAGGCAAATCAGACTTACACCCACTCTGTAATAACAATGATACGTCAAGCAAGTCCGAAATGCAACTACACGTCAGGATGGACAAGAAACAACACAGAATAGCTACCAATTTGCTAATAATACGGTCGCCAGCCTCATTAGGCATTAACTGAGTTTCTTCCCTGTTGATGTACGTTCATACAAAACAACACGTAATAACACTGCATAATATGGTAAATTTTAGAACCAGAAAATCTACTGAACTGATAATTTAACTTTCTGTACTAATATGGATAAACCATAAATACATAACATTACAATATAATGTTTACTACAAAACTTCGTACTGTCTATTGATCTGATTAAAATCGGGCATAGGTTAGCCCAGAAATAGCACTATCGAAACACACATACAATGTCAATTTTGATAAAGGTAAAACACTGATAAATTTTGGTTTCTATTTTGGCTTTGACTTTGCTGGTCAAATCAGTTTAGAAAACTTCAGAATTCAAATGAATAAAAAGGGGGGGGGGACCCTGAAACTGTTATGATCACTGTATTAAAACAATTAATTACTGAAATCATTATGCCCTCAAGATTTCCAATATATGATTTACTACTCTTTTTGTCTTATTTCCTGCTCATTTAAATACCATTATACCTGTCTCGAAATAATTAAGTTTCATTACTAAATCAATATCAAAATTATCTTCCCACTTTGTCAGACCTTTGTTATTCGTCTATTAGTTCATTAACAAAAAAATTCTTTAAACACCATTCTAACATAGCTAGGTCTGCAGGTAATTATTATTAACACAAACTTTAATTTTTCATCTCGGGACACTCGGATTGCACAACATTTGGAAAGGACCCTGTCTAGGTTAGTTGTGAGGATAATTAAATGATAGGACAGTTCTGGTAAAATTTAAGTTGTTATTGAATAGTATGGAACAAAAGTAACACTGGTCCACACGAATACAGTACTAAAATATTCAACCTGCTTGTATCGATGCGGCGGTTGGCGGCCGGCGAGATGGCGAGGCACAGAGCGCACATACAACCACAGCAATGGCTCTTGATGTATCGGCACTTTACTTCTTCATAGCGTCGCAATACATTTAGTGCCTATGGAATTTTGCCATGCTGTATAGGCGTCGGAACGGCATATCCGAGGCCCAATGAAACTACGTCTTCCAGGAGAGCCTTCTCGATCCAGAAAGTGTTGCTCAGACCAATGCCCAACTCCGACTACTACTGCTGAGCCCGTTATGCCGTGCGCATTTTCCCGCGCTCGCCTGCCATCCACCTTTTACCGCTCCCTTACAAGCCGGGTATTCACCCGAGGTTTTGCATTCTACATATCCTAATACATTGCCGACATATGGACCAGACGCACAATTACAACTTTAACATCTTACAACAGTTACAACATTTGTTACACTTCAATTCTATTACAATATTGCTTGAAATTTGACAAACATTAATATTCACATCGAAAATTGTTTACAGTTTCTTTAACATGATGGCATGAAAAAAAAAAAAGAAATGAAATCAGAACATCGATTACACTAATTTATCGAAAAATCAGAAAAAAATTATTATATGTACAATAGTACAGCGTTGTTCTTGTTACAAGCTTGAGAGAATGTATGAAGCTTCTCAATGTTTACAAAATCTGGTGAAATATACAAAGGAATTGGCAGAAAGAGCCCTCTAACCAGTATGCTGTTGCGCCCCCTTCAGTCTGGATGCATGCTCCGATTCCATTGGGAAACGGGTTATGAAGCCACTGCAAAGCACTCCTGAGGCAACTGTTGTAAATGATTCTTGACATACTAGGTACGTTCACGAGGTGGGAGTTCTCGTCCAAACTAGTCCCACAAATGGTCTATGGCGGAAGAGTCTGGAGATCTTGCTGACCACGGAAGTACCTCAGCACCACGCAGACAGTGCATAGAGACATGCGCCGTGTGTGGACGAGCATTGTCCTGTTGAAAAGTGGCAGCACGCTACTGTCGAGTGACAGGCAACACACGGCGACGCAGGATGTCCGCGATGTAACGTTGCGCCGTCAGTTCCCTCAATCACTACCAGCCGTGGCCTGAAGACATCCCCATGACATCAGGATTAACACTGCTGTGCCCCCACCAACACACTGGAAGAATGGGACCTCTATCCAGGTCGCCGCCATACTCGCCGACTATCGAATGGTTCAAATGGCTCTGAGCACTATGGGACTCAACATCTGAGGTCATCAGTCCCCTAGAACTTAGAACTACTTAAACCTAACTAACCTAAGGACATCACACACATCAATGCCCGAGGCAGGATTCGAACTTGAAACCGTAGTGGTCGCGCGGTTCCAGACTGAAGCGCCTAGAACCGCTCGGCCACACCGGCCAGCTGCCGACTATCATCATCTGGGCAGTGCAGAATCTCGGTTCATTACTGAACAGAGTGCGAAGCCATCCATCAGCAGTCCATGCCTCCCGGTCAAGGCACCGCTCAAAACGCAGCTGTCTGTAGCCAACACGTCAGATGGTAATTTCCTCTTCCAGCTAATGCTGGCCTCCAGTCAATGGTACAGGAAGGCACAGAATGAGGCAGTGAGTCCACCACTTGTTTTCAGATGGCTGGTGCAGATGTGAAGGGGGTACGGTGTGCTTGGTGTACAACAAGGAGATGCTGTGTTGTGGTGGAATACCGGGTCGCTGTCACATGCGAATGCCACAGATCTGGATATTGCACGATTCAACCAGCCAGCCAAATAGAGATGGCCAAAGAGGTCCCTTCCACACGCTAGCAGGTGCTCCAAATGAAGATGTGCAATGAGGCCCTCTTATACACTCTGGCAGGTTCTCCAAATAGAGACGCCCAATGAGGTTCCTTTCACACACACTCTAGCACGTGCTCCAAATGGAGATGTGCAATGAGGTTCCTTTCACACTCTAGCAGGTGCTCCAAATGGAGATGTGCAATGAGGCCCTCTTATACACTCTGGCAGGTTCTCCAAATGGAGATGCCCAATGAGGTTCCTTTCACACTCTAGCAGGTGCTCCAAATGGAGATGTGCAATGAGGTTCCTTTCACACTCTAGCAGGTGCTCCAAATGGAGATGTGCAATGAGGCCCTCTTATACACTCTAGCAGGTGCTCCAAATGGAGATGCCCAATGAGGTTCCTTTCACACTCTAGCAGGTGCTCCAAATGGGGATGCCCAATGAGGTCTCTTTTACACTCTGGCAGGTGATGATGACGGTGTTTCAAACAAATATTCTTCACAGTGATCATGCAACATCTGACGATGTTCACACCACTTTCGTTCAAACTACCAGGTGTTGTAACAACAGAGACAACAGTGACACACTTCGATGGCTATTTTACCTGTCACTGAGAACTACAGCTCTAATCACTACATACCCGGTGTTTGCACTTACATCCAACCATGCCCTGTGTGCTTCACTTTTTTCGTCAGGCAGCGTACTTTACCATTTGTTGCTACCGACTTATGACAGCAATTTTTAATGGAAGTTGTTCTCTTCTGAGTGAATTTGAAAAGCCTTTTATTTGTAATGGAAATTCAACCTTTTTTCGTGGTATTGGAAAGACGTCTCGAAGAGGACCTCAACCACATATAATGTGTGCAAGTTATCCTAAGAGAAACGAGATGACACCGCCGCAAACCACTGGTCCGCCGCCAGGAGAAGAGGTCAGAGGACAGGCCTCCCCACCGTACCAAATGAAATGTAAGCACTTGCGTTGCTGAGAGAGTAGTTTGCTACTTAAAGCATGGACTGTAGACACGTGACGGCTGCGGCAACGAGCACAATTGGTCTAATTAGCTAAACTTCAGAGTGGTCGTATTGTGGGTAGCTGCACGTTGGATGCTCCTCTTAAGAAGCTTCCACACGTTGGACGAGAAGCGCCACACCTGTGTTTCCGTTAGTTCAGGTGGGCCAAGAAAAGGCCCCTGTCCCTTGTCTTGGTTTCAGAAGCCATTCAATACCGCACGGTGGCCACAGCACAGATTAGGGTCAATGCATCCAGAGTGCTAGCTAGTCATGAGCAACAGTCTTTGGGAAGATGTGCTACAAACAAGTGTTTCACTCACCTGGCTTCTCCACATATCACTGGAGCCTTAAATGCGAGAGTGACGCGGAAGTCGCAGCTAGAGGAATTTTGAGAGTGGGTTTCACCTTGGCGTCAGCGTTTACCGTTTGCAAATTCGGTGCTGAGAAGGAGAACGGCGGCGGAGTGTATCAGGCTGGGCCTATTCGACAGTTTGGCTCTTCGTATTATTGCAGTAGTAATGATGCACTATCTGACCAAGAGTATACGGTCACCCCTATGTGGTGCCCCGCAGATCACTAAATGTCACTCGCCAATGTAAAAAAAGGAGGGGAATACTGTGTGTCAGTAGAGAAACAATAACAGGGAAATGGGTCGTCCGGGAGAGCTCAGTGGCTTAGAATGTGGAGCAGTTACTGGATGTTATCTGAGAAACAAATTCATGAGGGACATTTCAAGCCGGCCGCGGTGACCGTGCGGTTCTAGGCGCTGCAGTCCGGAACCGCGGGACTGCTACGGTCGCAGGTTCGAATCCTGCCTCGGGCATGGATGTGTGTGATGTCCTTAGGTTCGTTAGCTTTAGGTAGTTCTAAGTATAGGGGACTGATGACCTAAGATGTTAAGTCCCATAGTGGTCAGAGCCATTTAAACCATTTTTGGACATTTCAATGCTTCTAAACCTGCCAATGTCGAATGTTGGTGATGTGACTGTGAATTGGAAACGCAAAGGAACAAGCACAACGAAACTAAGACCAGACACATCTCATGCCCTCACGAACAGGAACCGACGAGTATTGAGCAATGTGGTTGTGATAAATCACATGTCAGCAACGGAGGGAATAATTCGTGAGTTGCAAAGCGTTACCACCAGTCCAGCTAGTACAGTAAATGTACGTAGGTGGTTAAATAAATGCTCGAGCAGCTCCTCATAAGCCACATACACGGTCCAGTCACGTTAACGTGGCCACAGCCTATGTTCGATGTCAACGTGTAATACACATACACAGACGGCAGGTGGCAGCAGTAGTAGTGGAGGGGATATAAAATCGTGTTGGGGAGGGCGCCAGAAACAGTCCGGCCGTTGTCGTAATGTCGAATGTTTTCAGAGTGATAGTATCAACAGCAATTGAGAGATATACATCACATAAATTAATAAGTGATGCAACTGATCCACCATGGTACACAAAACGGGTCAGATCGTCGATGGAGAAGCAACGAGAAAAGCATACCAAATTTAAAAGAACGCAAAATTCCAAAGATTGGCAAAGTTTTACAAAAGTTCGAAATACAGCGCGTACTTCAATTCGAGATGGTTTTAATAATTTCGAAAACGAAATTCCGTCTCGAAATCTGGCAGAAAACCCAAAGACATTCTGTTCATACATAAAGCACGCCAGTGGCAAGACGCAATCAATACCTTCACTGCGCGATATCAACGGTGAAGTCACTGATGACAGTGCCACTAAAGCAAAGTTATTAAACACGGATTTCCGAAACTCCTTCACCAAAGAAGACGAAGTAAATGTTCTTGAATTCCAACAAGAACAACTAAGAAGATGAGAAATATAGAAGTAGATATTCTCGGTGTAACGAAGCAGCTGAAATCAACAAAGGCAACGCATCCGGTCCAGATTGTATACCAGAAAGGTTCCTCTCAGAGCATGCTGATAAAATAGTTCCACATTTAGCAATTATATACAAGCAGTCGCTCACACAAAGATCCGTACCTAAAGACTGGAAAATTGCACAAGTAGCACCGATACCCAAAACCGGAAGTAGAAGTAATCCGCTGAATTACAGGCCTATATCACTAAAGTCGATTTACAGTAGCGTTATGGAACATATACTGTATTCGGACATTATGAAGTACCTCGAAGAAAACGATCTATTGACCTGTAGTCAGCACGGATTCAGAAAATATCGTTCTTGCGAAACACAACTAGCTCTTACTACTCATGAAGTAATGAGTACTATCGACAGGGGATGTCAAATTGATTCCATATTTTTAGATTTCCAGAAGGCTTTCGACACCGTTCCTCACAAGCGTCTTCTAACCAAACTGCGTGCCTAGGGAATATCGCCTCAGTTGTGCGACTGGATTCGTGATTTCCTGTCAGAAAGGTCACAGTTCGTAGTAACAGACGGAAAGTCATCGAGTAAAACAGAAGTAATATCCGGCGTTCCCCAAGGAAGTGTTACAGGTCCTCTATTGTTCATCATCTGTACTAACGACATAGGAGACAACCTTAGTAGCCGTCTTAGACTGTTTGCAGATGATGCTGTCATTTACTTGCAAAATGATTTAGATAAGATATCTGTATCGTGCGAAAAGTGACAACTGACCCTGAATAAGGAAAATTGTGAAGTTATTCACATGAGTACTAAAAGAAATCGCTAAATTTCGATTACGTGGTGAGTCACACAAATCTGAAGCCTGTAAATTCACCTAAATACTTAGGGATTACAATTACATATAACCTAAATTGGAACGATGACATAGATAATATTGTGGGTAGAGCAAAGCAAAGACTGCGATTCATTGGCTTGTTGCACCTTCTAAGTCTACTAAAGAGACTGCTTACACCACGCTTGTCCGCCCTATTCTGGAGTATTGCTGTGCGGTGTGGGATCCGGATGAGATAGAATTAGCGGATGTCATCGAAAAAGTTCAAAGAAGGGGAGCTCGCTTTGTATTATCGCGAAATAGGGGAGATAGCGTCACAGAGATGATAGGTGAATTGGAGTCGCAATCATTAAAACAAAGGCGTTTTTCGTTGCGACGGGATCTTCTCATGAAGTTTCAATCACCAGTTTTCTCCTACGATTGCGAAAAGATTCTGTTGGCACGCAACTACATAGGGATAAATGATCATCACGATAAAATAAGAGAAATCACGGCTCGCACAGAAAAATTGAAGTGCTCGTTTTTCCCACTCGACGGTCGAGAGTGGAACGGTAGAGAGACAGCTTGAAGGTCGTTCATTGAACCTTCTGCCAGGCACTTTACTGTGAATAGTAGAGTAATCACGTAGATGTAGATGTAATGCGGACACGAAACGATTTACCTGACGTGGAGAAGGCCATGATCATTGGCTTTCAAATGGTTCAAATGGTTCTAAGCACTATGGGACACCTGAGGTCATCAGTCCCCTAGAACTTAGAACTACTTTAACCTAACTAACCTAAGGCCAACACACACTTCCATGCCCGAGGCAGGATTCCAACCTGCGACCCTAGCAGTAGCGCGGTTCCGGACTTAAGCGCCTAGAACCACTCGGCCACCGCGGCCAGCCATTTGGCTTTCACGCCAAGAGTGGTGGCATTACCGAAACGGCTAAGTGTGTAAACCATTCGTGTGCTGTCGGTGGTTGGCAAAATGGCGCTGTAGAAAACCGGCAGCCGGCCGGTGTGGCCGTGCGGTTCTAGGCGCTTCAGTCTGGAACCGCGTGACCGCTACGGTCGCAGGTTCGAATCCTGCCTCGGGCATGGATGTGTGTGATGTCCTTAGGTTAGTTAGGTTTAAGTAGTTCTAAGTTCTAGGAGACTGATGACCACAGCTGTTAAGTCCCACAGTGCTCAGAGCTATTTGAACAAAACCGGCGCCGAATATACTATGGTGCATCGCGTTCCACAGACGACAGGGGTTAACCACGGCTGCGGAGACGTGTAAAGGAGAACGTACTCGCTGTTGTTGAGCGGCCGGCCACCCAGATGAACGGAGAGGCTGCTAACAGTGTTTCCTCAACGACCATCCGCCGAATGTCGCTACGTCTGGGTCTCCGCCGGAGGCGCCTAATTCACACACCTGTACCGACCGCTGTTCGTCGACGACGAAGCCTGGAGTTTACACGCGAATGCTGCAGCTAAACGTCCACCGTGTGGCGACATGTGACCTTTGCAGACGAATCACGGTTTATGCTCCCTCGGATAGATGACCGATGGCGTGTTCGGCCCCGCAACAATCACTGGAAATGTCCAGGCCGGAGGAGGCAGTGCTAGTCAGACACTTAGCTAGTTAGCTACATGTCGCATGGATCCTACGAACGATTTTTTACCGGCCAACAGTTCCTCAGTGGAATAGAACGAGGTGTCGTGGAAAAATGATTTTAAATTAGATTTAAAAGTTGCTTCGCTGCCTGTCAGACATTTTATGTTATTGGCCAACAGATCAAAAAATTTTATTGCTGCATACAGAACTCCTCAGCCACTGACGGATTTAACATTGGTTATTAAAGGTCACTTTTTCGTCTGCAATTGTAGGTGTAATATATCACTGTTCTTCTCAAATTGTCATGGTTTGCTTGTGAAAACACGTATCGTGAAGGAACAGTTATGGTCTGAGCAATGTTTTCGTGGCATTCTCTTGAGTGGTCTCGTCATTTTGTAAGGCACACTGGATCAACACAAGGCTGCATCTATTCTTGGGGACCACGATTACTCCTACATGCGGTTTGGTTTTCTTCAGCATGATGGCATGTACCAGCAGGACAATGCAAGATGTCACACCGCTCTCAGTGTAGGTGCGTGGTTCGAAGAGCTTTCTTTCTTTCTTTAGTTGGTGCCTGGTCCTGCAGTTCTGCAGGGTAGGCACGGTTAGGACGCATGTGACAAGGTTAATTTTAAGGGGTGGCTGGATGCCCTTCCTGCCGCCACCCCGTACCCCCCCCCCCCCCCGTACCCCTCCCTACATGGATGGAATAAATGTACCCCAGCTCTACGTGTCTAGCGTAAGCCATGGAATAGTGTGAACGGGTTCACATGTCTGCGAATCTTGTAACTGAAGCGGAACGTGGGGACCAGCCCGGTATTCCCCTTGCGGTATTTGGAGAACCGCCTCAAACCACATCCAGGCTGGCTGGGACACTGGCCGACGTCAGTGATCCGCCGGGCGGATTCGATCTGGGGCCGGCGCGCCTACCCGAGTCCAGGAAGCAGAGCATTAGCGCTCTCGGCTAACCTGGCGGAATGTGCGTGGTTTGAAGAGCACCAGGAAGAATTTACTGTACTCTCCTGACCACCAGACTCCCCGAATTGAAACCTACTCGAGAACCTGTGGGATCACCCTTAATTGCTTTACGTTGCTTTATGTACACTTATTCATTTGGTCACTGTTATTAATTATTTTCATTGTTGTATCTGTAGCACCGATGATAGCTGTTTTGCAGTTGAAATCGATTTGCAAAAGTGAATGAATAAAACATGGTTTTGCGACTGGTTGCTGCATATTTGGTAGTTTGATGGAGCGTGTATGCCTGTGGTCTGTACTAAGCGACCCTTAAGGGAGAGTAGAGAGCGACGCCACCAGACAGTGGACAACTTGAAATGAGTCATCTGGAGTGGGGTATCACGTTCTACTCTGTGGTAATCCGATGGAAGGGTTTCAGTTTGGAAAACGCCTAGGGAACGTTACCTGCCATGATGTGTAATGCAAAGTGTGGACAATGCAGATGTTATGGTATGGCAATGTTTTCTGGGTTCGGGTGTGGTCCCCTTAGTGCACTTACACGGTGACAATTATAGAACTATACGAAAAAAATAAAATTAGTTATAAACTTCGACGTGCACGCACTTCATTGAACAGGCAAACATCGCTACAGTTATTAGGATTTAGGTTATCACATGTTCGGTATGCCTGAAATTGGTGACGAGGTGTCGCAGACGAATAGCGAAATTCTGCATGACGCGCTGAAGTGTCGGAACATCGATGGTGGCGATGGCCTCCTGAATGGCTCCAGAATGAGATTTTCACTCTGCAGCGGAGTGTGCGCTGATATGAAACTTCCTGGCAGATTAAAACTGTGTGCCCGACCGACACTCGAACTCGGGACCTTCACCTTTCGCAGGCAAGTGCTCTACCAACTGGAACAACACCTAGTCGAAATCAAAGTCACTTTGGATAACGGGATGGAATCATCTTCCAAAACCTTCTCGTACCGTACGGTAGTCACCGTGCCATCAAGGAATATCGCACCGATCATTCCGTGACTGTACACTGCACACCACACAGTGATTCGTTGATGGTGAAGAGATCCTGGATCACAAAATGCGGATGTGCCAATTTTACTTACTGACGAATGCTCCGCGGCCAACCGTGCCGTTTGAACGTCCTAACGCAAAACATTGAGAAGTTATGACGATTTTATTCCATATAGTTCAATAGTTGTCACCCTGTAAGTAAAAGGCTACATTCAGATGGACATCACATTTTGCAGGATTGTGTACTGCGTACAGTAGAGGAACAGTTGGGAGACGATGACTTACTGTATCACAATGACAGTGCACCCTGCCACAAGGTAGCGCCTGTGAGACAATGACGCTCCTCTAGTGGACTGGCCTACCCGGAGTCCCGACCTGAACCCACTGTAACTCCTTTGGAATGAGTCGCTCCAGACCACAGCGTCCGTCAACACCACCTTCCCTGATTGCGGTTTTTGAGGAAGAATGGGCTGTGTTCCTCCACAGGCAGTCAGGCATCTCACTGAAAGTGTGGTCAGCAGAGGTCAAGCCGTCACAAACGCGAATAGTGAACACACACTCCATTGACGTTCACTACTAAGTGTCCACAGGCTTTTAATCTGATAGCGTATTATTCCTCTCCCTATTGCTCCAGGTCAAACTGGTGATTATTTTGCAGTCAACTGGTTAAAAAAGTTCTAATAAACGAACACTGGTGTTTCAGACCACCACCATTATTAATTTTTGTTCGTCTGTCATCCAACGGGTGACAAATATTCACATTACACAACAATACACGGGGCACCGTGTTCTGCAACTAAAGCTTTGTATACTGAAATACTAGATAGTGTGTATGTTCCCAACGAGGATAAATGACTTCATTTTGCACTTAGAGTCCGTCATGTTATGTTCAGGTATTAACTTCACAGCTAAATACTGGCAACGCGGGGAGCTCATGCCCCCCCCCCCCCCCAACCATCACACGAACGAGGGACCCCGGCGACATCGCTCGCAATCGGTCTTTCGCTCTGACCCCATCACACAGTTGAAATTTACCAAGCAATGTCAACCAGTGTTTTGAACACTACTCTAGACAATTTGCTATGCAGAACGACGAGAGTGGTCAGAAACAGTCTTGTCAGTCTCGTAAGTGTTGCAGGGGAGGTTGTGAAGAAAAAACTCGATATGTTGTGCGTTTACGAGTTATTTGGCATTGTAATTAGCCAGTCAGGTTGCCGCCTACGGAAAATTAAAGTAGCCTGCCAGAGACACTGTCGCCAAAGTTGTTCTTCCTTTGGTTTCCTCAAATCGAACATACGTAGTTTCTACTCACCTAGCTTGAATTTATCACTGAATAAAACGTTCTCGGGTCAAGAATCGTCTCCCATAGGCACCTACAACACCTATTGCTTTTACTCTACCGAAGATCCACAAAGACGGGACGCCATTCCGCCTTATGGTATCCACCATTGGACCACCAACATACAATCTCCACATGTGGGTCACTGGGAGCATCAATCAAGAATTCTACAGATTTTATCAACTAAATTAATTGTCTTCGACTTAGTGAGGGCGACATTATGATGAGTTTTGATGTGGTGGCGCTGTTTACGAACGTGCCTGCCAGAGGCTGTTTGGACTCGGTATGCCACTTCTTTGTGGGTGAAGTGGGCGAGCTATTTAGGCACTGTTTGATGTCTTCTTACTTTATGTACAACGGCCAGTATCAGGATCAGACGGACGGCGTTGCAATGGGTAGCCCGTTAGCTTCAGCCGTTGCAAACCACGGAGAATTTCGAGGATATTGCATCAGACGCGGTCCGATTAAAGCCTACTTGTTTATTCCGATGCGTCGACGGCACGTTCCCCGTTTGGCCTCATGGACGTGAGAAACTTGACGAGTTCTTGCAACACCTCAACGGCATTAACAGTGACATCCAGTTTACCATGGAAGTAGAAAAACAGGATGCATTGCCCTTCTTGTCCGCCTCAAACGAAATGGATGCCTTGGCCACAGCGTCTACAGAAAACCCACCGACACCGATCTGTACTTGCACGCCATCAGCCGGCACCACCGGGCACAGGAGCGCACTGTTTTTCAAACATCGGTGCATCGTGCAAGAAAGATACCAGGCGCTGATAATCTGCCCCGTGGCCTGAGCCACGCACGCAAGGTCTTCAGGTACAGCGGCTATAGCGTTCATCAAATAAACGATGTGATTTCATGCAAGACTCACAAAGAGACCATTGACGAGGTGCAGGGAAAGAGACTTGCTTCTTTGCCGTTCTGTGGCTCCGTGTCGAGCAAGATAAGCCGCCTGCAGAAAAGATGCAAGATGAACTCGATATCCTGGTCTCCGACGAGAATCCGTCAATTACTGAGACCAGTTAAAGAAGCAGCAGGTCTAAGAACACCTGGGGTTTACGAGATACCTTGAGGGTGTGGCCAGTCTTACATCGGACGAACAGTGCGCACTGTGGAACAACGCAGGAAGGAGCATGAGATATTTTATCGCCAAAGCTACCTCGAGAAATCTGCTTTAGCTGAGCATCTGTCGTGGCTCGCACAGACGGCTTGTGGAATTGTGTCATTAAAGAAGCCATTGAAGTATAAATCACCAGTAACACCGTAAACAGTGACGGTGGCCTGCAAGCTCAGCACCGCGTGGAATCCAGCGATCGTGCGGTAGAAGCGGGCGCGTCGAACGCCGTATATGGCAAGCAGCGAGCACCAGTGACGTCACAGCCGGCAGCTAGTAGTATATAAGGGGCATAGCAGCTGCCGACTGTCAGTCACTCCGCTTCAGAGTGGCCAAGAGTACTTGGTCGAAAACTTGTGCAACTTTAATTACTTGACGCGGTTGCAAACCCGAAAAGGTTTTATTCAGTGTTACCGCCGTGAGACTTCTCATTCTTACATAAATTTATCGTGTCAGAGAAAGGCACATTTTGACTAACTCGTGGAACCATAAATGCGTGTGTTACTACAGTTTCGCGCGTGCAAGTGCTTGAATTTGCGCGTGGAATGAACTGGCTGGCTAACGGCAACGCTAAATAATTTGGAAACAGCGCAACGTATAGACCATTTTTCTTAACGATTATTTCTCAGCACAATCTCCCATGCAATACTCTTGCAAGCTTTTCACACTGTATCTGCCCACCCTGAATAATAAGAGTATGTATGTGTGTCTGATGTACCGTCAAAACTTCGCAAGATAATTTCGTAGCTCCATGAAGCAGGTTTTCGTTTGAAACTGCAGGGGTTAATTATGAAGATATACGTTTTAAAGCTGGGATTTGTTCGCGCCGACATAATAACTTTATGAGTACCGCTGTAACTCCGCCACATCCTCCTGCAGCCCAAAGTGGGTTACATAGTATGGCAGCCCTCCATTGACCATCTATGAAGAAAGTTTGGTTCGGAACTGCAGGAGTTGGGTTCGAAGATATTGGAGTCAAATGAGGGCGTCCCACTAACGGATGTCTTATGCGAAGGGGTGAAGAAGCTTGAAATCGAGAGCCGAAGTGGGAATGGCCTGGTTCCTTCTAGAATGTGGAAGAACGTTCCAAAATGTTATAGAATCTCTCAGAAGACTCGAAAACATTCTAAATCTCCTAGGTAATCCGGAATTAATGGGAAGTGCATTATTTACAAATATAGGAATTTTCGGCAAATGCAAGTTACTCCAAAATCAACTCCAGCAGTTGAAATTAATTCATGTTTTAAGATATCATTTCTTATTCTAATTGAGGATAGCACAGTTAAGAACAAATATGGGAGTTCAGCTTTCCAGTGATGAAGAGGCGAAACACTTCGTCGAAAAGCCCGAACAAATTACTGAAGGCGCTCTCCCAGTTGATTGTGTTACACGCTAAACTGAACTTACAAGTGATTTCTGTATCATTGACAACAGCCAAATAAAGTAGTAGATAATTTTTTCCCGAACATTGTTCAAAGATTACTTATGTTGGTTACATGAAAGATCCTAAGGGCCCGGGTTCGATTCCCGGCTGGGTCGGAGATTTTCTCCGCTCAGGGACTGGGTGTTGTGTTGTCCTAATCATCATCATTTCATCCCCATCGACGCGCAGGTCGCCGAAGTGGCGTCAAATCGAAACACCTGTACCAGGCGAACGGTCTACCCGACGGGAGGCCCTAGCCACACGACATTTCCATTTTTTTTACATGAAAGAACCATTACAGCAGTAAGAAATGAAGTATCTGACGCTATTAATTAAAAAATTCGAAGCAAGAAATGTTCGTAAACAGTTAGCAAACATTATACTTGAAGTAAAAATAATACCAGAAAATTCTTCATTTGTGTGTTCATGTTGTCCGTAATTGCTTTGCAATTCTTGAGGGTGGTTTTGTTCTGACGTTGCAACTACAAAAATGCCTTTTTTTTTCCCCAGAGGCGTTTCGCTTTATTGAGGTGAAGCGTCATCAATGGTCTGTAATGAAGTTATTTACATTTTCATTAGCTTTAAGATCGAAAAACTCTTCTTTAACAATATGTTGGTTTGTACTTACGACGATTTTCGCTTGATTTCCCGATGTAAGATTTTTAACGAAATGTTTTTCGATCTTAAAGCAAATCAAAATGTAAATAACTTAATTACAGACCACTGATGATGCTTTACCTCAATAAAGCGAAACGCGTCTTATGAAAAAAAACCACGCATTTTTTTAATTGCAACGACAGAACTAAAATACCGTCAAGAAAATCAGAAAAGATAAAAGAAAGAATCAGACTCCGCTCATGTGTACAGAACTAATTCTTAAATTCGAAAGACTGTAATTTTTAGTAAGATTAGCAGTTAGAGTCACAACAAATAAGACAAAGACAAACGTTAAGATGTTGCGGTATCAATTTCTCACGCGCGCTTATATGTAATTTGTTCTAGGGATGGGAAACCCAAGGACTATATGTATCTATTCACCAAATAACAAGATGTCAAATGCAGTTCATCAACAAGTAATGCAACAGAAAAAGTTAATTAAGTATGAAATGTAGTGAAAACGGAGCGAAATTTTCTTTCGCCAAGTCATATACAGCTGTATTGGGAGTATGCTGAGATAGTGCAGCGTTATAATTACTGTGTTTAAAGGTTGATTCTACCTACCGCCTGTCACTGTGTTTTGTTTCTGGTGCTACCTTAGGATCCCCTGTGGTGTGTACAGTGATTGTGCGGTCTTAGCTGTTGTGTTTCTGAAGATATGAATGTTTGAAGTGGTCGCTACCACATTGTGGTCACCAGAATATCTTTTATCTCTTTCAGTGGGTATTTTAAGTGAAAAAGCTTGAGATTTAGCCATGTTTTGGAGTTCAAGATCTTAGAATGTTCTAGAAAGTTCCTTTTTTTAAACTTTCTCAAATGTTTTGGAATGTTCTCGGTGTTCTATAAATAAGCGATTGGCGGGGTACTTTATTTCAGATTCGAGTACTGTTGACTACTTCAGTGGATGTGCTTGTACAGGGAGGTATTTTTGAGTATTCGCGAGTACTTTTTCAGGTGGTATAATAACGTTTTTACGAGTTTTTGAACAATCATTTTTACTATGTTCCCGACTGACCATGACCTGAAACGTTCGCAGGAAGCAAATGAAAATAAAAAACATGCGAAGCGGCGCTTTTTCAGTTCGCAATAAATAATAAATTGAATTGAACTTTATTATACTTGTATGGAATTATTTTGTTGGGAACTGTACGTTATGTTATATTACATTTTTCATTGAGGCCAATTGTATTATGTACGTCTTTCGGATATTTATTTCGCAAATAAATTGTATTTTCCTTACTTCTTCTTCCATTTATTAGTATTATAGTCTAAATAAAAGTGTTCGCACAGTGGTTTCACGCTCTAGAGGTGTCTGTAAAAATATTACAGATAGCACTGATGACTTCCATAGCTCTCGTTGTCAGTTGTTTGATGGAGAATTAGATTATTCGAATTCACCAGGGAATTGAGTATGGCTGTAGAATAGGCGTGTCTTAAACATTAAAATTTAAATTTCGACTCGATATTATCTTATTCTGTTTAGAAGTTATAAACTTTAATAATACGTCTAACCGATTGATAAAAAACTCAAATCACCAGCAGGAACTGGTGCTTCCATAGCACTCATTCATATTATTTTTTGTAGCTTTTATGCACAGGGTCGATGGATAGACCGACTTGTATCATTATGGTATGAAACCGCTTTAAATATAGTTAAACTACACGCATCTTCCAAGTTAAATGCACACTTTATTTCTAAAATGCTTGAAGCTATGTTTTGTTACCTTCTTTTAGTTTAGTTAGCGGACATTTTAGTGGATAGCATAAGACGGTTGTTGTAGTAAGTGTACGGTCTGCGCTGTGAATATAGTATATAATGTACACGCTTCCCTTCTAACCTATCTTCTAATGCATAACGGGATCGATAACTTTTGTGGGATAATTCTGAATATACAGTAATACCACAATTTGTGGCACTACCTCCGTTTTCTATTCGCAGTACAATTGTTTGATGTACGAAAACGAGTTAAATACTTGGTACTGATAGATTTAATACCTTTTCAATATCCGGAAACGTTTGGGACATAGTTAAATCTCTTCCTAACTTATAATTGTGATGACACACTCGTCGTTACAATCTGCTAGCTGGTGGAGGACTTATGCATCTCTGTGGTTGGCAATCATCCAATTTAATAAAAAAAAAAGCAGAATGGTGACTGTGGTACAATTTCATGTTTTGAATTCAAATATGTAATGTCTACAGTTCGTCGAAATAGCGCAAAAGCAGATGGCGAAATTGCGTTTAAACTCAATGAGCACGGCACGGTTCCAAATACAAAAATGGCTCTGAGCACTATGGGACTTAACATCTATGGTCATCAGTCCCCTAGAACTTAGAACTACTTAAACGTAACTAACCTAAGGACATCACACAACACCCAGTTATCACGAGGCACAGAAAATCCCTGACCCCGCCGGGAATCGAACTCGGGAACCCTGGCGCGAGAAGCGAGAACGCTACCGCACGACCACGAGCTGCGGACGTTTCAAATACAGTTATAAAATTTGTTTGTGTAAATAATTATGGAAAAAAGTGACAACGGAGATTTCATTTTATTTGCAGTGTATAATACGTTTATAGATTGGTGAATAACTATAAACAAAGCGCGTTTTTTTTTCCTGCGAGTTAAATTTTTGAATGAGTGACTACGCTGAATGCAATGAATATTCTGTATTGAAAACAATTCATACGATGTTTCATCACGAGTTATGTTGATACATGTGCTTCGGGAGAATACATACGTTGTCTAACATAAGGACACAACAAAGAGCTTACATCACCTAGGAAGCCAATAAAACAAAGTAAAATACAATATTACAGTGCCTGCGTTATTCCGAATTACGACACAGCGTTCCTTTAATCATACATGTATGTCCGAAGGACCAGGCACTGCGGAAACTGCAGCCATCACGCATGACATCTGTTGTAGTTCACCAGCTGCCTTTGCTTTTCTATACTTGCACCAAGTATCTGGTGCAAGTGGGCACAAGTTATTTTCAGGGCTGGTATCTGTGGACAGCCTGCGCAAGCATGTTGCCCACACTGTTCTTCTCCTGTGTTCCAAGTCATGTGTGCTTTCTCTAATGATTTCACCATAGTAGTCCTAAAATTCACCGCTAATTTTATTAATTGGATTTCCAGCGTATTTCATACTTTACCATATGATAATTTGGCGTCGGCAAGTATCTTTTTCAGCGTCCGAAATCGAACTTCCGTGCTTTTCTTTAGACGGCATACACATTAAAGCTTTATCATAAGTTCATCATACTGTTTACTTTTTAAAACAGTGTTGAAGGATTTACAGCCTCCAAATCCCTCATACTCCATATATCGAACTCCTACCTCAGACAGTGAGCGATGAATGAAAAATAGCCATAGCTGCTGTCTTCATACTGATACTTGACCTCTCATTTTTCTTAGTGCACATTTTTTCTAGTCATCATCACTTACTAAGGTGCACACCTGGCAATATCTTACCATGATTCGCATTTGTTGCAGTAGCAAATCCATTTCTGGAAGTGTGATCCATTTTCTGTCTTGATCCATCAAATCGCGTATCGAAGTACGATTGAAACGAAAACGTAATAGCAATAGAAACTAAATAAAAGTAGACTTGATAGCAGATATTTACAATGGCTATTACAGTTTTTGCGTGAGAACGTCGATTTTGTGAAAACGTGGTTATTTTCTCTATTCAGCGAATCAATGTTTTTGACTACGTGTCCAATTCTGAAAGAAATTGCCGATTTAGCTGACAGAAGAGGAGTTCGTTGTGGTACTTCGTTTCCATTTTAACTTCATTTTCATTCTGCTTTACGATACGACACCAGTAGGTGCTTCTGTAGTAAACAAGTTCGATTTATATTTTGTAAACGTAGCACCATTATTTTTTCTCCGGTGGCATCATGTATCTGTTTTTACCGTCCGGATGCTTTATATGAAACGCTTGCCTTCAATCCAGATCGGGTAGCAGTGAAATTTGTATGACGTAAGAGGCCAGTGATTACAAGTCTCGCTGAGGCCCAAAAAAATACGATCTTATATTTGTTGATTATCTTGCTGAATTCGTACTCAAAAACGGTTCAAATGACTCTGAGCACTATGGCACTTAACTTCTGAGATCATCAGTCCCATAGAACTACTTAAACCTAACTAACCTAAGGACATCACACACATCCATGCCCGAGGCAGGATTCGAACCTGCGACCGTAGCGGTCGCGCGGTTCCAGATTGTAGCACCTAGAATCGCTCGGCCACCCCCGCCGGCAATTCGTACTTGCTAACATATTGACAACAGGTTTGGATCAAGGATGGAAAGTTCTCTGATTTCTGGATAAATAACTCTCAACACAAAACAACGTGAGCATGAAAATGTCACGCAGTGTGACAGATGAAAAGAAGTGAAAGACAAGAGGTAGTGAGTAGAGGTGAGTAATGGATGGAGAAAGAACAATATAGTAGTTGAAAGACAGGGAAAAGCAAAATGTGAGAAAGACGGAAACTAAGAGGGTATAAATGTGACAAGTTGAGTGAGAGAAAGAGATGAGGAAGACGGAAGAGAAATGCGTGAACTGCGAGAAGGGAGAGAGTGAACAAAAGAGAGGGAGAAGCGAGGGAGAGTGACACTTATTCGCCATTAGACGTTTACTGCTGGATAAAAATCTCTTTCAGATTTCTCCATATAATATGATCTTCATCTGTATGGATCCGGTTGTCTATTTTCAGACGTCGTCTACCCAACTTCTTTTACTCGCCTTCTCGCTATTTTCTTGTGTTCTGGAATCTAGCAAAGTACTTCCTTGGTCCATTAATCAACTGCTCACCTCACAATATCTCCTGCTCATCTACATTTCATTTTCACACTTACGTCTTCCATTCCAGTGGGTTTCTGGTCCAATTTTTTAATTGGACCTCGTCATTTCTTGCAAAAAAACACTCAGTTTTTAAGCGCTTTTTGCACTGAAAGTCCTTGTCTCGTTGACATAACTCGAAACATGTAACATATACTGACTCTAGAATTCCTTATTAGACACATTGGAATCTCGTAATCTATTTACTTTCTCAAATTTATTCCAAGAAATATTTGCTCTTCTGTTTAATTCACTTGCTGTTTATCGAATCTCTTCGTCAACTGTCAGCAGCACAAGAATTTCATCAACTGATTCTATTACTTCACTGCTAATTTATGCTATTTTATTTTTGACGCGCACGATGAACGTTATTTATGTCTTGTATTAACTCATTTTCCGACCTTCTTTAAAATTTGCTATGCAAATCTTCAATTGCTTGTAGACAGTTTGCCTGCATTAACAACAAACAGAACAATTACGTGTGTTCAATTCAGACGTATTTTTTCTTCGTTTTTACGATTTGACGACCAAAAAACTTCCTCAAGGACCGCTGAGAATAGTTTTGATCACACAAAATCTCCTGTTTCAGTTTAAAATACTCTAATGGTAGCTGTAGCAGTAGTATACATTCTTCAGTATACAAGCATATATTGAATTTTTCACAAAATCAGAGAATATAGGACAAAGTAGTAATTAGCTGATTCCATTCCTAGTCATCTAGGTGTCACTAATCGACCTTTTGAAGTGTTTTTTTCTTTCAAATTCAGTAAATAGATCTATTTAAGTATCTGTTCTAGATATCTTTTCGTGACCTTATTACTTTATGGCTTATTTATAAAAATCTATAAGTTTTCCACTTTTGGTCTCATAGTTTTCGAGATATGCAGGGGCGAAGTCTCCTGAAAACAAATTTATTGCCAAAGTAAGTTATTTTTGAATCCTTTTATCTCAGAAGATACGTGTAATCCATACTTACGCGTTATACAATTTGAAAAAGCATCTTGGTTATACGAAATATAAAATTTTCACTAGTGCACTTTTTCTTGGAGGTCTAGAGTTATATAGTAATGTTCCTCCTGCAAGTCTATGGTTTGGAGTGTCAGAAAACAGAGGGATGAAAGAAAGTCATCATAAAATTTGTGACGGACGAATATCAACAGAAATGTAATGGAAGCTGGATAGAGGTATCTGCTGTTATAACGTACATATTTTGTTGGACGACAGGTAAACAACGTGCATTCTAGAAACACATACTTCTGATGCGTTATGAACTATATGGAAAAATCTTAAATTAAAATGTATTTATTGACCCACTAGATTTCGGGCACCCAGTTGAAGACACATTATCTCTTCGGGTCAATGCTTGTGTACTTCAGCAGTTGTGAACCAGTGTGAGTGGACGGTTGGACGCCTCCTGCCGTGAAACAGTCTGTAGTAGAACATGGCGTTATAGCGTTTCAATTGCCCATAAGCGTAAACAACTCAAGCTGCACACGGCAAGTAAATGAAGTCGCTGCTGTGCTGAATGACAAAATTTAATGTTTTCAAAATGGTTCAATGGCTCTACGCACTATGGGGCTTAACATCTGAGGTCATCTGCCCCCTAGAATTAGAACTACTTAAACCTACGTAACCTAAGGACGTCACACACACATCCATGCCCGAAGTACGATTCGAACCTGCGACCGTAGCAGCAGCGCGGTTCCGGACTGACTATGCTTCGATAAGTGCCGAAGTGATAAGGAATATCACTCAATCCATGATAAGAAGATTGCAGCACTGCATTGATACCAATGGTCATCACTTCGAACATCTTATATAGACGGCCGTTCATGCCACCTTTGTGACCTTCGTTGAACTTCAAAGACCTTACTGTTGGACATCACTGGATTCGTCTAGATAGACACTATCAGAAAATAAGTACCAAACTATAGGATCCCATTCAAAAAAACGAAGTTGAACTTCATATCTCTGAAGCGACCCCACCTAGCAACATTTACTGTTTCCAGAAACGCCCGTACAAGACCTGCAACATGCGGTCGTGTATTATCCTGCTGAAATGTAGGGTTTCGCAGGGATCGAATGAAGGGTAGAGCCACGGGTCGTAACACATCTGAAATGTGACGTCCACTGTTCAAAGTGCCGTCAATGCGAACAGGAGGTGACCGAGACGTGTAAACAATGGCGCTCAATACCATCACGCCGGGTGATACGCCAGTATGGCGATGACAAGTACACGCTTCCAATGTGCGTTCACCGCGATGTCGCCAAACACGGATGCGACCATCATGATGCTGTAAACAGAACCTGGATGCATCGGAAAACATGACGTTTTGCCATTCGTGCACCCAGGTTCGTCGTTGAGTACACCATCGTAGGCGCTCCTGTCTGTGATGCAGCGTCAAGGGTAACCGCAGCCATGGTCTCCGAGCTGATAGTCCATGCTGCTGCAAACGTCGTCGAACTGTTCGTGTAGAAGGTTGTTGTCTTACAAACGTCCCCAGCTGTTGACTCGGGGATTGAGACGTGGCTGCACGATCCTTTACAGCCATGCGGCTAAGTTACCTGTCATCTCGACTGCTAGTGATACGAGGCCGTTGGGATCCAGCACGGCGTTCCGTATTACACTCCTGAGCCCACCGATTCCATATTCTGCTAACAGTCATTGGC
Organism: Schistocerca americana; assembly: GCF_021461395.2. NCBI lineage: Eukaryota > Metazoa > Arthropoda > Insecta > Orthoptera > Acrididae > Schistocerca > Schistocerca americana. The sequence goes on from NC_060121.1 coordinate 991,584,087, forward strand.
TCTCGACCAACGCGAGCAGCAATGTCGCGATGCGATAAACCGCAATCGGGATAGGCTACAACCGACCTTTATCAAAGTCTGAAACGTGATGCTACGCCTTTCTCCTTCTTACACGAGACATCAAAACAACGTTTCACCAGGCAACGTCGGTCAACTGCTGTTTGTGTATGAGAAATCGGTTGGAAACTTTCCTCATGTCAGCACGTTGTAGGTGTCGCCACTGGCGCCAACCTTGTGTGAATGCTCTGAAAAGCTAATCATTTGCATATCACAGCATCTTCTTCCTGTCGGTTAAATTTCGCGTCTGTAGCACGTCATCTTCATGGAGTAGCAGTTTTAATGGCCAGTAGTGTACATCGATATTTTATTCAACAACACAGAATTTAATCACGAAGGGCTCATTTCGTGAACGAAAGGGAGCAGAGATTTCAGTTCATGAACTGGTTGGTTCAGCACACTATCTGAATCCCATATCTCAAACACTCATAAGGAAGTCTCTTGTTAAGAAAACAGACACCCTGTAAACAAACGGTTATACTGTCAAACGTATCACAGGACTCGTGTTAAACATTTTAAAATCGTCGACAGATCATCAGTGAAGTGAGTACGGTGCAAGGTGTGAACAGGCACAATAACAAATAATTTCGACATGAACTTGTTTCGAATTTCGTTGGCGAAGTGCGTCTCTCAACCGGTGACTGTATGTGAGATACACAAACACCTCACAACCAACCACTAAAGATCCCTTTCTTATAAAGTCCTCGGTTCGACAGCTGTCGACCACTCATGATAATAGCTGCGTACTGTTTTTCAGTATGTAAACACATCGTACAAACTAAATAGATCAACAAAATAGATATTTTCTTTGACTATCATTGAGTACAACAAAACGAGGTTCAGATTTTAGCCTCTTCAAATGGTTGAAATGGCTCTAAGCACTATGGGACTTGACATCTGAGGTCATCAGTCCCCATAGACTTAGGACTACTTAAACCTAACTAACCTAAGGACATCACACACATCCATGCTCGAGGGAGGATTCGAACATGCGATCGTAGCACCAGCGCGGTTCCGGACTGAAGTGCGTAGAACCGCTCGGCCACAACGGCCAGCTGGTTTCCTTCGAGGTACTTCATAATGTTCGAATACAGTATATGTTCCAAAACCCTACTGCAAATCGACGTTAGTGATATGGGCCTGTAATTCAACGGATTAATCCTACAACATACGCGCGATCTAGTTGAAAGTGGTTCAAATGGCTCTGAGCACTGCGGGACTTAACTTCTGAGGTCATCAGTCCCCTAGAACGTAGAACTACTTAAAGCTAACTAACCTAAGGACATCACACACATCCATGCCCCAGGCAGGATTCGAACCTGCGACCGTAGCAACAGCGTGGTTCCGGATTGAAGCGCCTAGAACCGCTCGTCCACAGCGGCCGGCTAGCCTCTTCAGACTGTTCATCCATTGCCCTCAGAACAGCAGCACAAACTCTTGTAATTTTGGAGATAAGATTTTGTATTGTCTTTGCAGATATTCAGTCCAACATGTCTGTAAATTATTCTATAGATCTTCAACGTTACATGCTCTCAAGTTTATCACATAAAAGTTCAGTTGAATTTAAGTCTCATGCTTGACTTGGCCAAATCACATTCTTCAGGTCTCCACAAGTCTCATTTCTATTGCCACACCCCCTGCAAAATTTAGAAGCGTGTTCGGCATCATTGTTCTGCTGCAGAACAAACGCACGCCTAATAGGTATCTTGTCATTGTTGATCAGTATCCTGTGATATCCTTCCATATTTACTCTTCCATTAATTGTCAAGAGATCACCGAGTTTATCACCCGCAAAATATCCCCACGCAATGGCCGATTCTCCACTATGCTCCACCGTTGACGTCACACACTGACTCTTCGTACGTTCTCTAAGAAATCGACGAACAAATATCCGACGTAGACTTTCAAATATTTCTATCTCACATTCGTCTGTGAATACCGTAACATCTTGGACCATTGCTACACGCACGAGTTTCTATGTTCCTGTGCCCAGTGGAATCGATTGACCTTATTTTGTTTGCGCAATAAAGATTTTTTTGACCGCTATGCACACGTTTAAACCTTGTTCACGGAGACGCCATTGCACTGTTGAGACAGAGATTGGAGCTGCTCGCTCACTATTTACTTCTCGCCAATTTTAGATGCAGTACGAGTCCTGTGAGGTTTACTCTGTGCACATATGTACTGATATTCCCTGTATGGTGTTATTCGCGGTCTTCCAGATCGCGAAACACTTGCATTGTCACCAGTCTGCTTGAAGCGCTGCAACGATACGATACTGCAAATTGGACTACTACCACTTTTGTTGTTATTGTGTTACTAGAATAGCCCCCCTGATGCAGAGCTACAATTACAGCATGTTTTTCTAGTCCACTTTCCTGATTCCGTCTGATTAGGGGGGTACTGACGAATCTGATGAGTTATACGAACCTACCACTGGGTGCAAAAAAAAAAAAATCAAATGGCTCTGAGCGCTATGGGTCTTAACTTCTGAGGTCATCAGTCCCCTAGGACTTAGAACTACTTAAACCTAACTAACCTAAGGACATCACACACATCCATGCCCAAGGCAGGATTCGAACCTGCGACAGTAG